>NC_069661.1:133579621-133882651 GCF_027244095.1 Hemicordylus capensis
TGGTCATGAGAGCACTTAATCATTTGTCACAAACCCCATACAGCCCTAGAACTGACCTTGACATGTTGTTTTAGAAATCCCAGTATTACATTTGATGTAATGTAAGATGTTTCTTTTTAGATAAATAGCTTAATTCAGAAATCCCTGTTAAATCCTGGCTTGGGCTAAGCATAGCTTAGAACCAAAGCATGATTTGAGCTTCCAAATGTATATGCAAACCATATTTTAGAGCTGATTGTCTGCTTTTTTCTCTCCGTCTGCTTAGCAATCCTGTCTCTGTGCTGCTGGAGTTGGTCATGACCAGTGGTTGTCAGTTCAGACATCATATTAAACCATGGTTTGCAAACCTGCCATAGCTTTCTGAATCTATTTTCCTGCCTGGTCATAAGCCATGGTTTGTTCAGTTGGACATTGCATCAAACATAAATTGACCTTTCTTAACCATAGTTTGGCATGATGTCTGAATTGAAAAGCATATGTTTTGATTATCTGTGGTGTTTCTGTTGATAAAGTTTTGCTTTAGTTCTAGCCTTTTGTAGTGTGTTAGATTTACTGTCATGTTGTAGGGTGAGGTTGACTCAATTGCAATGAAGAAACCCAAGGAAAGAACTCAGCTTTTTGAACAAATTAGTAATTCAGGGGAACTTGCTGCCGAATATACAGAAAAGAAGAAGATGATGCAAAAAGCAGAAGAAGATGCACAGTTTAGCTATAACAAGAAGAAAAATGTGGCAACTGAACGCAAACGTGCAAAGTTAGAGAAGGAAGAGGTAATATAAAGAGTAGCATACAGGTTATTGCTATTTTAGTCTATGTAAGATGATATGAAAATGAATTATATTTATATCCCGCTCTTCCTCCAAGGAGCCCAGAGCGGTGTACAACACAACAAATGATTTAGGACGAAGGCTTTCTAAATATATCATTAGAGAGATTCCATTGCCAAGCACAAAACACCAACAGTATTCTGTCAAGATATGCCAGCAGCAACTGTATACTTCTCCCTCCTTTATTTTGACTGTTCTTACCATGTAAAGCCCTATGTATCCAGAGAATTGCCTGCTGGTGTCTAGCCTTGCCCAGAATGTGTTTAAAAAAAACAAAAATGAAATGAGAATAAAATTGCAAACTTGCTGGATATCCGAAATTCAAGTCAGGTTCTAGAGTTCTGACTCTAGAAGATGGTTTTAATATGAGCAGTTATTTATAGGAGTTCAGTGCTAAATGGAATATCTGTATATGGATATATAAGGCATAGCTCATAGTTTCAGTTATAAAATGTATGTAGTGATAACTTTTCTGAATGCCGTATAGGTCTAAAAATTGTAACATGAAAGGCAGTAAAGTCTCCCTGCCTCAATTTACTTTAACTATGTGTGTGGAAACTCCAAGAACTAGGTTACTGATATCCTCTTCTTTTCCTGGGTTAAAAGCTGATGTTTATGGTTGGTTTTGATTCATATTTTGTACTTTTGGACAATTCAGTCTTAGTAATCTCCAGGATGAGTAATTATGTAGAAAATACAAAAACAGACTAAGATGCTATCCATCAGTGAGCAATTTTTGCAAGCAATCTTTAACTGGGGTGGAGGCAGATGAAGACGTAGAAGCATGAATAATCAGATAATGAACACACATTCTAGGAATAACCTTAAAAGAACCTGATGTGGATGTTCAAAAGTGTGCTTAGAAAAAGAAAGCACAGAAAGATTTGGTTAATTATGTACAAACGAGTAGGCCCATTCTTTGGCCACTCCAAATCTAAATAAAGTGCTCCTTTGTGCTGGTGCAGCATGGAGTTGGCTACCCACAGCATGGCTGGCTCCATTCGGTACTGCGTACTTCCAGTGTGGAGGGGCCTTCTTTCTGGGAAGCTGAGTCCCGTACCATATTCAGCAGTGGCTGGGATAGCAAATGGGGAATGGGATGATGTGTGTGGGGAGTGGTGAGAGAGGTAGTTTCTTTGCGCTTTCCTCCTAGAGTTCTCGGAGAAAGCACTCAGAGGAATGATTTCTCCTACTTTAAAAAAAAAAAGCCCACCTCCCTACTAGAAACATGCAGTAGAGATAGCCATGCTGCTGCAAGCAGCACCAGTGAGATTATGCACTTTATTTGGCTTGGGAATGGCTGAAGCACAGGCCTACAAATGAGGTGTTAGCCATGCATCAAACGAAAAACTAACTGCACAGAAATGATCTTAGCTGAGCTGCTGCAGTTCTGTCAGTTTATTGTTTTTACCGATTCTTTACCAAGCTGTGCAAACTGATATCATCTTATAGAGGGGAGATACATGCAGCTGATTTTTAACAGAGTCATTTTTGCTCAACTCTGTTCACAGGCAGAGCATTACCAGATGCTGTTCGAAGAGCTGAAAGAGTGTAGGAGGCAGTTGCAGCTTTTCCAGCTATATCACAATGAACAAAAAATTCATGCTATAAGCAATAAATTGGCTGCAAAAACCACTAATGTTGATACTAAGAAAATCAGCGTTTCTCGTGCTGAAGATGAAGTGAAAGCCAAGAAAAAGGTGCTTGGAACACTAAATAGGAACCTGCAGTATATTGAAAAAGAAATAAAGTAAGTGTATAGATCCACCTAACTCGTGAAATGCTTGTCTTTGTTTGCTACCCATTAGGGATGTGCAAAATGTTCCAATGATGAAACATCCCGACTTGAAACAGGCCGTTTCAAGCTCGAAACAGGACACCCTTTAAACAAAGGGCCTGTTCTGAGCTTAGAGCAGCAAAATGTTCTGAGTGCCATTTTGGATGCCTTTTTTCCCTCTTGCTGATTGGTTTTTTAGCACTGGCTTCTGATTGGCTTGCGATCTCCTTGTTTCTTGGTTGATTTGTTGTCATAGAAATCAAGTGTTGTCATGGGCAACTGTGCCCCCATTGGCTGGGGGGAAGGAGGAGTGGGGGGGACCACTTTTGGAGGAAGTTTCAAAATGTATTCAAAAGGACTGAGAGGCAGAAAGAGCCCTTACAGTCTCTTGAGGAGGAAGGAATCAAGGAAGGTTTGGTTTTGTGCTTTTCTTTTCTCAGTACTGAGTACAATATGCTATGCTATTGCTGCTATAACTGTGTGGATTTGTTGGGTCTCAGATTGACAAAGGCAGAACTTGGGTGCCTGCCTTCCTTGAGTTGTGGTTTGCTTTGTTTTGAGATAGTATTGTTGTGAGAAATGGGCAGTAGCAGCTTTCTGGGTGTTATTTCTTGGTGATTGCTGTGATGAGTTCCATGTTTGGCTTTGAGACTAACATCTGCATCACTTACTGCTCTGGTCTGCTCTGCAATCTGCATTGCTAGGTGTACTCAGTCAAAATGTGGCTGAACTTGCTCTTGCTGGGCTTATGGCTCAGTGAGGGTGCTGCTGTGGGAGCTGTTGCAATGCTGGGAAGTAACATAAGGAGTCATTACTTGTGCCAATGACATTACTGCAGCTCAGGCACTATGGCTGAATTCTGGGTCAGTGATCCTTTTTTGGTCATTTTTGGACTGTGTTTGAAATGTGTGTTCTGTCTTGAGAGGGACAGATTCCCTTTTACTGTGCACTTCTGCAGTATCTTTCAAGGAAGGTTTGCAAAATGCATTGCACTCTGGGAGTGCAACTTGTTCTGGCCATAGGGAACAGTGGGGAAACTCAAAATGCCTCACTGTTCTCCATGGATAGCTGCTAGGGACACCAAAGTGGGTTGTGTTGTAGGGCATTATGGGAGCTACCTACCATCCAACCCACAAAAGAAATGGACAAGCGGGTGATTTTTTTAACAATTTGTTAATGTTTCCCCCAACCTTTTGGGGAAAGGTTAAACATTTGTTAAAAATCGCCCGCTTGCCCATTTCTTTTGTGGGTTGGGTGGTAGGTAGCTCCCATCATGCCCTACCACACAACCCACTTTGGTGTCCCTCAGAGCTACCCATGGGGAACAGTGGGATGTTTCAAGTTTCCCCATTGTTTTCTATGGCTGAATCACTCAAAACATTTCACAGTCCAGTGTGACCAGTTGTTTTGACTGAATGTTTCTGTCATTTGCATTTTGAGCTTGAAACAGAACCCATAATGCATCTCATGCACATCCCTACTAGTCTTCTGTATCTGAAGGTGGTGGGTTTGTGTTCTAATTTTTAAAAATTATTTAACAATAGCATACATTAGTTTCCAATGCGTCACTAAACTTAAATACAAGTTTTAAAAGCCAAACAGGCTTTCTAACAGGCACTGACATAGTGTCAGCCCCATACTAGGGGCTGGACGACTAGGGGCTGGACAACTAGGGGCTGGATTAGGACCGGGGAGACCTGAGTTCAAATCCCCATTCAGCCGTGATACTAGCTGGGTGACTCTGGGCCAGTCACTTCTCTCTCAGCCTAACCTACTTCACAAGGTACACCGCTCTGGGCTCTTTGGAGGAAGAGCAGGATGTAAATGTAAAATAATAATAATAATAATAATAATACTGCTCTCCATGTGGATTCCCAAAAGTCGATTATTTTAACTTGTTAAAGTTAAAAGAAAAATTGGAAGTGAATACATCAGGAGAGTTAGAAAAATCCTCAAGTCCAAACTCAATGGCGGGAACACCATACAAGCCATAAACACCTGGGCTATACCTGTTATCAGATACACTGCAGGAATAATAGACTGGACCCGGACAGAGCTAGAGATGCTAGATTGTAAGACCAGGAAAATCAAGACCAGGAAAATCATGACCATCAATCATGCTCTGCACCCCCGCAGTGATGTAGATAGGCTCTACCTCCCTCGCAGCTCTGGTGGAAGAGGAATGCTGCAGGTCCATCAAACAGTAGAGGAGGAGAAAAGAGGCCTTGAAGAATATATCAAGGACAGTGAAGAAGATGCACTTAAAATGGTCAATAATGCGAAACTATTCAACACCAATGAAACAAAGCAGGCCTACAAGAAAGAACAAGTCAAGAACCGAGCAGAAAAATGGAAAAATAAGCCCCTGCATGGTCAATACTTGCACAATATAAGTGGACAATCAGACATCACTAAGACCTGGCAATGGCTTAAGAATGGCAACTTGAAGAAAGAAACAGAGGGTTTAATACTGGCTGCACAAGAACAGGCACTAAGAACAAATGCAATAAGAGCAAACGTAGAAAAGTCAACAACAAACAGCAAGTGCCGCCTTTGTAAAGAAGCAGATGCAACAGTGGACCACCTAATCAGCTGTTGTAAAAAGATCGCAAAGACTGACTACAAACAAAGGCATGACAAGGTAGCAGGGATGATACACTGGAACATCTGCAAAAAATACAAGCGACCTGTAGCCAAAAATTGGTGGGACCATAAAATGGAAAAAGTTGAAGAAAATGAAGATGTAAAAATATTATGGGACTTCCGACTACAAACAGACAAACATCTGCCACACAATACACCAGATATAACTGTAGTCGAGAAGAAAGAAAAACAAGTTTAAATAATGGACATAGCAATACCAGTGGATAGCAGAATAGAAAAAAAGAAATAGGAAAAAAAAAATCACCAAATACAAAGATCTACAAATTGAAATTGAAATTGGCTGTGGCGGAAGAAGACCAAAATAATCCCAGTGGTAATTGGCGTTCTGGGTGCAGTTCCAAAAGACCTTGAAGAGCACCTCAACGCCATAGGGGCCACAGAAACCACCATCAGCCACAGGGTGGATTTGATTTAAATCAAACTGATTTAAATCACGATTTAAATCACTAGCAGGGTGGATAAAAATAAAAAAAATCGGATTTAAATAGGATTTTTTTGATTTTTATCTACCCTGCTAGTGATTTAAATCGTGATTTAAATCAGTTTGATTTAAATCAAATCCACCCCGATCAGCCAATTACAAAAAGCATCTTTACTGGGAACAGCCTATATTCTGCGACGATATCTATAACAGCAACAACATTGACAATAAAATTCAGCCATCCCAGGTCCTTGGGAAGGACTCGATGTCTGGATAAAAGAAACCAGTCAATAACACCTGTCTGACTGTGTAAATAAATAATAATAATACTGCTCTCCATGTGGATTCCCAAAAGTAAGGAACACATGCCATTTTGTTTGCAAAACATTGGTTTGAATTCTGGCCTCTCCCAATTTAGGTAGTGCATCACCTTTTTTCTTTAACAGCCAAGTCTTATAGTTTTAACATTTAATTTCTTATTCCTGCATCTGTTGGCTCTTTTCACATGCAAGGAGTACAAATTCTTCCTTTGGGGAGGAAGACATCCTGACAAGGGTAACTTTTCCCATAAAGAGGAAGACCAAACTGAACTGCTTCCTTCCCCGGGAGATCGCAATGGTAAACCCCTCCTGTCTTCTACCAAAGACAAGCACAGGGCTCTGTGGTTGCCAGGATTCGACACCGACTCAAAGGCACACTTCTGCTCCAAGGCCAAAGGCCTTGGATTAACCAAATAGGATGAGAAGGGAGTCTAAGAAGAAAAAGGGTTTTTTTGTTTGTTTGTTTTTAAAGTGCGTCTGCAGTAATTTCGCCGGTGTTTTGCCTTCGGCTAGCTGTTTATCAGAGAAGAAGAAGAATTGCAACCAGGTGTGCTGCAAAAAGGGAAATGTCCATCCAAGACATGTTTAATGGTGTCCACTTCTGTGTATGTTTTCTTAAGTTCATATTTCAACTTTAATTTATTTCCAATTTGCAAGTTATTTTAATTCTTAAGTACCAAACCAGAGAAGTTGTAAAATCTACCACATCTGTTCTTGAACTGTTTCTTCACTCCTCACTTACATATTCAGTTCCAATATCTGGATTTGGTCTTGTTCATTTTATACCCAGATACCTCACTACATTTATTAATTAGATTCCAATCATCTTTAAGTGATTTGCATTGATTGATTTTTAAGGCTGACATCATCATCAATGTGCAATGGAAGTTTGAGTTAATCCCCTCCAATTGTAACAGTGTCATAATATTGTCTTGTGTCCTGATTGTTAAAAGTTTTGTTTCTGTGCAGTAGTTGGGAACTAGATAATCTATAGTCTTGCATCTGTTGAAGGAGTCTTCAGAAAGAGGTTTCTTTAAGTAGCACTGGAGTAATACACACTTTTTTAGCCAACAAGTTTAAATTAAGCAGGTCAAATAACTGATCTAAACTTTTATTTTGAATTGAAGATAGGGTGCTGTTTGAACACTGTTCTGCTGATCAGCAACAAGTGAGAAAAATGGAGAATTAGGATTTCCCCTGTGAATTTTTCTTTTTTGCTGATGTGGCCTATAATCCACTGTGCTTTCTGGTAATGCATTAGCATTGGTTGTTGAATTGGTTCTAGTTAAGTGACTTCTAGTATTTTGCAGTTGGTTGTTGCTATGAGTTTCTCATCTGAAGGAGAAAAGGTGATGACTTAATGAAGTTTCTCAATGTTTTTGTGGTGGTCAAGTTATTCAAAACATCTTTGTTGAAGGTTGGCATATATATCCCTTTTCTAGGTCTCTAGAAGTGTTGTTGAATCAAAAAAGGCCTCAGTATATTAAAGCAAAGGAGAGAACATCTCACCAAATAAAAAAAGTAGATATGTCTAAGAAGATCTTAAGAAATAATATAAAACAACAGGCTAAACAAGAAGAATGTAAAGAAGAACTGGAAAGAGAACTAACTGATATTGATAAAGCCTGGAAAGCATTTGAAAAGAAAGTTGAAGAAGAGATACTGCACCGAAGGAGAGATGTTTTGCTGGAAGAAGGTCAGGTAATTATTAGGACAGGCTGAGATATGTATATGCAGAGTGCAAAACAGGGTCGAGTTTAAAACCTCTGGGTGACTTCAGACGTGTACTTACTACATAAGGACTATTTTTTGTCTTTGGTGCTCCATGCTGCATATATTAAAAACTGGTTTCAGAGTAATATATTTCCATTGCAGAGAATTTGGAAAAATGTGACCAAGAAAATGGCTTGCTTATATTGTATTATGAAGTCTGTGCTCTTCACAACAGTGGAACTTTTTTGGGGGGGGGGGGGGTTGAGTTTTCTTGACTGCTTTAATGTAAGGTGTCCTCTTTCTCTCGTTCGTGTGTGTATGTACTTGTATATGTTTGAACACAGATGACACAGGATGGTGACAGTTGGTTTCATATGAAAAAAAATCACTTGGCCAGTAAATAATAGTTTCAATCAGAAGTGATTTTAAGCCATCTTTCTAAAGTGAGACTGTTAATATTGAGTGTTTTTTTAAAAAATTTAAGACATTCTTTTTAATGCCTTTTTAATGAGTGGAAATTTAACCAAAGCGATTTTGGTTAAATGAGCTAAAAGAGCTCATTTTTTTCATTAAGTTTATATACTGCCTTTCTTTCAAACACTGGAACAGATAATGTAAAAATCAGGGGCATAGCTAGGGGAGGGGGGGGCCTTTGTTCGCCCCTCTCTCTGGCAGGCCCTCAGAGTGAGGGAGATAATGAAGAAAACAGGAAGGGGTGGAGTTGGGGGGCCTTCAGGAGATCAGGTGCCCGGGTTATTTGAACCCCTCTGCTCAATTATAGCTACACCCCTGGTAGAAATTAATAAGTGAAATCAAGAAATTCGTATGTTAAAAAGAAAGATAAGAAATTGTCATGTGCTAACATCTGCATCAAAAATTGAAATATATTAACAAAGTCAAAAATGAAGATAGATGAAATAAAAAGGTCTTAAAGATCTGCTTAAAACAGCTCATGTAGAGTCCTATCGAACATTCTTGGGCAAGGAGTTCCATAGGTGTAGCGCCACCACAGAGAAGGCCCTGTCCCTCATGTCATCAGTCAGTTTGGATTAGTGGCAGATCACAGAGCTGTGTTTATTTAACATAATCATTGTCCAAAACTCATTCTAATTCAAACAGACTTTTGGTAAAAGCTTAGATATGAAAAAGAGTCCATAAGAGCATGAGGAATAGGGTTGCCAGGTCCAGATGGTGAAAAAAGTTGGTATCCATCACCAAAAAAAGCGGAAATAGAGTACACTTTTTTCTTTTTTTAAAAAAAAGGGCTTTTCACACAAAAAATTCCACTTTGCATAAAATTTGCATGTTTATTGGTATTATATATGCATATTTTGATAAAAATTGGAGAATAAATACAGCTCACCATTGAAGCCGATGACCAGGTGAGCTATATGCTCAGTCTGCTGTCTAGGTGCAGAGTTTCAGGACCCCTGCTTCTTAACTGTAAATTCATCTCCTGGTTAGGTTTACCACACACACAGTCCTCTGTCCTTCCCCATGGGTCACCCAGCCTGCTTTCCCCAGCCAGGCCAGCAGCCTTAGCCCTTGGCTCGAGGCAGAGCAGCCAGCTAGCTACTGAGCCAGCCCCTTTGCTTGCAGGCTCAGTGGTGCATGCATGGCCTCCCACTCGCTTGCTGTTCTTTTCCCAGCGATATAATTACATAAAATGATAGTCATGCACAGCGATCACCTGTTGAGATGTAAGGCTGAACTGTCTTCTATGGAGACAAGCTGACCTGCCTACTAGCTTGAAGTACACAAATTAAATGGGCATGTTTAGAAATCTCAGAGTGCACCCCAGGGGTGTGTGTGTGTGTGTGTGTGTGTGTATGAGTTTTAACTAATTTTGAAAGCAGTCTTCAAACACATCTCTTTGTGACTCTAGCTTTTCCCATCTCTGAGGTTTCATTCTTCAGGCTTTTCAATGGGAGAGTTTCCCTGCATTTTCTAGGAAAGTAATGTATTTGGGGTTTGGTTGTGGGGTGTGTGTGTGTGTTTTGGTAGTCTGGGCAAGGTCTGGAACCTACCTGCAAAAACTAGACAGATGTTTCTATATTTTGAGCACTAGTCTGGGAGTTTCCTGTCAGTGAATGAGTGAAGCCCAAGCAGTGATAAATAATGAGCAATATAGTGAGCTCCACACTGGGGAAAATTCAAAGCTCACAGTCCCAGATTTCTGCCAGAGAATAAAAAGACACAATTTTACAGCTGTAAGTAGGGTGCTGGAAAGTAGGGAAGAAAAGGCAAGGGAGCAGGGGTGACCCCTATGTCTTAAGGGACCTGCCTGGTAGGGGTGTGCACGGAACCGCCAACTGCGGTCCACCACTGGGGTGGGGGGGTCCCTTTAAGAGCAGCGGGAGGGTTTTCTTACCCCTCCCACCGCTTTCCCGCTCTGGCGCTCGTAATCCGTAGAGTAATTGGGGTGGCAGGACACCTCCCTGCCACCCCTTCCCCGACGTTGCTTGAAATCCCAGGAGTCCTTTGCGCACGCACGTCTCCTGGGAATTCAAGCAACGTCGGGGAAGGAGCGGCAGGGAGGTATCCTGCCGCCCCAATTACTCTACGGATTACGGACGCCAGAGCGGGAAAGCGGCGGGAGGGGTAAGTAAACCCTCCCGCCGCTCTTAAAGGGACCCCACCCGGACCGGTCCGGAGGCTATTTTAATGGCTACCGGTCCGGGCCCATCCCTACTGCCTGGTGGTCTGGCTTCCCTCACCCTACCTTGGGGTCTCTTCCTAGGCAAAATGTTCTGTTGGATCCTAGCAGGGAGAAATGTTGGGGGATGGGGGAGTGACTGAAGAGGCTGTAAGTGGGGCTTTGGAAGGTGGGAGAGTGACCAGGGTGAGCTTTAAGGCTTGGTGGCAAAACTGCCCCTTTTGTCGCAGCAAAAAAATAAAACTTCATGTTTGAAACTCAAACCCACAGGTACACTCATACAGTTTTTCACATTTTATACCAGAAAGTGGGTGTAACTTGTAAACAGCATGCTTGTCTTGTTAAACAGCACTTATTCTACCTATGTCAGTTAGTGTGGCAGAGATTAAAAGAACTGTCTCATAACTAACCACCTCAGGCAAGGAGAAAAAAATTGTGCTAAAAGTAAGTTCCGCCTACGTAACTGAATGATCAAATCCTGGGCTCTATCCTGTTTAACATTCAAACTATGGTTCAAGGAGAAAAACACAGCATTTCCATTCAGATGATCATCTAATCACATGACAGTGACTACCCCACATTCTAAATCCTGCATTACATCTAGTATTTAAATCCAGGGTAGAGAATGAATGGTTTTCCATTCGGATGATCATTTGTACATGGGTAGAGGAGTCTAATCATGTGCTGAAAGTATCATCTGAATACTTTTATAGAGGCCCACTGTAACACCAGCATCAGCCATTGGAAGAATACTGTGGTGTGGTTGGATAGGGCCAGTTGCTCTCCCCATGAGAAATAGAAGAGATTCACCACTTTAAAATGTGCCTTTTTACTCGGTTAGGAGGGGTGGCTACTAACTGAGTAGTTTGTTAGCTAACTGAGTAAGTTTAGTTAGCCGATTGCTAACTGAGTAGTTAGCTAACTGCTAACGTCTTGCTGCCGTCACCATATGAAGGAAGCAAGCTGCACCTGCCGTGTCCATCTACTGAAGCAGAACCTCCCCTCTGGCTTCCCCGTTGGATGGATGGTCAGTAGGATGCCAGCAGGGTAAGGAGACAAAGAAAGAGAAGCTGCTCATGAGATCAAAGTGTTCTGAATATACAAAATGTCCAGCCGCTCCCCAGAATTTTGGACAACAAAAAAAAATTTGTTCGGTCCCTCAAATAGTCTCTCTTCCACCTAATGCAAAAAAAGTCATTTGGTCCCCAAAATAGTCACATGTCCTCTATAAAAGTCCCTAGTTGGCAACCCTAATAAGGAAATAAGAGTTGAAATAAACACATCCATCTAGCTATACACAAGACTTTGGCCCTAACCAAGTTCTCGCCAGTCAGCTTCCGGACAGCTCTCTCTTCTGCAGTAGGCCTCTGGTTCCAGCCTTCCAGTAGCGCGCTCTCTCTCTCTCTCTCGCAGTAGACCTTGCTACTTCTCTGCCCAGGCTGGCAGATTTGAACTCTTCAGCTCTTGTGAGTTTCATCTTCCATCTAACAGAGTGATTTCGGCAGCTTCACAACCGACTAACTCAAGCTGCTCAAAACCTTCCCTAAAACACATTTATACACTATCCACTTCTTTTGAATTAACTAATCAGGGCAAACATAAACCAGATGAAAATTTACAGAATCCAGACAGAACTGTTAGGAAAGAAACCTTGAACTTTTGACCTGATGAATTCAAGCAATATACAAAATGGAGATAGGCAGCCATTTTACAACAGAAGCAAACATAACACAATATGGAGAACAACCAAACAAAAACAAAATGGAGGATTAGGTTCCATTCTTCACGTAGTGTACAGTCTCTCTTGTCAGGAAGGGGAGCCATCTCAAGAGTTCCTTTTCCTGTGAGAATATCAGTCCCCAGGAATCTCATGGCAGAGCTTTATCACTTGCTGGCTTATGACTGACTGACAATAAACATAACTTTATCACCCTGCTGATAGAGATGCCTGGGAGCTTGCTCTGTGCACTCCTTCCCAACGATGCCATTGGTTCTGTTGCCAGGTTGCCTGTCAGCTTGTTGGGTCAACCCCTCGCTCCTCATGGGTGTGACTGTGTGCACCTGCTTACCGTGGCCAGACTGCTCAATTCCCGAGAGCAAGTTAAATACAAATCATTTTGAAGGGATATATTATCTATAAATTATTAGTCCTTAAAATTCAGAAATGGACGTTTCTGAATTTTTGTTGTTGCAGTAGTATGCATAGCTCTTGTTTTTCAAAATGTTTTTATTTGAGTGTGTCATACACACACGAAACAGAAGTACCAAGGATAAATGGGGATTTTAATTATTTTCAATTTAGAAAAAGTATGTTATGCAATTAGAACTTGAACTTAGTTCTTTTCTATTTGCTGTGCTAATTTCTGCGGGTCAAGGACAGAAATAAAGATTGATTGATTAGTTGCTTTTTATTTGCCAATACTTTATCAGTCAGTTGGCCCACATAATAATGTATATGCTTTTATGTCCAGATAAATAAATATAAGGAGCTGAAAGAACTAGTGAGAAAAAAAGTAGCTATATTGTCTCAGCAGCAGGAAAAACTGCAGTGGGAGCAGAAGGCAGATCAGGACAAGATGTTGTTTGATCAGCGGAGACAAAAAGAAACAGAGGTACTTTATTGAATTAAAAATGATTTGAGGGAAGGAGTTGGTTTTGAATCTACTGTCCTTCTCCTTGCTCTCTGTATTTCTCTGTTAATCTTGGTTGAGCTGCCTTTTTTTTTGTCTTGCTGTCAAGAAATGGTGTTTTCACAGCTCCAGTTTTACTAGAAGACAGTACTAAGGAAGTCCCTCCCCCCTCCCACTTTCCCTATTGTATCAATACAGTCCTATAACGGAGGAGCTGACCAAGATCTTCTAGAAACATGAGCCTATTGTGCTCTGGCTGTGGAAATAGAGAATGGAAAATGTTACGTGCCTTGAGGGCTGAACAAAAGTCTGTAAAATAGGAAGCAGTCCTTTCCCCACAAATTACAGACAATTATCCTTCAGTGGTGGTGACAATCCAGGAAAAGATTACTCATCTCACTTACTTTGGGGAAGGGCTATGCAAAATGTGGTCGTCGTCGTCGTCATCATCATCATCATCAATTTACTGATTTTCAGAAAAACGTTCTCAAATCAGTTTGCATAGCAAAAAAGAAAAATTGCTCCTTGTCCCATAGGGACTCACAATCTAAATAATGACTTGTGCTTTGTCCCATTCAGTTGCAGGAGCCTCCCCAGGAGGAGGGAGCCTCCCCCAGAGGCAAAACAACCCAGAAAATTAGGGGATGGGTGGTTGGGATAAAACATGCACAATACTTGTTTCTGTTACATTTACACTTATTTTACTGTGTCAAAACACATAACTAGATGTATACAGCTTAGCACATAAAATTTTCTCTTTTGAAAATAAAACTAAGGTATTTATAGTTTGAAAATGCCATAAATATACTAAACAATAATGACAAAGCATGTAGAGCTAGTGACTGATCTGCAAGCTGCTGCAATCTGAAGTATCTGGCCATGTCTGAGATATTACCTGTTGAAAATTAAGGAGGGGGAGTTTGAAATAAGTACCATCAACACTAGTAAATAAGAGGTAACTTCTATTATCTGAAATTTGAAAGTCTTCCTCATGCAATGAGGAAAGTATGAAAGTCTTCCTCATTCATACTAGAAAGACCAAGAAACTTTTCTGAGTTCTCTATTATTAACAATATTATTGTTAATATTATTAATTGGTTTGTTTGATCTAAGATCGTAAATAAACAACTAACTATTATTAATTGGGTGAATTCTGAAGTTTTTTTGGAAGGGGAATCTCTGGTTACTGATTACCTGGAGGTGCTTCCTGTATGGGGCAAAAGAAAAATCAAAGTAACAAAAGGGGGAAAATTGTAAACCAAAAGGTGCTAGATTGGAAATCTGCTTATCTGAGTGACCAAAATTGGTTTTGGGAGACTGGGACAAAAAAGATGGATTGGTCCTGATATCCTAAACTGGTAGTCTTTGATTTTAGGGGAATCTGGAGGAGATGACTCAGTGGAATTGCTGCCTTGAGGAGGAATGTGAAGAAATGCAGGAACGTACTGGAAATCGATTGGCAATGAAGAGTTGGGACTTGTGGGTCTTGAGAATGACTAAGAGTGACTGTGTGGGGGTGTTTGGGCCTTTCTGCAGTCCCCTCAAACAGATTGGAAGTCACTATCATGCTTCCCTCTGTACCCAACTCCCTTGGCTACTATTTTGCCTTAGCGCAAATGTTGTTTTCTCCCAGACCATAGTACATGTGAACGCAAGCTACTCCATGCCAGACACCTCAAATAGGAGTGTCTAGACAATCCAGAAACAAATCTCTGTAACACTGCTATGACATGTATCCTTCGGGATCATCAAATATGCTACTCCATTCTATCCATATGGCTGTAGAGGACACTTTGACTATCGCTATGACAGTCCTTATTTTCATTCTCCGAAACATGATTACAATTGGCCGAAAACCGGTCCCCCAAATACAGTAAAAAGCACTACAAAGTACCCTACCATGCTCTGTGGGTCCCCAGCTGTCCCTCAGTGCCGCCCCCTGGCTGAAAATTGTGGATTCTCCCCCCCCCATCTTTTAAAAGAAATTGGCCAGATAACATCCCCAAAATACAACAAAAGGCACCACAAAGTGCCCTACTGTGCTCCACGGGTCTCCAGCCATCCTTCAGTGCCCCCCCAAAGCCAAAAACCAGGCAAAAATTGCATGGGTTTTCCCCCCGTTTAAAAAGAAAGAAAGAAATTAGCCATAAAATGGCTCCAGAAGTCAAATTAGCTGCCAGAAAGAACCTCCGAGGTCCTTTCTGGCCACCCCTGACCCGTGGATACGCGGGCTTAACAATTTTTCTGCTTCCCCACCCAGCATATGCCGAGGCTGGGTGTCTATTACCCGACCGCAGAAACCTGCAATTAACGAGGTTCTCATGTACTGGTGTTTAACTTCTACTTCTGAACAACCTCAATCACTGAAAGAGAAAGCGATGTTGTACTTAACATGAATGTTCCTTCTTTTCAGTGAATGAGGGTTATTCAGACTCATCTAAGGTTGTTTTGTTGCTGCAAGATGGGAACGTTTCTGATTCCCAGAGCCAGTAGTTCAAAATAGTTTGCGTCCTGGGGATGACTTCCTGTCTTAACTTCTCTGAACTTTAGTGGGAGAGAGAATTTTCTTCCTCATTGGTAAGTTACTGTTACAGAAGTTAATGGTTCTTGGAGTCCAAGTTAGGTTTTTATTCAGTGCATTACATCCTGTAACTGGTCAGGCTCCTCATACTGAAGAAGCCATGAAGTCCAACCATTCAGTCATTTGCATTGCCCTGTCTCTGATGCATGTGGGATGCGTAATCCAAGTCTCTGAATGTTCTCCATCTACTGAAAGTGAGGATCATTCGCAGTAAGTCCAGCATTCCTTTTTCATAAAGTGGTATCTTATGACATTTGTTGTTTTATTTAGAGGAGTATAAAGCAAGTTGTGGAACAAATAGAAGATCACGAAAAACGGGTAGAGAAACTTCAGGAATACAGCAAGAAATGCTCGTATGTATTTATAAAATCTGATTAAACTGGAATATACCGCTTTTTGCATCAAAACAAATGTAGATTACACTAAAATCACTTGCTAGTGTTTTTTATTGTTTTTCCTGTTGTTTATTCAGAAATTAGGCTGTCAAATAGATATGAAAAATAATACAAGTGTGCCAAATATAGTTTGAGGTACCAGCTGGTATTCTCCATGTAGACTGGTAAATTTACAGTGTTGTGGGTGGGCTGAATTTCATAAGAGTTGGCTGTATAAGTAACGTAAACCCAGATTGGACCACTGTCCAAAACAAATTAAAACCCACAGAGATTTTTTCAGTGATTTTAAGCATGCATATCTCTATGCTGGATCAGGATAGGGATGTGCATGAAATGGTTTGTGCACTACCTGGAGGCAGGGAGTGGGTTACCTTTAAGGAGCAGGGAAGGTGCCCTACCCCCCCCCCCACCGTGTTTCTTCTGCTGGCGCTGTCTCCAAAAACGCTGGTATGGGGCTGCTACGTACCTCCTTACAGCCCTGGTCAGCATCCTACCAGAAGTGGCTGGTGTGCTTGTGCATGTCACGCATGCCACTTCCAGTATAAAGTAGTGCCACTAAAGAACTACTCTATCTAGTGGCAAAACAGACAATGCTGTGTACTTCCTTGCAGCTCTGGTCAGCGTCATACTGGAAGTGGCTGGTGCACATGCCTGACATGCACCAGCCACTTCCATTGCACAGGCTGCATAACTAACCTTGGAGGGACTTTGCTTTGATGCAGTTTGTAACTAACTGGCAAAAGGCTGGTTTTCTGCAATCTACTGCAAGGAAGGAAGTGAAGACTCCTCAGGTATGGCGTGGGGAGGGGAGAGAAAATGCTGTCCTGTGGAGCAGGCTGCTTCCTGAATTCATTGTTGCCGTACCACAGGCAAGCAGGGCTGTCCCTGTTCCTCTTTTCTTCATGCACAGCTCTCCTCTGTGCCCACCCCCACCACTGTCCCAGGCCTTCCATTTTAGGAGCATGGGGGGGGGAGGCAAAAATTGCTTTGCAACAAGGCCAAGAAAAAACCTTACTTTTCTGTTGAGAGCAGAGTGAGAATTTAAAGAGGATAGCCCATACTAGGTATGTGCATGAATCAAGATTCGTGCACAGATTTGACTCCTTTAAAAGTGAGGAGAACAGGTCTCTGCCTGTTCCTCCGCCACTCCACGCCCTCATGCGGTGGCAGCACACACATGGCTTCTGCCCATGAATAGAAGCCATGTGCATGCTGCTGCCCCTGCACAAGGGTTGCTGCGGGGGGGGGGGGCTACAGCAGGAAGCTGTGTGGAGGAGCAGATATGGGCCTGCTCTCCTCACTTGGTGCCAAATCTGTGCTTTGAATCTGTGCACGAATCTCGATTTGTGCACATCCCTAGTCCATACAGGAGAAGCCTGCTGAATTAGCCCTGCCTCCAGAGTTCAATGGAAATAGTAATATTACATGAGTAGTCACTTTCCATCAATGGAAATAGTCACTCTTCAGAACCTATATTAGGCCAATCACCTGCTAACTATTATAGAGCTGAAATGTGACTTAGATCATAACCCTGATCTAGGGATGTGCACGAACCAGTTCAGTGGTCATTTTACAGACCGCCAAACCGGTTCGGAGGTCCAGCATTTGGACCAGTTCGAAGGTGGGGGGTACCTTTAAGGAGCAAATAGGGTGCCCTTAACCTCCCCCCACCAGCATTCTCCCTGCCAGCACTCTCTCCAAAAATGCTGGCGTGGGGCTGCTGCATACCTCCTTGCAGCCCTAGTCAGTGTCATACCGGAAGTAGCTGGTGACACTTCCAGTATAAAGCTATGCCACTAAAGAACTACTCCATCTAATGGCAAAATAGACAGGTAAAGTTTAGTCCATATGAGTGGTCTCCAATAAAGGTCCTCTGTGGTACACTGGAGAACATCAGGATAGGCAAAATGGGAGCAGGCAAAAGGAACCAAAACACCATATTCAGTTCAATAGGCTTTCCCTCTCCTCCTAATACCCTAGTATTAGCTTTGTTGGAGCCTTCTCTTGTGAATACACCCTAGTTTCAGCCCTAAGCTGCCCAGCCTGATGGAAAAGCTTTACTGTTAACCTTGCACCTGCTCTCCCCCGCTTCATGTTATCGGCTCAGACCAAGTTGTAAACACAAGGAATTAAACACAGGTGTGGAGAACAAATGTGGCTGTTCTGTGTTGTTTCTCTCTCAAAGCTTTGGAAATGAGAAGACTTTTCAGACTCCCAGCAACAAGCAACTTTGCCCTGTCAACCTGCCCCGAATGCCTGTTTTCACGCAAAGTGAAACAGTGAAGCAGAGGTTAGCAGAGATACAAATGTGGAAATTGCTGAATTGCTACAGTTGTATCATTCAAAAAGGGAATATTATTTATTTATTTATTTTATTCGATTTTTATACCGCCCTTCCAAGCTGGCTCAGGGCGGTTTACAATTAAAAAACAGAAATCATTAAAAACAATTAAAGTAGAAATACAAATATAAACATCAAATTTAAAAACATTTTAAAAAACAATTAAACTATCAAAACAATTAAAACCCTGAAAACCAGGTTAAGATTAAAACAGTTAAAACTAAATTAAAAACCCTGAAAGGCCAGGCCAAACAGATAGGTCTTAAGGGCTCTCTTGAAGGACAGCAAAGAATTAAGATTACGAATTTCTGCCGGGAGTGCATTCCACAGTCCAGGAGCAGCCACAGAGAAGGCCCGCCTCTGAGTCGCCACCAGACGAACCGGTGGTAACTGGAGACGGACCTCCCCAGATGACCTTAATGTGTGGTGGGGATCATGTAAAAGAAGGCCCTCTCTAAGATAGGGTTCTATCCAAAAAACATCATTCATAACTAAGTCCCTTTTGAAGTTGAGACTTAAATTAGTCACAGCTAATGTCTCATTGATTTCAGTGGTGTTTTATCATGACTTTCTTCAGGTAGAATCCATAGTTCACTGAAATCTGAGCATAATTTGGAATCTGGAATAGGGATATGCACAAAGTGCTTCAAGGCCTCTAATCTGAGGTGCCAAAATGCTTGGAGCTGCCCCAGCCGAATTGTTTCAGTGGGCAGCAAGCAGGCACTTTAAAAGGAGGAAGGCAGGTCTTATCTGCCCCTCCATCACTCCTTCGCCATGCCCTACGGCAGCGCTGCAATACTGCAGTCGGTATTGAACGCTGTACCGTGTGTACTGCTCCCAGCAGCCTGTGGGCGGCGGTGGCATGTGGTGACCGTGCATACGCAGCACCATTTATATGCTGACGCCACCCGTGGACTGCTGGGAGCAGCACTGCATTTAATGCAGATAGCCCTGCAGTGGAGGAGCATGTAAGACTTGCCTTCTTCCTTTTAAAGCACCCGCTCATCACTACCACCACCTGGGTGCGCACGAAACACTTCGTGCATATTCCTAATTTGGAATAATTTAGTCACTGCTCTTGATTGGGTATCTCTAAAGATACAAAAATGTTGTATTGTAAAAAGTGGAATATATTGTAAGATTATATGATGGCAGTATTAAAATAATGCATTTAGTCTTGTGTGGAAGTAATACACATTTTTGTGCAGTCTCCATTGTACTGAATCTGTAGGCTCTGTTCTTCAAGACTCATGGCAATTTTGCTTAGCTGACATCAAAAATCCTTAGCCTACTATTTTTCATTGTTTTGTTTTGGCTTGAAGTGAATCTTTAGCAGAGAAAAAAGAAGAGGTAGTAGTGCTGACAAATGAAATTGAAAATTCAAAGATACGGATGGCTGAAGTAAATGAAGAACTGAATAAAATTGTCAGTGAACTGCACAATGCTAAAATTGATGTCCATGAGAGCAAACGCTTGCAGAGAAGAGCAGAAAACTTGCAGAGCCTCAAAAGATTGTATCCCGATTATGTGGTAACTAGATAGGCTCATTTTTACAATTTAAAGTTTGCAATAAACTTCAGTATATTCACATGTAGATAGATAATATCACAGCTTATTCTTGGCTAACTAGAAAGTGTTAAAGACTATGTATACATTCTGGGGATTATTACAATTGAAAACTGGCAAAATATGTTTGCTTTAGGAACATGAAAGTCCTATTCTTTTGACTGGGGAAAATCCAACGAACAATGTTGTTTTTAATCTCTCTTCACCCTTAGAGATATGAACTGTAGGCTTCAGTTCTTCTGATGCCCTGACTATCAAGAGAAAAATGCAGCTGATTCTAAACTCGTGAAAAGAAAGTGATGCATATGTTTATATTACAGTTTCAACTTATTACTTCTGCTTTTAGTTTGGAAGACTGGTTGACTTGTGTCATCCCATCCATAAAAAATATCAGCTTGCTGTCACCAAAGTTTTTGGCAAGTATATGACTGCAGTAGTTGTGGCTTCAGAAAAGGTAGCTAGAGATTGTATTCGTTTCCTCAAAGAAGAAAGAGCTGAGCCTGAAACATTCCTTCCTTTGGATTACCTCGAGGTAGGCTTTTCTTAAAAGTATGTTATAGTAGAACCTCGTTATCCACCAATTCATGTATCTGCAGTCGGGGGGGAAAGACACCCGACCTCGGCATACTGGGGTAGGGGGGAGAACCATGTCAACCTTGCGTATCCCCCACCATTTTGTTCGCCGGAGCCACAAAATAGCTCCCATCTTAACTGTGATTTTCAGGCATTCCGGGGGCACATTGCAACGAGCAGTAAAACATGGTAAGGAGCCTCCCCCCCACCCCCCGCATTTCCATATCTGCAGTACAGCTGCAGAACAGAACCCCAGCGAATATTGAGGTCCTTCTGTATTAGCTCTTGAGTCCTAAAGCCCGCTGAGAATTACATTTATGTGAAATTTGGTGAAATTTTTACTTGAAGATAATGTACCTTGCATCTCTCATGTTGTAGCAAAATTTTGTTACATCGCAGTTAGAATTCGTAGTTCATTGATTGATGCTAAAGTTAATGACTGAGTTGATGATGAATTCTGGAATTTATTCTTTGTGTTGTTGTTTTGTTTTGGCCATTGGCCATAAATAAAGTATCTATCATCTATGTCAAAGTAGAGGTGTAGATAGCATTTTTCATAAAGTAATGGTTTAAACTGTTGAAAGTGTATCATGTAATCATTTAACTGTTAGTGCCAAGTGTGCATGTCCCAAAAAAGCATATGTTGGAACACCCCACCACAGGAGCATGCCACAGCTGAAACACAGACCCCACCAATCATGCAGGGAGGTTGGGGAACCAGGAAGTAACCAGGCTTTGAGAGAAGGAGGAAGGAACCAAGAGAAGGCAAATTGCACATGAGCCCCATTCCTGTGGTGATGAGAAGATAGCTAGGACAAGGGGTGCTCAGTAGCCTACAAGAGGCCTCAAAGAATGCAAGATTTCAAAGAATGCAAGAGGCTGTTTGAAGGGAGCAAGATGACAGCCAAGGAGGAGATGTTGGCAGAGAAAACAGATGGCCTTGATCCGCGGGAAAGGGAAGGGCTAGGGACATTCTAGCCACAAACCTATTTTCCAAATCTTTTTAAAAATATGTAAATAATCATAGTAGTTTGTTACTAGTAAGACTGATCTTAACCGTAGAACAATTAATCATTTACTATTTTACATCCCTTCTTCAAAGCATTCTTTAGGGAAAGCCCTAGTAGTTTAAATTTCCTTCAAAATCATTTTTAAGATGTGTTGGTCTCTGAATGTTTTGTACTTTAACATTTAAAATGTTCAGTTTAGTGATGCAGTGTCCTCTACAGCTCCTTACACAGTGACCATTGTATAATGCTATCTGCATTATGTCTGAAAGCATGTTTTGCGTGTTCGTGTCCTTACGGATAATGTTTATATGGGGTCTCATTTATTACAGTACAGTATGTATGTATAATCAGAGGATCCTGTATTATACCTCATTCTCCTTTTCTAAAGGTTGCTTTTATATTTAGGTGGAACCAGTCAATGAACAGTTAAGAGAGATAAAAGGATGTAAAATGATGGTTGATGTCATACAAACATCTTTTCCTCCACTGAAGAAAGTAATTCAGTTTGTTTGTGGGAATGGTCTTGTCTGTGAAACAGTAAAGGAAGCAAGACAAATAGCATTTGATGGACCCCACCGACTGAAAGTGAGAACTAAGCAGCTTTGTTTAAAAATAAGATTTCCTACTCATCTTTAAAGGCGCATTCTACTTAGAAGAAGAAGATACAGCTTTTCTGGAACTATGCCACTTAAAAATGAGTTTTATAGTGCTGAATACTACCAGAAACCCCCTGTACAATTAGAATAGCAGACTGGGCTAGAACACTTTCCCTTGATGCCAGCTTACTTCATTCTGGGAGTTTTTGATCTGAAGTGGTATTGAACCATGTAATCCCTCATCTGCGTTCTGAAGCACTTCTGTCCAGAAGGGGCTATGACAGAACATGCAGATCAGCTCAAAGATGATGTTTTAGATATTCTCATTTTTCTTAGCTGCTACTACTACTATGAATATTTTTATACTGCTCTTCAACCAAAGTTCTCAAAGCAGTTTATATAGAAAAATAAATAATACATAATTTAAGAAGCAAGTGGATTTGGTTGACAATGCACTGAAGTGTTTTGTGTAAATATAGCACTAGAAATCCTCGAAGTGGCCAATATTTTTTTAGCTAGCATATGTTAAATTCTGGTTTTATCATAGCTAATTTAAATCTCTAAGCCAAGACATAGGACAGTGAAATGTATCTTATGAGATACATATTTGTCTTAATTCTAATTAGTTTTGATCTGATTGTAGATTGTTTTTTATTAATAAACAGGGCAAAATTCAGTGGAATATGTATGTATGTATGTTTATAGACAATGGCATTCCCCTGCTTCCTCTTACTTCATTGCAAGAATTATTGGTATACTAGAGGTGAATAATTTTGTGACACAGTATTGATAATGTAGTTTTTAAAAATCCTTAATTTTCAGACAGTGGCTCTTGATGGAACTTTATTTGCGAAATCTGGAATAATCTCTGGAGGGTCAAGTTATTTGAAAATAAAGGCTAGATACTGGGATGAAAAAGATGTCAATGAACTTAAAGAAAGAAGAGAGAAGCTCATGAATGAACTAAAGGTATAGTGTGTATCTGTATCTCTATCTATATTGCAGTATAAGTGACACAGTGCTACAGTATTACAGTATTGTAATTTTTGTACACATTCCAAGGTACTGTTGTACATAATGTACTATATCACAGTGATGATTCTAAGATTCTGCTGTAATGTAGAATATCCTACAACTGTGTTAGAAATATATAAAATATAATACAATTTACTGTTCATTAGAATCAGCACTAAATTTGACATTGGGGAGGGTATTGGATTGCCAGCAGTAATGATAAATTTCCTTTTCGCAAACCATGGGAATTTGATAGTCAAAAAAACCCTGCCGGTTTAAAACCAGGGTTAAGGCTATCTCATTTTGGTTGAAACTCCACAAAGCCTGGAATTTGGAACCTAAAGCCGATGCCTTAACAGGTGTGCTATGCTGATCAGTAATGATGATGCGCAGTGTCACAAAATATGCTCGCTTAACAGCTTGCCTTTGATGAGCCACTCAGGATTAAGTCCAGGGTTGCCTCCTCTCTGGTAGGTTCCATAAGGCACAGCCATTTTGCGTTTCTAGACATTTGACCTCTTCATCATTACCTGAATGTGAGTTTAACTAATTTATGTGAGGATAAGAACATAGAAAGCTGCTTTATACCAAGTCAGACTATTGGTCCATCCTGCTCAGTATTGTCTGCCTAGACTGGCAGTGGCTCTCCAAAGTTACAGGCAGGAGTTACTCCCAGCCCTACCTGGAGAACCAGGGAGTGAACTTGGGACATCTTCCACTGAGCTATGGCCCCATCCCCTAAGGAGAATATCTTACAGAGCCCACATGTAGTCTTCCATCCAAATACAAACCAAGGTGGTCCCTACTTAGCAAAGAGGACAATTCATGCTTGCCTAATTGAAGTCACCCATTATTACAACTCTTCAGTGTCTGTCTGATTTCCTTCTCCAACTCCAAGTCACCCTCAGAATTTTTATGAGGAGGGCAATAGCATGTCCCTAATAATCTCCATCCAGCCACCCCCCGGTATTGTCACCCACAATGTTTCTTCAGAGGAGTCTGCTCCTCCTGTGTCTTCTAGCTTCAAATATTCTAGCCCTTCTTCATTCATACAATGCTATACCACCCCCAGTGCACCTCTCTCTGTCCTTTCTGTAGTGTTTGTAATCCAGGTATAACAGGATCTGGATCGAGATCCATCAATGCCCATAAGAATGGGTTCTGCACAGGAGCCATGCGGTAGCCATGCCTGAGCTAGTCGAAGCGCCAGGCCACGCCTCCATGCAGAGCATACTATTTAAGGCGTGCCCGTGGCACAAAGTCCCTCAGTTATTTTCTGACCGCATTTGCATTTGGACCTTTGGTCTGCCTCCTAGTTAGTCGGAAAGTTCCTCTGACCTAGTGAGTTCTCTCTATTGCTTGTTTTTTTCGGTTTTTTGACTCGGATTGGTTGCCGGACTACATTAGTTTTTTGACTTGGAACAGCTGACGGACTTCCCTGTGGGTTTTTTTTACTCTGACTGAACTATGACAATCCTCTGGACTCTGATCCTTGCGTGGACTTGACTATGAATAAGTGGCTGAGGAGGAAAAATCGTTCAAATGGTGTGAAGGTTGTAGGGTGAAACTCCCCTAGAAAGACCCTTATGACCTTTCTTTGTTATGCCTGAGAGAAGAGCATAACGTCTCCGCTTGTAAAATCTGTCTATATTTCTCAAAGCAGACATGAAAACATCGAGCCCTCCATCTACGGGCTGCTATGATGATGTTTTGAGCCCCGAGCCCTTCGATGTCGACAGCGACCTCAAAACCGGTGCTGAGATCATCTTCGGCTCCTCCGATGTCAGTGTCAGACAAACATCGCTTGAAATCGGCATTGACCTCGAGACGTAACTCAGACTCTGCCAAAGCTTCCAAAGTGAATGTATCGATGATGACGTCGATGAATTGGTCGTTCTTGAAAACATCTTCGACATTGAGGCCTACGACATCGGGCTCAGCGCCAGAAGACTGACAGAAATCTACCAAACGACCCACTTCTGATCGGCCTACTTTGCCGACGGGAAAGCGACACAGATCGACATTGGCAGTGGACCGAACCCCATCGCCAATAGGGGTACAGGTCCCAGTTGCCCAGCTTCCATCGATGTCGACAAAGACTTCGACTTCCCCACACCCCTCAGTGTCGACCTCGAGACCATTTGTGGATACACCGCATCCTTCGGTGTTGACAACAGTCAATGTCGACCGAGGTTTATCGGCTTCGGCCTCGATACCGATGCCCATATCGATGCCGATAGCAAGCAAGCTCTCACCTGCAGTAACTCCGCTGGCATTCTCCACTCCATCGACACTGGTAAAAAGTGTTTCGGTTTCTTCCGCATTGCATACTCCGGTCCTCTCTAAATAGATGCAAGTTACCCCCCAGTATCGGCCTCCACTGACAACCTTCGAGATCATCTATGTTGACGCGGAAGAGAATCTCCCTGACGTCGTGGAACCTTGTCAGGATGCGCCCGCTGCTACAACTCAAGAGACGTCAGCATTGACAGCAGCCCCTCTGCAATCCCCGTTGACCTGGCATAGCTGTAGATTTTCCCACTCCGCCTTAGGTACGGAGTCCCCGGCAGCGCCATATGCTTTTGATGGGGGCAAACCCTGGCTGTCCACTGCAACGTCTGCGGCCTCTGCCCCGACGTGTCCTATAACCACTTCAATGGCAATGCAGACAGACATTTTGAGGGTGATCCATAACGGGTCTCAAACAGCCAAGGTGCTGATCCGAAATGCTTCCACACAGACAGATCCCATCCCAGCTACCCCTGTTGCGGTAATAGGAACACAGATACTCATTGAAACAGAAAGGAATGTGCCAGTCCCGCAGTCTCCATCAGAACACTATGTCTCATCTGACTTTGAGTCAGACTCAGAGGAAGAGAGTACCATTGTGGATCCTCCTGTGGATGTGATGCCTCCAACCTACATCTCTCCAAATGATGAGTTAAAGGCCTACCATAAGCACATCTGGATGATGGCTGATGCCCTGGGTCTCGACATTCATTCCCAACTTGTCATGAAAGATGACTTAGTGTATAATTTCATGCTAAGGTCGCAGTCAACATCACCTGTAGCCTTGCCTATGCTGCCCGTAATCACGAGAGCAGCCAAATATGCATGGGAGGTGGTGCACACATCCACTCCAACATCTAAGAAGTAGGAGAATATGTACTGCATTCAAGATAAAGATAATGGGTACCTCTTAAAGCATCCTGCACCAAATTCTTTAGTGATAGATTGCGCTGCCTCCTCTAAGGGTGGCAAACATCATACTGTTGCACCAGATAAAGAAGGGCGAAAATTGGATATGCTTGGGAGGAAGGTGTACGCCACTTCCTGCTTATCCATAAAAGTAGCGAATTACACGGCTTGTACAACAAAATACACACATGGCCTATGAGAAGTTTTGGAAAAAGATCTAGACACACTCTCCCCACAAGATTTTAAGACCAAATTCTGAAAGACACTGGAGGAATCTGCGGATTTAACTCGGAGGCAACTAAGCATTGCCAAGCACTTGGCAGAGGGTGAATCACGGGCAATAACGGCTGCCATCACCCTCAAGAGGCATGCCTGGCTGCATTCAACGGGCCTGCAGCAAGACATGCGAGACAAAATAGAGTGTCTACCATTTGACGGCACAGGTCTCTTCAGCGACACCACTGATGAAACTATGGAGCAGCTGAAGAAATCCAAATTCACTGCCAGGACTTTTACAACACATGCCTCCGCAACACAACCTTCTAAGTTCCGCTCCGGCTATGGGAAATACAGACCCCCCTACAAGGGATAAGACCACCGAGATTTTAGGAAACCGTACTCCTCATACCATAAATGGGCCTACCAACAAAAAACAAGGTCTGCCCAGTCTCAACATTCTAAAACGCAAGATAACCAGAAGCGTCTTTGAAATACAGGAATGCCCATTGACACCTCACAACTCTCCCCTCCTGCCAACAGGGGCAATACCACCTGCCACAACAGATCCTGCCATCATTCTGTCCCAGCCTACCATCAAGCTGGCCGGCCATGCCCCCTCATGGCACCATATAACAACAGACCGTTGCATCTTGAAGATCATAACCTTGGGTTATGCAATCGAGTTCAGGTCTCTACCCCAATTCACAAGAGTCCAGTTCACACCTCCTTCCTGGATTCCATGAGAGGAGGTGAAGGAGTTGTTGGGAAAGGGGGCAATAACCCCAGTGTCATGGGCAAACAGGCTCGATGGATTTTCTCCCGTTATTTTCAAATTCCCAAATGGGATGGTGGCATTTGAGCCATCATGGATATCTGTCACCTGAACAAATTCATTTTCGTCAAGAAATTCTGAATGATGGTGTTGCAGCAGATCCTTCCCCTCATCCAAGGGGAACAGTAGTTTGCAACGCTGGACCTCAAGGGCGCTTATTTCCATATCAATATACGTCCATGTCATCGCAAGTACCTACGCTTCACGGTCAGGCGCCAAGTATACCAATACAATGTATTGCCCTTTGAACTGTCCACTGCCCCAAGGGTATTTACAAAATGTATGGCGGTGGTGATTGCACATCTACAGACCAAGGGGATCAACATTTACACGTATTTGACGACTGGCTTCTGACAGCAAAAAACAGAGACCAGTTACTTTCACACATCCATTATGTATTGGGCCTACTCCAAGACCTGGGTATCCAGATCAATTGGAAGAAATCTCACCTGGAACCTGTACACAAGATTGCTTACATAGGAGCAATTCTGGATGCTGAGACGCAAAGAGCATTCCTGCCAGAGGACAGATATGTTTGCATCCGGGACTTAGTATCGCTCTTCCAATGGGAACCTCTGCAACCGGCCCAAAACATACAGTGCCTATTGGGGCTAATGGCCTCCTGCAATACAGTCATTCAATTTGTCTGCCTAAAACTGTGGAAACTGCAACTTTGGTTTCTGTCCACCTTCCTCCCAGCACAGGTCAACCAGTGGAAGCATCTGCAGATACTGCCACAGGTCCTCTGCTCATTATCTTGGTGGACTCAACGGGAGAATCTACTCAGTGGGATCCCTTTTCAACCTCCATCTCCATCTGTCTGGGTAACCATGGATGCCTCCCTGCAAGGCTGGGGTGCACATTGCAATGGCCACAAGATCCAGGGCAGGTGGTCCCCACGTCGGGCCCTCCTGCACATCAACTTCCTGGAGCTCTTAGCAGTCTTCCAAGCACTACAGGTGTTCTTACTGCTTATTCGATGAAAGGTGGTCCAAGTTCAGCTCAACAGTACCACTGCACTGGCCTACATCAATCGTCAGGGCGGGACGGTGTCACCTTGGGCGTCCAGATATGGCCAGGTGACTCCGTTGGTGATTCACATCAAGGGCCTGGAAAATACCCTTGTAGACTATCTCAGTTGGGTCTTTCTTTAGGACTGTCACCACGAATGGGAATTACAGACAGAGGTACATATGCCTTTGTTCGACCTGTGGATGTACCCCACGGTAGACCTGTTTGCCAGCTAGCCTGCTAGTGCACCAGGCAAAAACGCAAAACTAGTCCGCTACTGCACCAGGGCGGGCCACGACCATCACTCTCTGGGAGATGCTTTCCAACTCAACTGGTCACTGGAGATGCTGTGCATGTTTCCTCCGTTCCCATTTATTCCCAAGGTAGTGGCGCACCTTCTTACAACACTTGGTGACCACGTGGTGGCCAAGACAAGCCTGGTTTCCACAAGTACGCAGACTATCCTGGAATTGCTTCCAACACCTGCCATTCCACCTGGATCTCCTCACACAAGACGGTCGGATTCTCCATCCGGACGTCCACACTCTTTGTCTAACCACCTGGTGGATAACCTGTTGAAACACATCCTCCTCAACTGGAGAAAAGCATCCACACGATGTAATTACCAGAGCAAATGGTGCCGATTTAAGATCTATGCGCGTTCGAAGGGCTTTCTGCCCAAGAAGGCTACAATAAAGTAGGTCCTAAAATACCTCACAACTCTGAAAAGCAAAGGGCTGGCCAGTGTCTCATTGAAAGTATACCTTGCCGCTTTGTCAACATATCACCCTGGGTTTAATGGGAAGACTCTTTTTTCCTCAACCGTTAAGTAAAGCTTTCTTGAAAGGGCTTTCTCATGTTTATCCTCAGGTCAAGACACCTGTAGAACCATGGAGCTTGTCCTTGGTCTTGTCAACTATCACCCAGGATCCCTTTGAACCCATGACGTCCTCATCGAGCGCTTATCTTGGAAAATGGCCTTTTTAATTGCTGTATCTACAGCCAGACGCGTGAGCGAGCTGACAGCCTTACGCATAGACACGATCTTTTACCCAGATAAAGTTCGTATGCGTCTTGATCCCACCTTTCTACCAAAAGTGGTATCCAGTTTTCACTTGAACCAGGACATCATTCTGCCTGCTTTCTCCGGGGACCCAACTGCCGCCCTCGAATGCACATTCCATTCCACGGACGTTTGTTGGGCACTCCTGTACTATATGTCACGAACGAAAGACTATCGAAAGACTACACACTTATTTCTGTATTACAAGGGCACAGCCAAGGGAAAACTCATCTCCCGTCAAAGGTTGTCTAGATGGTTGGTGGAACTGATACTGTTGTCTTACAAACTACAGCACAAGACGCTACTGGAAGCTATACGAGCCCACTCCATCAGGGCCCACGCTTCTTCGGCGGCATACCTTTCCGGAGTTCCCTTTGAGGATATCTGCAAAGCAGCTACCTGGTCCTCAGGGTCTCCCTTTGTGAAACACTATGCCATAGTTGTCCATTCTGCTGCAGAGGCCACCTTTGGGAGAAGCGTTTTAAAGCTGGTCTTAATAGCTACTACTGCTCCCGTCCTCCTTATGGAGCTTGCTAAACACCCATTCTTATGGGCATCAACGGATCTCGATCCAGATAAACAGGTTGCTCAACTGTAACTGATGATCTGGTAGAGATCCGTAGAGATCCATAAGACCCTCCCATCCTCCCCTCTGCAGTAGTGCTGTCTCTATGGCTATACAGGTGTGTGGCCCCTGGCCCTTGGCATTACCTGTTTCCATTAATGGACTCACTAACATTCCTGGATTGTCGTCCTCCATGGCGGTCATCCAAGAACTGAGGGACTTCGCGCCACGAACACGCCTTAAATAGCACGCTCTAGCACGCCTTAAATAGCACATGGAGGCGTGGCCTGGCGCTTCGACTAGCTCAGGCATGGCTACCACATGGCTCCTGCGCAGGCGCAGAACCCATTCTTATGGATATCGACGGATCTCTACCAGATCATCAGTTACAGGTGAGCAACCTGTTTATCTTGCTCTGAGAGAAGAGAGGAGAAAGAGCATAACATGTAAAGATGTAAAAGTGCTTGTGTTGCTTGTTGTATGATTTTTTAAATTGATGCTTTTATGTAAACTGCTTTGGGAGGTTTGCCTGAAAAGCTGTATACAGGAGAACCTTGTTAATCATAGACTCTGTGTATGTGGGGATGGGGCAACTAAGGGGTTAATTTTCACGTATCATTGGTACGTATCATCAATTTTCACTGGTCATTTCCAGCTGCCATTTTGAGATCGGGAACCTCAAAATGACCCCTGTTGCAGGGGGAGAAAGGCAAAATAACCCCCCAATTTTTGGCCTATTTTTTTGCTATTAGAAGGCATTGCTGTTCTGCTAGGGACCCATGGCTGAGTAGGCTACTCCCCCCTGCATTTTTAGGGCCATTTCCATCTTTTTTGAACATTTTCCTGACCTCCAGGGACCTAACCCCCAATTGGGAATCCCATTGCCCCAATGCCTCTGTATATGCGGTCTCCGTAGCAGCGGAGAATAGAACCCCCTGTGAATACGAAGGTTCTCCTGTATAAATACAAAAAAATTAAATTAAATAGAGTAGCTATGTCTTAGAAATCGATGCTGTTTTCCAGCAAAATATTACAGCTGTATTACAGTACAAAGGGTAATATATTCTGCTTGTTAAAATCCTCTGGGTATCATTTCTGCTGAGTGTGAATACACCAAATTAATATTATGCATGGTGCCTAGAAGTAAAAAGGTGTACAGGTGGACCTTGATATTCACAGGAGTTCCGTTCCCGGCTGCAGCCGTGGAACCACAAATATTGAGGCATTGGGGGCTATGGAATCACAAGGGTTAGGTTCCCGGTTGGCTTGAAAATGCCGAAAAATAGCTGGAAATTGGCCAAATTTCAGGTGGAACGTGGGGGGAACTCCTTACCATGCTTTGCTGCTCACACCGTCATGCTATGCCCTGGAATACCCCCAAATTGGCTGAAAATCATTGGGGTTTTTTCCTTAAACGGAGCCATTTTGAGGCTCCAAGAAACAAAATGGTGACTGGAAATGACCTCCGCAGTCATTTCTGGCCACCCCGACCCAAAGATAAGCAAGGTCAATGTGTGTGTATGCACCCCCACCCCACCCCACCCCAAGGTTGGGTGCCTTTTTCCGGACTGCGGATGCACAAATCCGCGGTCAATGAATCCGTGGATAGCATTTATAGCATTTTCCTTCTTAGGACTTATTGAAAGCCTGTCATAAACTTTAACCAATCTGCAAGAATTGGTCCATTTGAAGCCTCTTACTTTTTAGCTACACTCATCTAGTTATCAATAAACAATGATTAATCAATCAGTCTTTAATATGGTCTTAGACCAGCACAAAGTACAAGGCATAAAATGGCAAGTGGCAAAACATTAGGAGACATAAATTGGCATAAAGGAGTAAAACCATCATCATCATACTTTATTTACAGTCTTTGACCAAAAAAGAAATAAAAATCTTTACATAGTTAAAAGGAAAAATATTAATAGAAAGTCAGTTACACATAAATGGCTAGCAGCTTTTGATTAATAATAATTACATGTAAAAATAAAATAAAATAACGGCATTGGAAAGGCGTAAGTGTATAGGCATAATTTAAAATTAACAGTAAGGAACCCAAAGCTGTATTCTATTCTTTTGAAGTTCTTAATCTGGTGACCACATAACAGAATTTAGCCACAACGTATGAAATAGTTGCATCTTTATCTGCTAATAAATATGCTACAACAAGATCCTCAGGTTGTCCCCTCATATCATTTAACAGTGGGCTGATTAATTTAGATCTCAAGTTTTGGTATATTGAACACTTCAAAAGTATGTGGGCCATGGTTTCGATCGCCTCTCCACAGGGGTATTTCCGTTCTTCATATAATAGCTTCAGATACTTCCCATACAGCATTGCAGATGGGAAAGCATTGAACCTAGCCCTGGAGAAAGCCCATCTGAATTTGGAGTAAAACCTAAAGGCATAAAATTACAAAAAAGGCAATAAAATGGCATATAGAGCATGAATGAAAGCATTAAAGGGGTATTAAAAGTATATTAAAATTCCATGATTTGAGTGTCTAAAAGGTTACAAAGCTATAAAACTGTAGAACTTTAAAATGCAGGTTATAAAATACAACTATAAAATGTTAAGAGGTGTGCTGCAGCTGAACTGTGGGGTTAAATGCCATGTTTGGCCTAGTTAGGTCCTGAGGCCTGTCAGAACCTGGTGGACTTTACACGTTGCTGTGCAAAACTTGGTAATATTATGTGTGGTGGCTGGCTTTGAGTCAAGAGAGCAGAAGGCAGGTGTAAAATTGGTTTGAGTGTCCTGGGCGCTGGAGTAGTAATGGGAGGTTGAGGGTGGTACAGATGTCTCTGTAGAACAGGCAATAAAGGAGAATGTGTGCTTTTGTTGCAACTTGTCCAGAGTCACAGGGGCACAGGTGTTCCAAGAATGGAGTCTATCTGTATCTCCCTTCTATCACGGCTGATGGCATTGGGCCAGGGTGAAGGCCCTTCTGTGATTAGGGACTTCCAGCTGTGTTAGATATGCAGTGGAGGATGCAATATATCTTAGGCTTATGTTGCTGAGAAAGTTTGGGGCCCTGCCTAAATTAGCTTGGTGCTCTATGTCTGTTATCCGCTGTTTGATGAGTGATTTTGCCTGCTCATGCCCAAGGCTAGTAATAGCACTAGGGAGAGACCCAGGGCTGACATTTTTGCCCAGAGTGTCCATTTCCATTTCCAATTGCAATTAGACTGGTAATTGTCCTGTAGAGTTAGTGGGGCTAGACCCAGTGGGCTGAGAGACAGTCTGAGCCAATAGCTAAGTATGGCCATCTACAATCTGGCCTCCACTTTCAGCATATCTGTCTCCAAGTGCAGGTAGCATTGGAGACACACCGTGGGACTTAAAAAACTGCTCTTAAGAACTTGGACTGTACAAGCTCCAATGGGGCGATGTTGGAGAAGGGGCCCAATTGTGTGCTGACACCGTAGTGGAGTTGCACTAGTGGCTTAGCTTCAAACAGTTTGAGGGCTGCAAGTATGTAATGTCATTCTCTTGTCCAGAAGAACTTGAGGGTGGCAGAGGTGCTTCTCTGTGCATTTTAGGCAAGATGAGAGCTGTGAGCTTTTCTGGTGCCTACTATGAAGGACTACCCCCAAGTATTTGAAGCATGAGACCTGTTTGATCTTGTGGCCATTGATGCACCAGGAGTATGTTTTGAGTCTCTTAGCAAAGGCCATGATTTTGGTTTTGTGATAGTTGATTTCCAGCAGGTCTTCCTTGCAGTACTGAGTCACTGCGTCATCTGCATAGAGCAGAGTAGAGATGTGTCTCTATGCGAGCTTGGGGAGGGGGTGGAAATCTATGTTGTTGAGATGACTCACCATGGTGTTGATATAGAAGTTGAATAAAAGTTGGGCAAGGATGCAGCCTTGTTTAATGCCCTTCCAGGTTGGGATGGCACTAGAGAGGTGTCCTTGAGGGTTGCACCTAACTTTAAGGGATGTATCAATCAGCATGTAGAATATGTATTACATATAGCAGGCACTGGTTAATTGAGGAGGCTTCAAGCTTCTCCCAGAGTTTGACTCGGGAGATAGACCTCAAAGATACTGCTTTGAGGTCTATGAAGGCTGCATAGAGGGAGGTTGTGTTGTTGGTGGAGTATTTTTCAATGAAGTGCTGTAGGACTAGGCACTGGTCAATTATGGATTGACCCTCCCTGAAGCTGGCCTGTTCCTCCGTGAGGTTTTCTTGGCTGAGCCAGTCTCTAAGCTTTCAGTGTAGGTGTCTGGAGTAAAGTTTACTGGTTGTGTTGAGAAAGCTGATAGGTCAGTAATTTGCGGGGTTGCCTTTTCTGCCCTTTTTGAAGAAAGGGACCATAATCATCAGCCCTCAGTCCTTGGGAATGTGGCCATATGTGTCCATGAATGTGAAAAGTGAGGCCAAAATCGGGGCCCACCACTCTGAGTTATTTTATATAAGTTCCAGAGGGATTAAGTGCTCCCCTGGGTCCTTCCCTGGCCTTAGTTGTAAGATAAGGCTCTTAATCTCAAATGTCATAACTGGTGGCCAAGTGGGCAGATCCTCTATATCCTGTAGGGGGTGGCTTCATTCTGTGGTTACATCTTCATATATTTCGTGGATCCCACCCCCTCCAAATCCCTAGTGGTATATAGCTATCCAGGTGTGTAAGGTACTTGGGATATGCCAGAATGAGGCTGCGTTCTGTGGTTACATCTTCATATGTTTTAATGTAAACTGCCCTGAGCCATTTTGGAAAGGCGGTATAGAAATTGAATAAATAAATATAGTTTCTGTACAAACCCCGCCCCACCCCCGCAATCCCTGGTGGTATATAGTTATCCAGATGTGTCAGATTGTTTGTATTGCCTCTTGGAGTTGATTATGAACTTTCTATTTTGGTATAAATTTAGTCTTTTTCTTGCTGTATTGCTTGATATTTTTAAAAATTCTGTTGGGCTTCTGCATGTATTTCCTTTTCTGTACTGGTCAGTGACTGTAATAAAGATATTGATTAATGGATATCACATTTATTATTTATTAGGTTTTATTAAGTATTTTATTATTTATTAGCTTTATTAGGTTTTTAAATTTTAATAGCTTTTTAAACCTCATCTACTAAAACCAAAGCTTTTATATCTATCAGATCTTCCCTGTCGGTTAACAGGTATTGCATTGCCTAAAATTAATTTTTCTAAAAATGTATACATACTATATCACTTTCCTTCCTTAGGATTTATTGAAAATCAAGCGCAAGGAGTCTGATTTAAAGCAGTTGCAGGCTCAGTGCCAAGGAATTCAAACACGACACAAATATTCACAAAATGAACTAGAAGTTCTTAAGAAAAAACACCTCGCCAATTTCCACAAGGTAGTGTCACAGATGGCTGTCTATCTTATTTTCTGATTTGTCTAAATTATGAGTAAACAGATGATTTACAGTGCAATCTTATGTGTATTTACTTAGAAGCAAATCTCATTTTGTCAATGGGACTTAATGTCAAGCAAATGAGTATAGGATTGCAGCCTTAATTTTGTTTGTTTGTTTTTACATTTTCTGTTTTAATTATGAGATGTTAAATTGCAACTTTTTCCCTCACCTGTTCAGGTGATACAAATAATAGTTTAAAAATCCATCGTCAGTTGGGATACAAGGCTTTCAGTTTTATATTTGCCAATCTACTCAACAGTTGCTGCATCAGTTTGGCAGAAAACTGCAAAAAGACATCCAGAGCAGCCCCAGGTGCTCAGCAGGGTGTGGGTATGCATTTTGATGATTTGCTCTGGCTCTGGAAATACCCAGTGTTATCTGAAAATGTGTCTCTGAAGATCGTACAGCACATAGGGACACATTTCCATGTGACACAGAGCATTCCTAGAGCCCAAGTGAACCGTCAAAATTCACTTCCTGCTGCTGAGCACCTAAATTAGTGTGGCTGGAGCAGTAGTGGGGAAGCTCAACTCCTTCATACCAGCATGTCTTCCTTTCCCATGGCTGGAAGACTGCTCTATCTAGCTCTAGAGATCCGCCACTGTTTTTTGAGATTTTTGTCTAGTATAAACACTGATGTCATTAACACTTAATACTACAATTGCATTATTCCAGAAGAAAATGGTACAGGAGGACCTCATTAATCATGGGTCCAACACTCGTGATTTCACATATCTGCGGTCAGGTAATCGGCAACCAACTTCTGTATATACGAGGCTAAACTGGCACAAAAAGGGCTAAATCAGTGGATTGGACTCAGCTGGATATTATTATTATTATTATTATTATTATTATTATTATTATTATTATTATTATTTTACACAGTCAGACAGGTGTTATTGACTGGTTTGTTTTATCCAGACATCGAGTCCTTCCCAAGGACCTGGGATGCCAGAATTTTATTGTCAATTGTTATAGATATCGTCGCAGAATATAGGCTTTTCCCAGTAAAGCTGCTTTTTGTAATTGGCTGATGGTGATTTCTGTGGCCCCTATGGTGTTGAGGTGCTCTTCAAGGTCTTTTGGAACTGCACCCAGGGCGCCAATTACCACTGGGATTATTTTAGTCTTTTTCTGCCACAGCCTTTCAATTTCCATTTGTAGATCTTTATATTTGGTGATTTTTTCTATTTCTTTTTCTTCTATTCTGCTATCCCCTGGTATTGCTATGTCGATTGTTTTCACTTTGTTTTTCTTTCTTCTCGACTACAGTTACATCTGGTGTATTGTGTTGCAGTTGTTTGTCTGTTTGCAGTCGGAAGTCCCATAATATTTTTAAATCTTCATTTTCTACCACTTTTTCAATTTTATGGTCCCACCAATTCTTGGCTACAGGTAGCTTGTATTTTTTGCAGATGTTCCAGTGTATCATCCCTGCTACCTTGTCATGCCTTTGTTTGTAGTCAGTCTGTGCTATCTTTTTACAACAGCTGATTAGGTGGTCCACGGTTTCATCTGCTTCTTTACAAAGGCGGCACTTGCTTTTTGTGGTTGGTTTTTCGACTTTTGCTCTTATTGCATTTGTTCTTAGTGCCTGTTCTTGTGCAGCCAGTATTAAACCCTCTGTTTCTTTCTTCAAGTTGCCATTCTTAAGCCATTGCCAGGTCTTGGTGATGTCTGATTTTCCACTTATATTGTGCAAATATTGACCATGCAGGGGCTTATTTCTCCATTTTTCTGCTCGGTTCTTGACTTGTTCTTTCTTGTAGGCCTGCTTTGTTTCACTGGTGTTGAATAGTTTCACATTATTGACCATTTGATGTCCATCTTCTTCACTGTCCTTGATATATTCTTCAAGGCCTCTTTTCTCCTCCTCTACTGTTTGATGGACTTGCAGCATTCCTCTTCCACCTGAGCTGCGAGGGAGGTAGAGCCTATCGACATCACTGTGGGGGTGCAGAGCGTGATTGATGGTCATTATTTTCCTGGTCTTACGATCTAGTGTCTCTAGCTCTGCCTGGGTCCAGTCTATTATTCCTGCAGTGTATCTGATAACAGGTATAGCCCAGGTGTTTATGGCTTGTATGGTGTTCCCGCCATTGAGTTTGGACTTGAGGATTTTTCTAACTCTCTTGATGTATTCACTTCCAATTTTTCTTTTAACTTCAGTGTGTGCGATGTTATCAGCCTGGAGAATGCCCAAGTATTTGTAAGGTTCTTTCTCTTCCAGGTTCTTGATGTTGCTTCCATTTGGCAGTTCTATTCCTTCTGTTTTTCTTATTTTTCCTCTGTTCATTATTAATGCAGCACACTTGTCTAGTCCAAACTCCATTGCTATATCGCTACTAAATATACGGACAGTGTTTAGCAGTGATTCGATTTCTGACTGGGACTTTCCATACAACTTCAGATCGTCCATGTACAGCAGATGGTTGATTTTACTGGATGTTTTAGATGTTTGGTATCCCAGGCCTGTTTTGTTTAGTATTTGTGAAAGTGGGGTCATGGCGATTACAAACAACAGAGGGGATAGTGAGTCCCCTTGGAAAATGCCTCTTCTAATGCTAACCTGTCCAAGTGTCTCGCCATTGATTGTTAACTGTGTACTCCACATGCTCATTGCTTTTTAAATAAATATCTGAATGTTTTTGCTGACACCAGTTGTTTCTAAACATTTTAGTATCCATGTGTGAGGCAATGAATCAAAGGCTTTCTTGTAGTCAGTCCATGCAACACTTAGATTGGTTTTTCTTCTCTTGCAATTTTCTAAAATCGTTTTGTCAATCAGCAGCTGGTCTTTTGTGCCTCTGGTGTTTGGGCAATTTCCTTTCTGTTCAACTGGAAGCTGTTTGTTAGTTAATAAGTGTTGCATCACTTCATCTGCTATGATTCCAGTTAATAATTTGAACATGGTTGGCAGACAGGTTATCGGACTATAATTACTTGGAACTGCACCTTTTGCTGGGTCTTTCATGATGAGATGAGTTTTCCCAGTTGTTGGCCATTGTTCAATATCACCTCCTTGCAAAATGTGATTGAACTGTTTTGATAGTTGTTTATGAAGGCTTGTTAGGTGTTTAAGCCAAAAGCCATGCAGTTCATCGTCACCTGCAATTTTCTTTGCTCTTTCACTTATTAATTCTGATGTTATTAGATCTTGCATTTGTTGGTTACATTTTTTGACCTCTTTCACCCAGCCTGCTTTTTTATTATAGTCTATTGGATTGTCCCACAATTTCCCCCAGAATTGCACTGTTTCTTCTTTATTTGGTGTTTCTATGTTTCTTGCAGTTTCTCCTTCTATGCTTTGGTAGAAACGTCTCTGATTCGACTGGAATTGGAGATTCTGCCTGTGTTGTGTAGTTCTGGCTTCATATCTGCTAATCTTCTTTGACACTGCTGTTATTTGCTGCTTTATTATTTCCAGGACCTCTCTAATTTTCCTTGATTCTAGGTGGTATTTTTGGATCAGATACTGTTTGGTGTTTTCGTTCTTCAGCTTCTTGTCTTTCATATCTTTCAATTTACTAGCATCTGATCTAAGCCTGGAGATTTTATTTTCTAATCTAATCTTCCATTTAGGTGATATACTACTTTCTTTTTTGACAGGTCCATTGATCTTATATCCGAGCTCTTGTGTTGTTATTGTTGCTGCACTGTACATTAGTTGGTTTGTTTCTTGCAAATTATTGGTTGTTATTTCTGCAAGTGCAGCATTGACATCTTTTAATACCTGAGCAAGTTGTTTTTTGGCAACTGTTTTTAGAGCTGGAAGTCGAACCCTGGTGGTTGTTTGGTTCATGTGTTCAGTTATTTTTTGCTTTAGTTCTTGTTGCTTTACTGTTAAACGGCATTCGGGTTTTTGAGGTGAAGGCAAAGGGCAGGTTGCCTGGTTTTGATTTTGAAACAGTTCAGCAACAGTGGCATCCTCGATTTCCAACACCTCCTCCACCTGCGCCTGAGCAACTGCTTCAGTTGGTGGTAATTCTTCTTCCATATCTTGAGCCTGTGTTGCTCTTTGCAGTTCTTCCAGCTCAACTCCTGTGAATACTTTATTTCTTATTATGAATCTTCTCTGGTCTGCTAGCCTTTGTTCTGTTATTTCTGTATCTGGATGCTTCTCTTTCCAAATTTGGTACATTCTTTTTAAATAACCTCTTCTAGTTGGACTAGACTTGTAATAGCAGATCATTATTTCCTTGTTGGCATTTTTTGTATATTTTTTTCGGTTAAGCGACATTTCTTCCAGTAACTTTGCTGTCTCCAGCCCTGGTTGCTCAACTGAAGATCCTGAGTCCTGTTGCCCACTTGCCACCAGATGTCCAGGGACTATAGCACCTGGCGCGGTCCTTGTTGACCCGGGCGACGACCAATCCGGTATAGATTTATTAAAGTTAAATCTCACCATATTGTTGATGGGAGAGGCACTCTTCATCTGGCTCCTCTGGTGAGACCTTTCCAGTATGGTTGGACATCTGACATAGCTCTCACCTTCCTCAGAGCACGCAAGCCCCACAACCACGCCAAGGTAGTGCCTCACTTGGGGGCCAAGGTAGTGCCTCACTAGGCATAATTATTTATTATTATTATTATTATTATTATTATTATTATTATTATTATTATTTCAATTTCTATACCGCCCTTCCAAAAATGGCTCAGGGCGGTTTACACAGAGAAATAATCAACAAATAAGATGGCTCCCTGTCCCCAAAGGGCTCACAATCTAAAAAGAAACACAAGATAGACACCAGCAGTAGTCACTAGAAGTACTGTGCTGGGGGTGAATAGGGCCAGTTACTCTCCCCCTGCTAAATAAAGAGAATCACCATGTTAAAAGGTGCCTCTTTGCCAAGTTAGCAGGGGTAATGACAACAGAAGCCATTTTTAGCCACCATTTTGGATATCGGAGCCATTTTGTGGCTTGTTTTGTTTTTTACAAGTCTGAAAATTGTGGTTTTTTGTTTTTTTTTAGGGGGGAAACCAGGTTTTGGTGCTTGAGGGGGGGCTTTGCTGCAGTGCTGGACGCTTGTGGACCACAGTAGGGCACTCTATTTTGCATCTCACCCACCCCATTTTGGCCTGTTTTTACCACCTTTTCCCAGCCTCCAGGAACCTAACCCCCACGCTTGCACTGACAGCAATTACATGTATTTGCGGTTTCTTTATCCATGCCAATGTCAGGGAATAAAACCCCCCGGATACTGAGGTTTTCCTGTACAGTTGAATGATTCCAAAACATTTCTTTCTACATAGCTAAACAACATAATCACTGCAAGAGTCACACTAGACAACTGTTCTGTTTAAATAATCAGTTCTTCTTTTTTTAAAAAATTGTTTAAACAAACACAACCACTGCTAGCTTTTGTTTGTATCTAGGAAACATCTATGCTGGAAAGTGAACTTCTAAATATTCAGTCTCAACATGCAATGCTGAATGAAGGAGTTTTACAAAGAGCAGAAAAAATGGACGCGCTCCAAAAGAAAATAAATGAGGTAGAATGTTTCAGTCATCAGGGCAGCATCTAGAATAATGGTTGGTTCATGTCACTTGATGGTGCAGTGGGGAAATGACTTGATTAGCAAGCCAGAGGTTGCCGGTTCAAATCCCCATTGGTATGTCTCCCATCAAAACCTATATCGGGCGGCAGCAATATAGGAAGATGCTGAAAGGCATCATCTCATACTGCGTGGGAGGAGGCAATGGTAAACCCCTCCTGTTTTCTACCAAAGACAGCCACAGGGCTCTGTGGTCACCAGGAGTCGACACTCACTCAACGGCACACTGTACTTTACTTTACATGTCAGTTCTCTTTAGGTTTGGGCAGTGTCTTTCAAGCCTTCTGCCTTCAAGGAACCTGTTTCATATGGTTTATTGAGGAAAAGCCCCCCTGTACTTTGCAGATAATTTTGTGGCATATTCTAGGGTGCAAAGGCAGTTCACAAGATGCACAGCCCAGATCTCTTAGCCTTACTTATTATTAATATTATTGTTACTGCTACTCGTATTTATCCTGCCCTTCCTCCAACGAGCTCAGGGAGCAATAAATGAGATACCCTGTTTTGTCCTACCAGAGTTTTGTGAGGTAGATTTGGCTGAGGCCTATCTCTCATTTAAATGTAAGCTGATGGTGAAATTGTTCTGGTCCTAACATCTTCCAGGAGAAGGAATGTTCTTGCAGACTAGCTATCAGGCTTCTCAGTGTGCCTGCGCTCTGGTTAAGATGATCCCTTACAGTAAAGGATATTCCTAAAAAGTGAAATATGTAGAAGAAGATTTCTTCCTTTCCAACTGTTCTGTGGAGGATTCATCAAGAAAGTGCCTAGGTGGACAGCTTTCCTTAACAAAAGAGTCATTTCATTGGGAAAACATTTATATATATATATATATATATTTTTTAAAAAATTACATCTATCACACATTATATGATGTGAAATAACATCCTTGTAAATTTTGTATTTAATTGCCTTTTTGGGGGCGGGTGGGGTTGAGATAGGTGGAAGACAATGTTTTCCGTCAATTCTGTGAAGAGATTGGTGTAGAAAATATCCGCATGTATGAAAAAGAACATGTGGAGCAGCAGGAAGAAATTGACAAGAAGCGGTAACTATTATATTGTTCAGCTATTGACTATATGATTATTGTCCGTCTGACAGAGCTATTCATTTACACAGAAATGCTTTCACAAATGCAGAGATAGAATCCCTGTAGGAAGGAAAGCAACTGGAGGGGAGGGTTGCATGGGAAGAGTTAAGCATCCCCTCCGCACCACCACCTCTTTGCTCCGCACCGCCACTTCTCTCCCAATATTCTTTTCCCTTTAAAAGTGGCCATCATAGTTTTCTTACACACATAAGAACTGCATGTAACACACAGTGTCCACCCTGAAGTGCGTGTATGCTTAGATTGTAAGATTATAAACAGCAGTTCACAAGTCTGTCCAGTTGTTAGGCAAGTCGACGGTTCTTCGTGAAAGCCTCCTAAAATGATGACAAATAGAGTTACCTTCTCATCATAGCAATTATTTTCTAGTAAATAATTTAGTGTTCTTTAGTGTTCTTCTTTAGTGTTCTTCTGCCTTCATGGTTATTTGCATTAGGCCAAGATTTTAAGAACTAGATACTGGGTATGTAAGCCAAAGGGCTCAATACTGTCTCTCAAACAGTGCAGGAGGGCATCCTCACAATGGGCTGTGCAACCAACTTGTTCCACAAATAGGGTTTATGTAGATTAATTGATCAGGCTTTTCCCCAGCAGGCTGCGAGAGCAGGACCCTCCCAATTCCAGTCCTTCCTTGGTTCCAGCAACAGGGTTGTGAAAGAACTCCTGGTAATTCTCCCAGCTGTCACCTCTTCTAGTGTGTTTTTCTCTTTCTTCTTTTTCTTTCCCCCTCCCCTTAGACTTAGTCAGGGTGGGAAAGGATTCAATCCTTTTACTTCCTAAAAATCTCAAAAACCATTCTTGCTTTTCCTCTGCTTCTGTTAGAGCATTGCCACATCCAAGATTTATTACTCAAAGCAAAATTACCCTCTCTCGTGTCATGTCACATTTGGGGCCCCCAGTCCTCCCTTGCCCCAGCATATCATCATTTGCCTCTAATTCTGTTCTGAACTAGGTATTTTTCAGGATAACATTTCTGAAAAAGAAGAGGGTAAACTTGCTCCAAACACCACAAAAGAGAACTCCACCAAACCTAATGTTCTGTCCACCAGGCTATTCCTTCATGAGGACTGTGATATCCTCCTTTCTAAAGCAAAGAGCGTTCTCCTCTCCAATTCAGTATCTCAGGAGGCAGCCCCTCTCTCTTCTTCCCAAAGCACCTTGGACACCTTGTTTTTTCTACTTCTGTACAACCAGCAACTACTGTTCCAGCCCAACACCCAACCTTTCAAGAGGTTTTGCAGGTGAAATGGAATCAGGGTGAGCACTTCAGGTCTCCTTAGGAGAGACAGAATGATGTGTTACTCCATAAGAACCAGCTACTACTTCTATCTCCATTTTTTGCTAGAGCTTCCAAAGAGGTTAAATTACAAGGCATTAACAAAGTAGCCAAGGCAACAACCTTTATGACTGATTGCCTTCATTTTGCTGCCAGGACCATGCATCAGACATAGCAGTCAGACACTTTCTGTGGCTTAAAAATTGGATTGTTGATTCTAAATTTCAGGTCGGTTTAGGCTCCTCTCCACTTAAGAGGGCTAAGCTATTATTTTGCCCTCCTTTTGCCCATCTCCTCCTCATCCCAGGGAGAAAATGTGGCATACCCTAGATCTTCTTAGGGCCCTTTAAATTTAAATTCAAAGAACAATGGAATTAAGACAGTCAGACTCTTTTCATTTCTTTCCATCCTGCTTCTCAGGACCACAAGGTTTCTAAGGCTAAACTCCTGTGATGGATCAGAGTGTGTTTTATCCTGGCCTATGAATCCCTGTCTCTCAGAGCTACTCTCTCCATCACTGCCCACTCCATTCGAACCACTGCTACCTCCACAGCCTTTTCGGCCCATGCCCCTGTGTCAAATTTGCAGGGCTTTCCCTTGGACCTCCATTTTTCCTTTCATCAGATATAAGTTGGACAGTTTCCAACCAGTCCAGGTTACCTTTGGCCATACTCTTATGCAGCAAATAGTGCACACATAAATCATTACTACCCTTCTGGACACCACTCTGATATGTCCCATTGTTAGGATGCTCTCCTGTGCGGTGTGAGAAGGAAACAGACTTACCATGAATGTTTCTTTCTACACAGTGTATAGAGAGCATCCGACCCATCTGTGGTTTTCAGCAGTCTTTCCTTATAATTATTGGGTGGGCTATACTGTGAGAGGCAGTGACTCCCAAAATTGTTTGAAATTTATGGTGTATTCGTTTCCTGTACAATCCTGTTTGTCTCTCCTTTTTCACTGAGCTTTCTCTAAGCTGATCATGGAAACTTCAGGAGTCCTGGAACTTAGAGGGTCCTGCTCCTGCAGCCTGCTGGGTAGAAGCCTGATCAACTAATCTACATGAGCCATGTCTATTGGAAAAGCAAGTTGGATGCACAACCCATTGTGAGGATGTTCTCCATTCACTATGTAGAAACATGGTAAGTCCAATGTTTCTTTTTCTTGAGCAGCAGTGCCCCCTTTTACCCTATCTCAAACAGGGAACTGCGTTTGAAACAAAGGCAAGTTCAACAGCATTCTGTGATCTCATGTTCATCTCTTCAATGAAACAAAATTCTTAAATTCCCCTAGGCTAGTTCATAAACTTTACAATGAGCCTAAGTAATTCTTAAGATGATTCTAAACTCCTACTAGAGAGCTCAGGAAGACATCCAGCATGTCTCCTTCATTTCTTTTTGGAAGAGTAGCTCCCCTGTGTCATTTCCTAAATCCATCAATTTGTAAAACAGCTTCTGGTAAGTGTGCAGGAGTTGTTGGGTGTTTTAATTTGCTTCACTGACCAGGAAATTAGCTGTTTTCCAGACATCAGTCTGTTCTCTCCTTTCAGGGATTCAAACCCAGGTAAAAGAGGACTCTTCCTTTTAAAAAAAAAATGCATGCCAAGAAATAAGGAGAGAGTGTACACAAACATTTGGACAATTCATCAGTAGCTTTTATAACTTTGTATTGTGATTGATTAGGTTTGAATTTGAAAATCAGAAGACACGATTGAATGGTCAGCTTGAGTATATTTGCAGCCATCTAGAAAAGGAGATAAACAAGAACAACATGCTGAAGGAGGCTATTCGCAAAGATGAAGCTGAGATCATTCACCTAAAAAAGGTAATGAGTGGTTTTGCAATGTCCCAAAACACACAAAGCTCATATCTGAATGAAACTACCAGAAGGTATAGGGTTGTGTGAATTTCACTGAAGCTTGAACCATATGATCAGACAGCAAGTGCTTACTCTTAGGGGCATAACAGTTTACTCTAGTAAGATTATTTGGCTGTGTCAGTTAAATGATTTAGCTATGGGGAGGAGGAGAGGAACGGTGGTGGACAAGCATGCGGCAGAAAATGGTGGGAGGGGGGAGAAAATGGCAGAGGCGTGGGAGAAGAAAACAGCGGCAGGGGAGAAAACAGCCATGGTAGGAGAGAAAGCAGCAGCTGTGGGGCTGAGAATGGGGGTAGAGCCAAGGGAGGGGGGAGAACTAATTTTTTTATTATTTATTTATTTATACGTTTTATATCCCGCTCTTCCTCCAAGGAGCCCAGAGCAGTGTACTACATACTTGAATTTCTCCTCACAACAACCCTGTGAAGTAGGTTAGGCTGAAAGAGAAGTGACTGGCCCAGAGTCACCCAGCAAGTATCATGGCTGAATGGGAATTTGAACTCGGGTCTCCCCGGTCCTCGTCCAGCACTCTAACCACTACACCACGCTGCTCTGTGCCTGGGCCGGCTAGTATTAATTATTTCTTCAAGGAGAAGTAACCTATCCTTTATTACTTATCCTTTGATATCAGTAGTCCAGAGATGTTTCTGTGAAGCAGCATTGAGAAAAGAGAAAAATAGAGAGAAATTTAGGAATGAGTAATCAGAAATAGCTGTAGTTGAGTGCAAGCAGAAAAGGTCAGGATTCTCCAGGATGCCTAAGCAATTAAATTGGCAGAGATAAAAACTATGCTTGTTGGAAATCACTAAAATTCAAAATGCAGTGATTTCTACAATGCAATGCTACACACACACACACACACACACACTCTCTTTGTATAAAGTAAATATGGAAATAGAACACTAGGCTTGGTAGATTATGCACAAATTATGTACATGTAGCTATTACGAGAGCCATTCATTCCCCAAGTAAAGGACTGCCTTCTCTACCAGAAAATGTTGTAACGTGTTTTTTAAACATTATCAGATAAGCATTCTCTAATTAAGGAATATTTAGATGAATGAAGGCTTCCTACGCTATCCTCACAACACACACATTTATTAGATGGGCCAATTTCTATGGAGGAAATTGAAGAGATGACTAAAAGTTAAAAACCAGATTCACATAGATTGTATTACCTGTGCTGGTCAACGACCGTAATAAAGTTTATTATTATTATTATCACCTCCAGTCCAGATGTAACAACCAAACAGCATTACAAATAAGTAGAATCTGGATCCCAGAAACACTAAACCATAATGTAAAACAGAGGTTGTTCTAAAACTTTTTAAGTTAGTCATTTCAGTTTTTGCCATCTTCAGTAACACAATGGTGATTAAAATGAACACTGGGAGCCGAAGTGACAGTCTTAAGAATGCTGGAGATAGAATTCTCAAGAGAGTGCTGTATGCAAGAGATTTTTAATCTTCCCAATTGAGGCAATGGGGTATTAAATCTAGAAGTTTTCTATTTCTAATATTCTCCTTGGATCGGATGGTTCCCCTTTAGGCAATATTTCCAAATTTTAAAAGTTGTTAAAATACTTTGCAGCTGGTTATTCAAGCTTCTTTGTCATTATTAGTGTTATGCAGGTTCTTACATAGTAGAGAAGGGTATCCTTTCTATGGGTTGTACCTCCCATTTGCTTCTTGGAGGCAGGGTTATGCAAATTAGCAACTTTCTCAGAATGCCATAGGAGGTAAGCCACTCTCCCATTCTTATTCTGTCTTGGCTGCAAATAGATCCTGCTTTTACAGAAAATTCTTGATATTTGCCTTCCTTGCTCTCCTTTTTAAAAAACAACAACAACACATTTTTTTCTATCCTGCTCTTCCTCCAAGGAGCCCAGAGAGGTGTACTACATACTTAGGTTTCTCCTCACAACCCTGTGAAGTAGGTTAGGCTGAGAGAGAAGTGACTGGCCCAGAGTCACCCAGCTAGTATCATGGCTGAACGGGGACTTGGAACTCGGGTCTCCCCAGTCCTAGTCCAGCACTCTAACCACTATACCACGCTGGCTCTTTTCTCCCCCCCTTCCCCCCTCCTTCCTTCATCAAAAAAAGAGAGCAAGAATAAGTTTCTATAGTGGACTCTCATGGGGGAGACATAGATGAGGTGCTTTTGGCTCAAAGCCCTCAGGGTCCTTCAACTTATTAATGGACCAGAGGCTTCCTCTCCAATTGCCGCTGCAGCTACTGTCTCTGGAGCACAAGAAGCGTCTCCTACTTTCTTACAACCCGAGTCTGCTATCCCTTTTCCAAATTATTTCAGAACATTGTGACTACAGAATGGAACTCCTTCCTATCCACCAGAGCCTCCTGGGGTGGGACAAGAAATTTTTACATTCTCCCTAAAGAGATTATGGTGAATCTCATTGTGCTACTTGTGGACACTACTGTAGCTGCCCTAGTGTTTGGATACATGGATACAAGCATCTCAAGCTTCCCAAGGAAAAGAAGAGTGCACTTCACTTGCATAAATCCCATGATGTCTTTGTTATGGCTATTCAGGCATCAGCATCCACATTCATTTTTTGCTAAGGCTCCTGTGGGCTTAAGATCTCTTACAAGATCTGCCAAAGGACCAAACTCACCTCCACCAAGACCACAGCTTTCATGGTAGATGCCACTCTAGATGCCATGCAATTTTCAGCTAGAGCTATAGCAACAGAAGTAGTGATTGAGGGGGCCTTTGGTTTAAGAACTACAATTTTGACGCTAAGGTCAAGTTAACTTCTACTTCTTTCAAGGGAAAAGTGTTATTTGGCAATTCTTTTGATGTTGTCATAGTCAAAACACACAAGAGAAGACCTCATCCTCAGTCTGCAAAGAGGGTGAGAAAGACCCTGTAGTAGTAGTAGTAGTAGTAGTAGTAAAATTCAATTTCTATACTGCCCTTCCAGAAATGGCTCAGAGTGGTTTACACAGAGAAATAATGAATAAATAAGATGCATCCCTGTCCCCAAAGGGCTCACAAGCTAAAAAGAAATAGAAGATAGACACCAGCAACAGTCACTAGAGGTACTCTGCTGGGGGTGGATAGGGTCAACTATTCCTTTTGTCCTTCCAGGAAATTTTCCTGGAATTATGCCTACTTATTTATTCAACAGAATTTTGGCTTCTGGAGCTGCCACTGATGTAAGATTCTGGTTAGTTAGATAACTGAAAAGAAGTAAAGTAGGCAGGCATATTTTAGAATACCTGACAGATGTTGACAGATATAAATTATCTTCATTCCATAGTGGTTATCAGTAATGGGTATTTGACTTCCTTGGATAATATTGTCACCTGAGGCTGGTTTTTTAATGGCAAATTTTTCTTATATAGGATGAGGAGAATTTTTTACAAATGGTAGATGAAATTATGGCAGAACTGCAGCAGCTTAGGGAAAAGCAGAATGCTAATAAGACCAGTGTTGCTGAAGCACAGAATCAAGTTGAGGAATCAAGGAAGACATTGCTAGCTCTAAATAGGTAATTGATGCTATGCATAGAGTCTTTAATGAAGTAAGTTGAAGGAAGAATTCCAGATATGGGAAACCCCACATGTAATTTTGAGGGAAATTACTTGATACTTGTTAATCATGTTGTACATGAGAAGTTAAAACCAAGATCTAGAAGGTTCCCTGGAGAGTTCCTGCATGCACAGCGGCGGGGCTTCTTAGGGAACTCCACTAGATTCCAAATTAATGGACCATCTCGGGAGCACGTTGAGGGTCTGTGGATTAAGACAGACAGAAACCACTTACTGTGTGTTTGTGGAATTGCTCCTGCGTACCTATTACCTAGTGCTCACTGGATTGAGTCTCTTGGCCACAGAATGGCTTACATTGCCACAAAAAAGTGGCAAGAACAGATGTATGTGAGACTCTCATACAACTCTGTTGTGACTTTTGAAGAGGGAACTTAAAATTTCCCCTCAGTTTTGTCTGCATTTGATCTGCTCTTACTGTGGGGAGATTTGCAAATTCTTTCCACTGTGACACCCAAAGAGAGGAAAGCAGATTCACATTTGACATAGCTATCGTTTCCTCATTGTGTCCAAAGCCATTTTCAGGCACCACTTGTGCTAGGAAAGAGAGAAAGGATACCTGTACAAATGAAAAGTAACAGATTGACTCCAGAGCTGCTTTCTCTTGGCTTTGATTTAACTCAGTTTCATCTTTGAACTAATTTGGCCTTTGTTGGCTAGATACAATTTGTAACAGATAAACAGAGGTGGAAAGCCACGTGTTTCTCTCTGTTTTTTTAATGAAAAGTATTGCATTGGTGTAGAATACACAATGGCTAAATAGAAAGAGATATTAGGGATTCGGTGCTGCAGGGAGGGGAGCAGCAAGTAGGATCGTTAAATAAGAGGAGATCAGATTCTTACCTGCTCTCCACTGCCACATGCAGCTTCTTTCTGTGTCAGTGCTCATGCCAAGTACCTGCATGCAGCGCTGGCACACATGGATTCGCCATGTGCATGTCGGCAGTGGCATGGGACAAATACCATCACAGCAGGAAGCTGCATGCAGCAGTGGAGGGCAGGTAAGGACTGCTCTCCTCTTATTTAAAGATCCCACTCACTGCTCCCCTCCCTGTGGTGCCAAACCACTTCGGCATCAAACCAGGACACATCCCTAAGAGCCGTCATACCACACCCAGGTAATATACTGTTGCATCATATAGTAAAGGTAAAGTGTGCTGTCAAGTCAGTTTCAACTCCTAGCACCCACAAAGCCCTGTGGTTTTCTTTGGTAGAACACAGGAGGGGTTTACCATTGCCTCCTTCCACGCAGTATGAGGTGATGCCTTTCAGCATCTTCCTATATCGCTGCTGTCTGATATAGTACCAGCGGGAATTCAAACCGGCAACCTTCTGCTTGTTAGTCAAGCATTTCCCCACTGCGCCACTTAAGGTGGGCTTTTGTTGCATCATATAGAATGCCTTTATCCACTCCTACTCTCCCAATCGCTCACAGAATATAGTATGACTAGCCTATCTTTAGGGTGTGATAAACAATAAACTGCTGAATTTCAAGGAAAGTGCAGAAAAGAATTACTTGGGAGAGGTCCTGTATTAAAGTTGATTATAAATAGCATATTTAAAGTACAGTTCAAAATTATTTTGAGAATAACATTTCCACTAATCTTTGACAACTCAGGAGCTCAACTTCAATAATATACTAAAACATTTCTCCCGTATTATGTCTCAAACTCGATAGCTGAAATATCTGTGTGATGTTTTGTATATTCTTGCTTTTTGCTGGCAGAGAGGTGGGAACGTTACAAAAAGAAGCTGTAGCAATTGAGACTTTGCTGGAACAAAACAGATTAGAAAGGCATAATAGGCTTCTTGATTGCAAGCTCCAGGACTTAAAGATAAACCTTCTGTTGGGATCTTTGGATGACATTAGTGAAATAGAGGTACACTGACAATTTTTTGTTACATAGTTTTAATTTAAAGCAGCTTTAGATACTGAGTTTGTACATACATTTGTGTGCCCTACAAAAGCTTGATCAAACTAGAATATTCTCCCATTACATGAACCAGATTTATTGAGACCTAGTACTTAACAGTTACTCATTGAGAGCAAACACAAACAAAATCAGTATTTCAAGCATGTGACAAAAGGGACTCCCTTTGCAGCTCATGTTTTTCTATTAAAATACAAGGCAGAGTTCTTCAGTCCTGTTATCATGGCAGTTGAGTCTTCTGTACTTTATAAAGCGAGAAGATTCTCATGACAAAACCTCAACTATTACTATTGTAATGTTACTATTGTAGTTATTTCGGCTTTCTAAATCAGATGGTTTAACAAACTGTTACAGCTGGGACCTGATACTGAAAGTACTCAAGTGACCACTGATATCTATGAAAGGGAGCAAGCAATTCATATTGATTATAGCAGTCTTGCAGGAGAGCTAAAGGTAAGGAAATCTGTTATTGTGTCCATTTACTTCCTTACCAATTTCGTTTACATTATTTTTCTTCAACTTAGCTTTCAGAAAAGTGTGACTTCAGACTGTTGGTGTAGAGGTAACATCAGTTACTTCTCCTTTTTGTTTTAGATGTTGATCTGTAGCATTTCAGCAGAAGTTGCTTTTCTGGGTTGTGGTGGTTGTTGTGTGTGTTGTTTTTTGTGCTACATAGCTTGTGGCAAAAGGGATTCAACTGTGCACAAACTCCGCCGTAATTAAATATACAACTTATTACCTTAGTTTCTTTCTTACGTACATGTTGTCTTGTACATACAACTTGATCATTAAACTGTTGTTAAAATAGGTTATTCTCACTGGGAACAATCCAAAGGCAGCTAAGTATACTAAATCATATTGGAATCAATTACCCAAGCCTCACTTATTCTAGTATGCCTGGAAGTTTTTCACACCTGATTTTTAGTTCTCATCTCCTCTGGAATCTAGGGGGTGCATTCACATATTGGCCAAATTTACCCCAAAGTCTCTGCAAGCTATTGGGAAGCACTTCACACACAATTTGGGTTTTTTATTCCATGAGAGTGTAGCCCAATTTATATCCAGGGTAAAAAAATCCACCTTTTGTGTTGGGTTTTTTGGGCAACTTCATACATGCAGTAAAGCCTCTCAGAAAACCCTCAGTAAAGCCTGCTGACTGGGAAAGCCCCTGGACACAACAAACTTTCTCTAATTGAATCCATACACCACCACCACCCCTGGGATTCAATAAAAGTATGAATTAAATATCTAGGGCATTCTACCATATATAATTATTGGTATCAAAACCTGCTTTAAAATGTCTGTCATAGACTGCTCAGTCAAAAATAAGTAATGAAGCTAAGAGCGTGAACTGCCCATATGCCTACAAAATATTATACCTATGATTGAGTGGTTCTTTTTCCCTAGCAGAAAATGGGTTGCTCACTTGTATGTCTAGACCTGCTGATAACCAAAAGAGGTACTCTTGGATATATAGCAAATGGTTGGAGCAGCCCACACTTCAGAATACAGTCTGTTGTGATTAGCGCTCCTCTTTTAGTTGCTTAATGTGAAAATTAGTGCTACATTACATGGGCACGGTGTATTAATGCTATTGATGTATGTAGGTATGCACAGCTATATTAAGTTGATGCTCATTTTGTGTTGCCTAAAACGCCCCCAAAATCTGAGCCCTGAAGGTGATGCATTGTGCAGTGAATCAAAATGTTATAAACTGCTGGGTGCTCTGGTTTGGACATGCTAAGAATTCAGAGGCACTTCATAATGTCCCAGAAACATTTCTCTGTTGTTTTCATGGTTCTTCATTTCATCTTAAAACTAGAACTTGCAGTCCAACAAAGAGATTGAGACTCTTCGCAAACAACTTCAGCAAGAAGAAGAATCCAAAGAAAAAGTCCTATTGAACACTTCAGCACCTAACCTGAGAGCACTGGAGAGATTACATATTGTTACAGGCAGATTCCAAGAATCAGTTGATGGTAATACTGAGCTTTTCTAATAAATAGTTGTGGTAGTAAGTGAATTGTGAGCAGTCCTTTAGAACATTTTTTGTCAAGGACTGAATCTTCATGACATTCCATTAAAATATGACTATCTGTAGCATCTGTCATCTTAGCACGATATTGCATGCAAGCCTCAGTCTTTAAGTGGTTAGTAACACGTTCATTTAACTGAGAGGTCCATTTAAGTCGTCTGGGCTGGATTGCATTAAATAACCCTAAATCACCAGGAGGTTCCACAATATCTTGATCAATAGTTTTCAAATGGAGTGTAACCGGAAGATGGTCACTTTCTAAGTAGTCATCTATTTTAAATCTCACTACATAGGGAGTTAAAGCTCGAGATATTGCTATGTAGTCAATCAATGAGGGTCTGGTGCCTGACAAATACTAAGGGTCTGGTCATGACAAATACTAAGTTAATGTGATAAATGTTACTGTATTTTGTTAAAGCAGCTCAATTATGTTTTTCCAGCATTTGAGGCCCACAAGAGGGAAGCCAGAATATGCAGGCAAGAATTTGAGAAAGTGAAGAAAAGGAGATATGAACTGTTCAGCCAATGCTTTGAGCATGTGTCTGTGGCTATTGATCAGATCTACAAGAAGCTCTGCAGAAACAATAGTGCTCAGGTAATTTTTCAGATCTGTTATTAATAAATACCAGCTTGCCAGTATATTATACTGGCATGGTAGTTGTTGAGGAGTTGTTTCAACATTTGTACCAGATGAGGAGTTGTTTTGGCATTTTACTATTATAAGCTCTGAATATTCTATTGGTCATAAAATCAAAACCATCTGTCAAATCTACCTGACTTCATTCAGACATTAACTAAGTGACAGGAGAAACAACCTTTCCAAATTTGGTGCAGTTTCATTGAAAAAATGGCTGGTATACAGAAGCTTAAGTATCACTCTTAAAAGAGACACTTCAAGTGTTTGCTACGCTTTTTTGCCATTAGGTAACTTATAATTTTTAAAATATTCTTTTAATTTTTTTAATTAAAATGTACTGTACTGTTTCTGTGCTGTACTGTTTCTGTGCTGTACTGTTTCGGAAAAATCAATCTAGTATTTCCTGAGTTATTCACCTCTGAAGTCCCAATAATAACTGGGTAAAATCAACGAAGGGTGCTTAATGTCAGTTTTGCCTTTTGAAGTTTCTGAAGCTAGAATTGGCAGGGGCAAGTCCTGGCAAGTGACTTCCTGATTCTTGAGTGTAGTTAAGGAAACACTCCTTTTGGAAACACTGCACAGGAAACCTCCTTATACTGAGTCAGACCATTGGTCCATTGAGCTCAGTGTTGTCTACACAGACTGGCAGCAGCTTCTCCAAGGTTGCACGCTAGGCTGTCTCTCAGCCCTATCTTGGAGATGCCAGGGAGGGAACTTGGGGCCTTCTGCATGCAAGCAGGCAGATGCTCTTCCCAGATCAACCCCATCTCCTAAGGGGAATATCTTATCTCAGAAAGGATATTCTAGAACTGGAGAAGGTGCAGAAGAGGCTCAGGGCTGCTATTCTTTTTTAAAAAAAATTATAAATACAAAACAGAACTATTACAAATGTCTGAACCCCACCTAATAACAGAACTTATAATTATATAAATTTAAGCAAAACAAATTTAATGGTCTTTTTAAAATTGAAAAAGTTGAAGAAAATGAAGATGTAAAAATATTATGGGACTTCCGACTACAAACACAAACATCTGCCACACAATACACCAGATATAACTGTAGTTGAGAAGAAAGAAAAACAAGTCAAAATCATCGACATAGCAATACCAGGGGATAGCAGAATAGAAGAAAAAGAAATAGAAAAAATCACCAAATACAAAGATCTACAAATGGAAATTGAAAGGCTGTGGCAGAAAAAGACCAAAATAATCCCAGTGGTAATTGGCGCCCTGGGTGCAGTCCCAAAAGACCTTGAAGAGCACCTCAACACCATAGGGGCCACAGAAATCACCATCAGCCAATTACAAAAAGCAGCTTTACTGGGAACAGCCTATATTCTGCGAAAATATCTATAACAACAGCAACAACATTGACAATAAAATTCAGCCATCTCAGGTCCTTGGGAAGGACTCGATGTCTGGATAAAACAAACCAGTCAATAACACCTGTCTGACTGTGTAAACAAGAAATAATAATAATAATTCAAAATCCTGGCATAACTCCATCATGCCTATCAGCCGGTCCAGCTCCATGAAAACCAATGTCTTCCTGCCCCTGACAGAGTTTGCCAATTTAATGATCCTGGTTTGCTATTTACATTCTATAGCAAATGGTGTCTAATGCTTCCAGATGTTTAAGACTCTACTAGAGGCAGGAATACTTTCCCCAGTTTGCCCAAAGCCATAGATCCATAGGCTTACTAAGATGGTTTACATCACTATCTTGCCCCTGGGTAGCGATCTGATTAGTATGCCGTTAAGCTAGAGATACACAGATGCCCTTCATTCTCAGGTGTGCCACTGAGGCCACTGTGACTTTGGTGAACAACCAGTGGCCAATCTCAAGCCAAAGGGCAGCTCTGTACTGGTAGTGGTGATGGTAGCAGCAGAAATTCAGGTATTCACTGTGCCTGTCTTGGATCAGGACACAGAGATAAGCCTCTGAAAGATCCATCAATGTCAGAAAGTCTATGGATCTGTATGTCTTCATCCTTCTTTATAGGAACTTGTTTTAGCCACTTGAGGTCCAGAATGGCTTCCACGTCTCCATTTTACTTGGGCACCATTACTGTAACTTTGGGTAGAAAGGCTGCAGTGGGTACTTTATTAAAAGTTGTTTATTGCTGGCTGTGACATTTATGCTGATGCGGCATTTACGTTAGAATTCAGGATCAAGCTGTAGTAAAATTTTAAGCGTTCAACGCAACCGAAAAAATAATGCATGATGTCCCCCTCTAACTGCGGTGTTTACTGCTGGGGCATTTCTGAAATGTGGCATTTCTGCGGGGTTTCTGCAATTTTTCAGCCTTTTCCCCCTTACTGTGCTGTTTACGCTGATGCGGCATTTCTGCCCAAAATTACAGTAAAAGAATCTAGTAGACCCAAGTAGATGTGCCACTGAATGACCAGTTTATGGCCTGGATGTCCAAAAGATGTTGAATTGTTTTTAGGAATGCTTGGTGTCTGACTGGATCCTTTACCCTCTGTGTTGCTACAAACATGCTTCTGTGGTTCCAAAGGAGGACCAGAGAATAGCCCTTCTTGTCTGATCTTGGAAGGGCAGAAGAATTCTCTGAAGATGTCAAGATGTTTGTCTTTATTTAAAGAGGATGTTTGTCTTCATTTAAAAACAAGTATGCTACACAACTTCTCTTTCTGCCCCCTTCCCCCCTTTTGCTTTAACATACATTTAAATGTATGTTAGGAGTAATTTAACTTGTTTTTGCTTTAAGTTCCCTTTAGTTTTTCTTCTCTCTCTCTCTCGATTCCACTTTTTAAATTGTTTTGCTTAAATTTATATAATTATAAGTTCTGTTATTAGGTGGGGTTCGGACATTTGTAATAGTTCTGTTTTGTATTTATTTATTTTTTTAAAAAAGAATAGCAGCCCTGAATGTCGTCCTCTTTTGCACCTTCTCCAGTTCTAGAATATCCTTTCTGAGGTATGAACCTCATGTCAAAGAGGCATACTTGCAGTGGTAGCTACAAGGCTCTGCCTATGATGACCTGATGCCACCTGGACAAAGTCTGCCATCCCAGACTGCACAGAGAAGGGAAGAAGACAACAAGTCCCCTAAAACTGGCAGGAAACCAACTATTGGTTAGGAAGGAGAGCTGGTCTTGTGGTAGCAAGCATAAATTGTCCCCTTTGCTCAGCAAGGTCAGCCCTGGTTTACATTTGAATGGGAGACATATGTGAGCACTGTAAGATATTCCCCAAAAATCACCAAAAGTTTGGCTACAGGTAGCTTGTATTTTTTGCAGATGTTCCAGTGTATCATCCCTGCTAATTTGTCATGCCTTTGTTTGTAGTCAGTCTGTGCGATCTTTTTACAACAGCTGATTAGGTGGTCCACTGTTTCATCTACTTCTTTACAAAGGCGGCACTTGCTGTTTGTTGTTGACTTTTCTACTTTTGCTCTTATTGCATTTGTTCTTAGTGCCTGTTCTTGCGCAGCCAGTCTTTTGTGCCTCTGGTGTTTGGGCAATTTCCTTTCTGTTCAACTGGAAGCTGTTTGTTAGTTAATAAGTGTTGCATCACTTCATCTGCTATTATTCCAGTTAATAATTTGAACATGGTTGGCAGGCAGGTCTATAATTACTTGGAACCGCACCTTTTGCTGAGCCTTTCATGATGAGATGAGTTTTCCCAGTTGTTAGCCATTGTTCAATATCACCTCCTTGCAAAATGTGATTGAACTGTTTTGATAGTTGTTTATGAAGGCTTGTTAGGTGTTTAAGCCAAAAGCCATGCAGTTCATCGTCGCCTGGAGCAGTCCAATTTTTAATTTTCTTTGCTCTTTCACTTATTAATTCTGGTGTTATTATTAGAACTTGCATTTGTTGGTTACATTTTTGACCTCTTTCATCCAGCCTGCTTTTTTACTATAATCTATTGGATTGTCCCATGTTTTCCCCCAGAATTGCACTGTTTCTTCTTTATTTGGTGTTTCTATGTTTCTTGCAGTTTCTCCTTCTATGCTATGGTAGAAATGTCTCTGATTAGACTGAAATTGGAGATTCTGCCTGTGTTGTGTAATTTGGCTTCTTATCTGCTAATCTTCTTTGACACTGCTGTTATTTGCTGCTTTATTATTTCCAGGACTTCTCTAATTTTCCTTGAATCTAGGTGGTATTTTTGGATCAGATACTGTTTGGTGTTTTCATTCTTCAGCTTCTTGTCTTTCATATCTTTCAATTCACTAGCATCTGATCTAAGCCTGGAGACTTTATTTTCTAGTCTAATCTTCTATTTAGGTGATGTACTACTTTCTTCTTTTACAGGTCCACTGATCTTGTATCCGAGCTCTTGTGTTGTTGTTGTTGCTGCACTGTACATTAGTTGGTTTATTTCTTGCAAATTCTTGGTTGTTATTTCTGCAAGTGCAGCATTGACATCTTTTAATGCCTGAGCAAGTTGTTTTTTGGCAACTGTTTTTAGAGCTGGAAGTTGAACCCTGGTGGTTGTTTGGTTCATGTGCTCAGTTATTTTTTACTTTAGTTCTTGTTGCTTTTCTGTTAAACGGCATTCGGGTTGTTGAGGTGAAGGCAAAGGAGAGGTTGCCTGCTTTGATTTTGAAACAGTTCAGCAACAGTGGCATCCTCTATTTCCAACACCTCCACCTGCACCTGAGCAACTGCTTCAGTTGGTGGTAATTCTTCTTCCATATCTTGAGTCTGTGTTCGTCTTTGCAGTTCTTCCAGCTTAACTCCTGTGAATACTTTATTTCTGTTATTTCTGTATCTGGATGCTTCTCTTTCCAAATTTAGTACATTCTTTTAAAATAACCTCTTCTAGTTGGACTAGACTTGTAATAGCAGATCATTATTTCCTTGTTGGCATTTTTCGTATATTTTTTCGGTTAAGTGATGTTTCTTCCACTAACTTTGCATTCTTCAGCCGTTGTTGTTGTTGTTGTTGTTTGGTCAGCTAGTTGCACTTCCATTCTTGACATCTTCAGAGGGTCCTTCTGCCCTTCCAAGATAAGGAGCCGTTGGTGATTGGACCACCAAGATAAGATTGCTTCACAATGCCACGTTTCAGTGACAGTTCCACCAGAGGTTCATCTTTGTCTGTATTGGTAGCTGAATTCACAGAGGCTGTCTAAGGGGGTAAGTTTGGCCTCCCTGGAGTGAGTTTTTGCCACGGATGTTAGTCTCTTCGCATGGGGAGCCCATCTGGAGGATTGGATGGCACAAGGGTCGTGGTCTTGGGTGGAGGGCTGGAGTTCAAAGGTAAGATAGTTCTTTATTCTTGTTTAAAATTGATATGTTTTATGTGTGTGTATTTTTATGTAAGCCACCTTGTAAAGCATTGTACCTGAAAGATGGGGTAAGAGTCATTCAGTTAGTCAGGCAGTAGCAGGATTTCCTAATGTGCATGTTTCATGAGGTATTAACCTAAATAAGAAAGCTTGTGTGTTTCAGGCATTCCTTAGTCCTGAGAATCCTGAGGAGCCTTACTTGGAAGGCATCAGCTACAACTGTGTAGCTCCTGGGAAACGGTTTATGCCAATGGACAACCTGTCAGGGGGTGAAAAATCTGTAGCCGCTTTGGCTTTGCTGTTTGCAATACACAGGTAAGAACCAAACAGAACAAGCCGTTTTTGCTAATACATTGCACTAAGCTATTTTTTAAAGAGAATGAAATGTTATTTCTAATGTTACTTTCATTTCTTCCACCATGGACACACACACAGATATTTTCTCAACATTCTATAAAGTACAAACCAGTAACTCAGGCTGCATTTACCTGATAATAGTTAGACAGATGTCGTTCTTTGCCAGATGTCGTTCTTTGCTAACTGGGCAAAGAGGCACCTTGTACCGTGGTGATTCTCTTTATTTAGCAGGGGGAGAGTAACTGGCCCGATCCACCCCCAGCACAGTACTTCCAGTGACTGTTGCTGGTGTGTGTGTTGTTTCTTTTTAGAATGTGAGCCCTTTGGGGACAGGGAGCCATCTTATTTGTTTGTTATCTCTCTTTGTAAACCGCCCTGAGCCATTTTTGGAAGGGCGGTATAGAAATCAAATTAATTATAATAATTTTATATATATATATATATATATATATATATATATATATATATATATATATATATATAAAAACAACAGAGTACATAATGCTGCCTGTCCTCAATGAAGTCAAGTACAGGATGTCCCCACAGATCTTTAGGGTTGCTACTACACTAGCTGTTCAGATTGTAATTGTTATCCTTCCTTCCTTCCTTCATGTATTTTAAATAGAGAATCCAGACAATATCATTACCATCCAATTGCACTCCAATGTTTATTAGTTCCACTCTGCCATCTGATAAAGCAGGCAACCACAAAGCATGCTCTTTCATTTCAGTTAGGCACAAAGGTGCAGTTGGGCTCTTCTAATAAATTTCTTTAATTGTATTAACTTGTGCTTTCAGTTTTAGGCCTGCCCCATTTTTCATTTTGGATGAAGTAGATGCAGCACTAGATAATACAAACATTGGCAAGGTGAGTTATCTATATCTCTCTCCTTTTAAAGGGGAGCAAAAAAAAAAAATATCCCAACACATACAGTACGACTTTTGTTCATGCAAACATATTTTTCTAAAGCTAAGGCAAGGGCAGGTGGGGGGACGGCTAAAAAACAAGGCTTTTATCATGACTATATCAGATTGCTGTTTGAATTGAAGGCAAGCAATATATACAATAGACATAACAGTTTTCTTTTGTTTGCTTTTCCCCTTGACTCTTTGAGACACAATGTTTACACGATGCTCCTGTCATCTTTGTTGGAAAAAATGGTAAAGCTGTTGTGAGGAGTCTATAAACGGTGTCATTAAGGACAGAAAACTGCAGAGGAGCCCAGTATATAGGGTCAGACAAAACTGAAGATGGAAGACTACGTGGCTTCCCTAAATTATCTTAGAAACATAGGAAGCTGCCATATACTGCGTCAGACAATGGATCCATCTAGCTCAGTATTGTCTTCACAGACTGGCAGCGACTTCTCCAAGGTTGCAGGCAGGGATCTCGCTCAGCCCTATCTTGGAGAAGCCAGGGAGGGAACTTGAAACCTTATGCTCTTCCCAGTGTGGCTCCATCCCCTGAGGGGAATATCTTGCAGTGCTCACACATCAAGTCTCCCATTCATATGCAGCCAGGGTGGACCCTGTTTAGCTAAGGGGACAAGTCATGCTTGCTACCACAAGACCAGCTCTCCTCTCCCTCTTCCCAGGGCTAACAAAGTGGCAGCAGTCAATGTGGAGCGCACTGTAATTTCTGCTTGAACCCTGGTAACTGAGGTTTTCTTAAGGTAAAGAGATGCAGGCCTTAATACACCTGGCCTTGGAGACCTTCCCCATGGTAGAAGGGTGAGAGGAAATGAAGAGCACTTTAGTAACTATCCTTTTAACAATGAAAGCTCACTGATGGTTACTTCTACACTATTTGTTAGACATCTTCCTCAGGTCTAACTCTAATCCTCCCCACTTGTAATACTAGAAAATGACTTTTTAAAAATACGTAATTCCTCATCACATATATACATAGTGAGCTGGGTCTCACGATCCGTGAGACCCGGTTTAGTGAGCTGAGCAGGGAGAGCAGGCTAAGCCCACTCCCCACTCATGATCGGGCAGGGAGCCCTGAGCAGCCGGATCGGCCGCCCACACGAATTGCCGGCTCCGTGACAGAGCCAGCTGGGGGGAGTGGGGGCTACACAGCCCCCGGAAGCCCCAGTATGCCCTGTGCAAACGCACAGGGCATACTGGGGAGACCCCCCGGATCCGTGGGGCAGTTTTTCGTCTCCCCTCCAGGGGTCTACTCATGAGTAGCCATGGCGCAGAGTCACACCACGGCTATTCACAACCAGAGAGCCCGGTTTTGCAGAGCGCTCGCTAAGGGCAAGAGTACTTGAGCTGGTTAACCACTCGAGAACCACCGGGCTCGCAGCCGAGCCTGGTGGTTCTCATGGTCGGGAACAATCGGGCTAGGCTTTCCTAGCCCGATTTTTCCTGATCATCAGAATAGCCCCAGTGTGTTTTCAGTTGATACTGTGCTATTGGGCAACTAGTTTTTTATTTCATAGGCATTCTCAAAATTCATGAAGTAGCATTAATTAACTTTATAACAGAGACAGCTTGCCAACAGTGTTTTCACTCTATAAATAAGGACATTTTCTAATTATTGTGTTGTACCATTAATATACATTGCTAACTAGGAAAAGAGGCACCTTTTTTAAATGGTGGCTCTCTTATATTTAGCAAGGGAAGAGCAACTGTGTTCAACTCTGGCACAGCAACTGGTCTAGTGGCTGTTGCTGGTGTCTCCCTTATGTTTCGTTTGACATGATGCCCTTTTGGCATAGGGAACTCTTTAACCCTTTTTTAAAAAGGTAAAACGCTTTGATAGCTTTTCTTCTGTTGAGTGCATATATTCTTAATAATGGTGTCCCACTTAAAACTTTGTGTGTTTTCCCCCCCTCACCGAAGATATCAAGCTTCATCACGCAGCAGTCACAAGAAAAATGTCAGATTATAGTTATTTCTCTGAAGGAAGAGTTTTATTCTAAAGCAGATGCTTTAATTGGAGTCTGTTCTCAGGTATATATGATCTTGAGTAATTATTCTTCCCCCTTCCCCCACTTATTTCACAGAAAAAGTAGAAATGGAATCTAGCTATGCTTCTATAAAACTGAATCCCTAATAATGTTCAGGTACTGAAAAGCATTTTTTAAACAAAAGAAGTTTAAAGCAGAGAGACAACTAAATACCTAAACCTGAATCATTGCAGCAGAATATACCATGCTGACTCCTGATCATTTTTCTTCTCAGCAAGATGATATCATGTTTAGTCAAGTACTGACCTTGGATCTTACTCAGTATCCAGCTGCTGATGAAAACGGAAGACCCCAGAAGTACAGAAAGAGCTCTGTGTTGAAATGAAGCAAAGTGGCGGCTCTTTGGATAACGTCGTTGTGACAAGTTTGAATGTTGCTAATAGCATTATGTTGCTGCTAATAGCATCAATAGTATTACTGGAGCTTTGGATTTAAGTTCAAAATTACATATTTAGTGTGAGAATTTGTTGCTCAGTATTGTGCCAAGTATAAATATGCTTGTTCTATCTGGAATTTAATTGCCAGGTGTGCAGTACTGTGTATTCTAGATATTACATATATATATATCTTACTCTGACTCCGTTTAAACCAGAAAAGCTGCATCTCAAGGAACAGTCAGAATTGGAGGAGTGGCAAGGGCCTGTGTAACCCTTTCCTTACCTGCTACCTCCTCACTTCAGAGAGTTTCCCTGCAGCTTTACCACCACCCAGAGGCTCCAGAGAGGTATGTGCAAAACCAACACGCACATGAAACTCCATAAGATAAATGTTTCTTGGAAGTGGGATCTAAAGTGGGGAACGGGTGGACAAGAAAAGGATAAAGGTACACCCCTGTCTTGGTCACGTCTTCAACAATTCTGATTGTCCACTTGGAAGCAGCTTTTGTTATTTAAATAGGCCATTGCAATGTCCAGTTTCACATTGAGTCACTGTATTACATTTAATGTTTGGTAACTTTCAAAACAAGTAAGTTTGATTATATGATTTAATGGGGACAGTGCCATTTGTTAAAAAGTTCATAACTCATTCAGTGGAGATTATTAATGTGATGCTTTATTTTAAAAACATTCATTCATTTCTTAGGGTTGACTATGACTTGTTTAACATGTATCGTTTGTGTTTGAAACGTATTAAATAAATTCAGTTCAATTTGAATTGTTTTTAATAAAGCTGGCAAGCCATGCTTGGAACTACTGTTACAACCTGAGTGCAGAGTCCTGCTTAGACAGCAGTCCACCATGACCAAGGCGAGTCCCTTTCCCTCTTGAGCTCTGAATGGCTAAGAAGCAGCCACACTTCCCTTCCACCTGCTCCTGCTTCCCCAGCTTGGGCTGGCCACAGAAGCCAGTAGAGCCACCCGCTGCTTTGTGAGGAAGAAGAAAAGCCACCAAGGCACAAACACACACACACCCCAAACCTTTGATTTGTTATTGATTCTATGTAAGCTTTTGTGGGAGCCTTCTGACAGCAAGTTATTTACTATTTAATTTTATAATTAATTAATTCAAATAATTAGTAGCTAAGTTAATGTCACTTCAGAATGCATGACTAAATGCTTGTTCCAGGAAAAACATTGCCAGCACACAGGGGGAAATTTGCATATTGGAGAAAGGAAAGGCTAGAAGCCACCTTTTCTCCCTGTTTTCTGTGTACTGTGAGTCTTCTGTGAAGAAGTGATCATGCGCTCCTCTGCCTACAGTCTGAAGATGTACACTCCAAAATCAGTTTTACTATCTAAATAATCCGCTTTAATCCTAACTATATCTCTGTTATTCTCTTCTCCCTCACTTGGTGTCACTGACTAGTACTTCCTAACACACTCATATGGTTTATTCTGGGGCTGTTTGGTTAGCCTTCTTCCTCAGATCCAATCTTTCTTCAAAGTGGAAAAAATACACTGAGGGGAAAAGAAATATTTATTCATGAGTTTATTTTATTTTTAATGCATATGAAAAATAGAGCTTTTTTGATTCCATATTGCATCATTGCATTCAGACAGATGCCATACTCAACAGTTTCGTTTAAAACTTGCATGTACAAAAACTAACATTAATATATATATTTAGGAGATATTATCTCACGTTTTATTGTATTTCCATAGTATGTTTATAACTGCTTTTGGTCTGGTCAGTGACTGTAATAAAATGACTGACTGACATGTACATTAACAGGGGGTTGGAGCCAGTGAATGCAAGTAGGAGAAAAATTACTAGAGGGTTTTTTTGTAAATGCTTGTGAAAGAGTTCACACTGTGCTAAGTGCTGCAACAGGTTGGTTCTAGAGCAGTTGTCATGTTTCTGCTTGTTCTCAAAAGAACACCTTTTGATTTAGATTTACATTTCTCACACATTACTCTGTGCAGGGTATAAATTAGCACTGCCATGAGCAGAGGTATGCCTTTGGATCCAACCTGCTATTGTTAATACATGCTGCGTAGAAACAAGATTTGCCAATCTCAAAAGTAAAATGTTTCACAGATCAGTGCCATGAAAAAAGGAATATGCATTATCCTTTCTGCAATATTTTATCCCTGAGGTAGTTAAAAGTCAGTCTTGGTTAGAGCATACCCCTGAAATGTAGATCGCCTGAGTATAGTTTATACGCATGTATAACACTCCTTGCTCAACGATCCACACTTCATCACTTTAATGCCGCATGAAGTTAAAATGATCCTTCTGTTCCATTTGTCATTTAAGTGGATGGCACAGTTGTAGAAGTATGTTGTCATGGTATTCACAAAATAGCAGCATCTTCAACAGGACCTGTTTAAAAAATTAAACAACTTAATTCTGCTTTAAAATTTGATAACTCAGATTTCCCCTTAATTCATATACTGAGATCAAATTCTAGTTTGAGTGGACACACAGTTACCAGGAAATGATCTGTCAAAATGATAAAAGAAGAGGTTTTCCTTAAAGGGCAAGCTTGTTCAGATTTAAATACTTAGTGGAAGTTCAGTTAGGCTTTGGTGTGCTACTGATCAAAATGATTTGGTCATACAGTTTTAGTTCATTAACTTCTTTGAACAAAAAAAATCATTTTTTTTAATACTAATATATACACTAATGACAAAAACAAATTAGTTAATTTCGTTTCACAATAAGTTAAAATTGTGATGAATTATAACTTTGTGGACTATAATTGTGATGAAGAGCCAGCGTGGTGTAGTGGTTAGAGAGCTGGACTAGGTCCAGGGAGTAGGGATGGGTCCGGACCCATGGGTCCAGAAACAATATATATAATATTGTTTCTTCCAGGAGCTTTTTTTATTTTCTGCCATGTAACAAACCACTTTATAGGACTCTAGATGGGTTTAAAAAAAAAATTTAAAAACCAACAATTAGTCCAATCTACTTCAATACCAAAGCCCTATGCCAAGTCATTCCAAGGTTGGGGCAGATAGGCGGATGTTATGATGGTCTAAGTGGGGGCTTTAGTTCCAGACATTTTTGTAATTTTCTGCCATGAAACAAGCCACTTATATAGGCCGTTTGAGCCAATTTTATAGCTGGTGGCAACTGCAAAGGGACCTCTCCTGATGATCTCAATAGGCGGTGGGGTTCATGCCGAAGAAGACATTCTTAAATACCCAGGGCCCAAGCTGTTTAGGGCTTTATACGTTATAACCAGCACCTTGTATTTTGCACCTTGTATTATCGACAGCCAGTGTAGCTCTTTCAATACAGGAGTAATACGGTCTCTCTTAGATGACCCAGAGACCAACCTGGCTGCCGCATTCTGAACCTGCTCTAGTTTCTGGACTACATACAAAGGCAGCCCCACACAGAGCACATTGCAATAGTCCAGTCTGGAGGTTACCAGCATATGTACCACTGTCCTGAGGTTGTTCATCTCAAGAAACGGATGCAGCTGGTGTATCAGCCAAAGCTGATAAAAGGCACCTCTGGCTACTGCCTCAACCTGGGAAACCAGGGAGAGGCCCGTATCCAGAAGCACCGCTAGATTGCGCACCTGTTCCTTCTGGGGAAGTGTAACCCCATCCAGAACATAAATATGCATTTATTTTTTATCTAATCTCACTTTTAACATGTAATCATCCTTCTAATTTATGCTGGTCTGTGACCGTAATAAAGATTGATTGACTTTTGGATGGGTTTTTTAAATCCACTCCCATCCACTTCAATTTAAATATACATATTCCTCCCACCCTGTCCTACATCTCTGCTCAATACCAAAGCCCTATGGCAAGCCAATCCCTAAATATTCAAGGGGCAGGGGGAGATAACCACAAAAAGAAAATCACATCACATCTCCATTACTAAGCAGGCCTGGGCTGGGCTGGGCAGAGGGTCTGCAGACAGCTGAGAGATGGAGAGAGAAGGAGCTCTAGCAGCTTACCTGGGAGCCTTTCAGGCCAGTGCTGCACAAAAGATCAGCTCTGGCTCGGCAGCGCATGGGGAAAGCAAAGGGACTGGGGGAGAGAGGCAGGCAGACTGCATTGCAGTGTGCCCAGAGCAGGGCCTGTGCCAGTGCGGTGCAGTCGCCCCAACCTAAGGGCAGCCCTGAGCTACACCATGGAATTCTTGGCTTCATAAAATTTTGATCATGGTCAAATAATATTGGTCAATTGACTGGCTAGCCAACCCTAATCTTAGTTGTGTCCATTTGCAAAATCAGGTGGTAAAGGTGTGACTGCTCACAGGTCACACAGCAGTGTGTTACAGTGGCTGGGTTCAGACAATGCAAAACCATGGCTTTAGTTAAAACATGGTTTTGCCTTATATTGGAACCCAAGCCTGCCCAGAATGTGTGGTTTGATACCAACAAACCAATATTTGAAGCTGGTTTGCAAACCAGATTGTGCTATGTAGGCAAGTGAGTGTCTCCGTTGTTACGGTGGAGAGGTCGAACAGCATTCTGCCATATACTGTCCAGAATATTCTAATGCTACTAAAATAAAGACTATTTGATCAAACTGTTTGAAATTGGGTGTGTAGCATCTACACATCAAGTACCATAACCTGGTCAAATTTCAGGCAGATCTGCTGAGAAATGGCTAAGATACAAATTTGTCCTGCTCAAAGCCACTATTGCCTGTATGGAATGTATCCATGTTCTTCCTTAAATGTATCAAAAATCCAAGGGAATAGAAGAGGGTTTGCTTTTTCTATTTTCATATTATCTGTTGTGGATTAGGGATGTGCATGGAACCGGCTGGCCCAGTTCGGTTCGAGTGCGAACTGCACTCAAACCATACCAGCCAGTTCAGTTCAGCACCCTGGCGAACCCCCTCAAGTTTGGTTCGGTTCGAGGTGGTCCGCGAACCTTTAAAGTACTTTAAAAAGATTTTTTAAAAAAACTTTTTAAAACCTTTTGCAGCCCTCCGCGGGGTTCCTGAAGGTGGCGGGGGTCCGCGTGGGGGTCCCCCCTCCCCCGCCAGCCTTCTACATGCCCCCCAGGAGAGGTTCGGGGGTTTGCTAAAGTTTCAATTATTCTTTTTCTTTTTTTTTTTACTGTTGCAGCCCTCCGCAGGTGGGGCGGGGCTCCTGGAGGTGGCGGGGGGTCCGGGTTATCCCCCTCCCCCAGCCTTCTTCATGGGGGTGTTAACTGATCCTCACTTTCTCTCCTTGGTGGATCCGACAACCTCCTTTTCCTTATCTTCTCCCCACCTGACTTTTCAGGGGAGGGGGGATTCCAGTTGCTGTGTGCATCTGTGTGCAACAGGTCAAGGTGTGTGTGATTTGGGAAAAATCAGAAAACCGGCTGTGATGCTGGGGAAGACCAGACAAACTGCATCGGGAGCAGAGAAAACAGGGGAGCAAAAAGTAGCTTCTAAGGACTGTTAGGAATGTTCCTCCCTTCCTTGAAAATAATTGCTAGAAAGCCCCAAGGCATCTGCAATTTTTTTCCTGTTAAAAAAGTGAGCTGGGGGGAGAAATGTAAACTCTACGGAGTCCCTTCCTTAAAACACACTGAAGTGATACATCCGTGCCCCAGAGGAAAAGAAAAGGGAGGGGGAGGAACCAGCAGAAAATTTCAAAAGCTTGTTAAAATAATGCAAGGACGCAAACTGATAAGATCTGACTGTAACTGATAAAAGGAAAGATATGATCTCCCATCAGTTCCAAGCGAAGCTGCCCCTAACACCTGCTCAATGCTCGTAGTTCAATCAGCAGCTGGCTGGCAGGCAAATGAATGTGTTCTCACACTAGGGGCCATGCAGCCCTTCTCTTCTTTGCAAGTAACGGAAGCGCTCCAGCACTGACTGAAGGAGCAGGATTGCAGCAGCAGCAGCCTCTCACCCGGCCACACAGAGTCAACTGAGCATGAACGAAGAGGCTTCTTCTAACATGGCTGCTGCTGCCCCGCCGGGAGAAGAGTGGTGGAACTTGCAGCCTAGAGCCAGACAAACCGGCTCTTGAGGGATAATGAAGAAGGCTGGCGGGGGGAGGGGGACAACCAGGACCCCCCGCCGCCTCCAGGAACCCTGCGCTGCCCGTGGAGGGCTCCAACAGGAAAAAAAATTAAAGAATAATTTAAACTTTAGCGAACCCCCTAAACCTCTCCTGGGGGGCATGTAGAAGGCTGGCAGAGGCGGAGGGACCCCCGCGCGGACCCCCCCGCCACCTCCAGGAACCCTGCAGAGGGCTGCAAAAGGTTAAAAAAAGTTTTTTAAAAAAATCTTTTTAAAGTACTTTAAAGGTTCGCAGACCACCGAACCTTTGGGGAGTGTTTGGTCCGGTGTCGGGCCGAACAAGGGGTGGTTCGGCTCGACACCGGACCATTGAACCTAACTGGTTCGACGTCGAACTGGTTCCAGGAACCAGTTCGCACATCCCTAATGTGGATCTTATCGAATTAGTTGTAAAACTGAATGCAAATCACTGCATTTTCAGTAACTGCCCAATTTGTCTGTGCCCCTAGTTCTCCCTGACTTCCCCCCCTTCAGCCCCTTCTCCCTGACTCTTTCTGATGCCCGCCCAGCTCGCTTCTCCCCGTCCTCCCGCCCACGGTTTCTGGCCAGCTTTCAACCCGGCCTGTTTCCTCCTACCAACGCCTCCTCACCCTGGCGGCTGGGCCCGCTACCACCGCTTCCTCTGGCCAGCGCGGCTTTGCCTGCCATCCAGCTGAAGTCAGGAACTCTCATGAGTAGTGCCACAACTCTCGCAAGAGATTGCCACCCATCCCCACGCATCCATGAACGGTCCATGTTGGATAATTAAAGAGAGAGAATTACCATTATCGGGTTGCTTTGCTCTCTTAGGCTGATCATTGTCACTGTCTCCCAACCGTCTTTTTGCACAATCCACACATGATGTTCCTGCAAAAATAAAGAATTGTGCACATTGCAAAACTAAGGACTTGCAAGAAAACTTTGGAATTAGGGAACTGGGACTTGATCAAACTTGCCTAGAGTAACAGATCACAGGATTGCTGCTACCACCCTTATGTTTTTTGCTTTGCTTTGCAAAAAAAAAAAGTCGAAGCACAATTGCTAGAGGATGAGTAGGCCCTGGTGCAGTAACCAGCACATGCCAGAGTTTCCAAAACATTAAGCTAGTGCTAGTCAAGTTGAGCTGGTCTTGTGGTAGCAAGCATGACTTGTCCCCATAGCTAAGCAGGGTCTGCCCTGGTTGCATATGAATGGGAGACTTGATGTGTGAGCACTGCAAGATATTCCCCTCAGGGGATGGAGCCCATCTGGGAAGAGCAGAAGGCTTCAAGTTCCCTCTCTGGCTTCTCCAAGATAGGGCTGAGAGAGATTCCTGCCTGAAACCTTGGAGAAGCTGCTGCCAGTCTGTGAAGACAATACTGAACTAGATAGACCAATGGTCTGACTCAGTATATGGCAGTTTCCTATGTTCCTATGTTTTAAGATCCGTTTTGCAGGTGCATGTGAGAAAATAGAGGGAGGATTCTAGTCCCAATACTGGCAGTTTGAATAGATAGGAGAGCAAGAAAGCAGTCTTGCCGAGTCCCTTCTTTGGCACAATTGCCAAGGAGGACTGTGGAGTGTTTAGATTTAGTGCAGCTTAGTAAAGCCCAACCACTGAATCCATCCAACTCTTGGTCTCCAACCTCCTCAGTAGCAGAGATTTCCATCAGTAGCGGAAGGTATGCACAGCAGTTATCTCCTCCACTTGCTCCTGATGCAAGGGTTTGTGCAAATAGAGAAGCTTTGCACCATCCAGTAAAGCCACACACACATCCTTCCTGCTTGAAGAGACAGGGCATGTTTTTCAGAACTCTTAAGTTTATAGATTGCAGCAATTTGGATGGAATGTCTTCTCTCTTTCCTTCACCAACACTTAGTTTACCCCTGCTAACTGACCAAAGAGACACTTTTTAAAGTGGTGATTCTCCTATATTTGGCAGGGGGAGAACAATTGTCCCTATCCAACCCCAGCACAGCATCCCTCCAGTGGTTATTGCTGGTGTCTACCCATCAAGGCTTTCCCAAGGTCAAATGGCAGAGCAGCTGCAGAGAGGTAGTTGGCTTCTATGCTGCTACTGGGATAAAGGGAGATTGTTCCTATCCACCTTGGCTGACAGAAAGGGCAGAACGAGACAGGGTTGCAACCAGTGGTGGGCAGTCGGAGTGGAGCAAGGCCGGGGTGTGTGTGTGTGGAAAATGAGCTGCAGGTGGGGCTCGTTTGGACTTAATCTCACCTGCTTGTTCCCCATTTGACTGCCTCCTTCCCTCTCGCCTCACCCTGCTGTGACTTTAACACAGTGGGAACCAGGCAAATATGCAGTGTGTGCTCCCAGGGTTAAGGCTGCTGCGGGGCTTTAGCCCCATTCACCTTGGCTGACAATAATGGTTCTGCCAAAAGTTCTTCAGGGTAACCATTTTAAGCAAGTGCCAGACCACTCTTGAACGTGAAATGGCTGATGTATCAATCATAATGATGTCTCATAAGCTCACAAATTCTGTTCATAGCCCCATGGAGTCGGTAAGAAGGAGCCCCAACTTCTGCTCATGGATTTTACAAAATCATAGTGAAAATTACACTCCTAGCATCATACTTTTCTTCTAGCCTTGAGCCCTATAGGAGCTGCAAGGTTTGTCCCCAAGATCAGGTCCCCAGAAAAGCATGCCAGTTATCCATGCAATTTGCCATCTCAGCATTGCCAGGGAAAATGTTCAGGATACGATACTCAAGAATATTGGTATCCACTTTTCCTCTATCATTCTTAAGAGGCATCGTGACTGGCAAATGATCCTAGATTTCAAGTACTTACATTTGTCAAATATCACATATTCCACATGGAAATGTTGAGGCGAGTCTCACGATCAGTGAGACTTGACATAAGAGGGTTAGCAGGGAGAGCGGGCTTAGACTGCTCTCCCCACAGACAATCAAGGCAGCAGCCCTGGGCGGCTGGGGCTGCGGGGATCAGGGGCTGTACGGCCCCTGGAAGTTCCAGGATGCCCTGCGCGAGCGTTCAGGGCATGCTGGAGAGACCCCTGACCTCAGGAGGCTGCTTGCAGCCTCCCGGTGGGGTCTCCTCATATGTTGCCGCGGCATGGAGCCGTGCCGCAGCAATACATGATTTTTTAAAAACACGGTTAATGGAGCGCTAGCTCAGGTAACCTCATTTTTGGCGAGGGCTACTTCAGCGGGTTGAACCTGTGAGGCTGGTGGACTAATCTCACTATGTCCCATGGTGGAGGCTCTCCAGATTAACAATTTAACATCTTCCCTAGATTAGACCAAAATTTATCTACCTGTCCCAATTCATTCCAGCCACAGGAGATTTTACAGGGTTGTTTTTTTACAGGTCCCATCACCTCCAGTTCCAAGCTCCAGAAGTATTTTTTATGCCAATTGTTCCTCTTGGGCCTGTGGTCCACCTGCATCTCTAGGGCACCCATGTATATCCATATGTATATCCAAAAAGCCCCTGGTGGCACAGTGGTAAAACTGCCGTCCTGTAACCAGAAGGTTGCAAGTTCGATCCTGACCAAGGCTCAAGGTTGACTCAGCCTTCCATCCTTCCGAGGTCGGTAAAATGAGTACCCAGAATGTTGGAGGCAATATGCTAAAATCATTGTAAACCGCTTAGAGAGCTCTGGCTATAAAGCGGTATATAAATGTAAGTGCTAAGTGCTATTGCTATATGTGGATAACCTTCTCCAACCACCTTCCTAGGAGCAGGGTTTGGAGAGCAGCCAGAGGATAATGGACTTCTTAACAAACCACCTTTTTCTGATCAATGTAGTGAAGAACATCTCATCCCAGTGTTGTGCCTCTAGCACTTGGGGTGATTCAAGAGAGTTGGTTCTCTTTCAAGAGTGAATAAACAAGCCGCAAGACAGTTGCTCTGGTCCTGAGTTCTCCTTTGTCATGGCTCTGGCACATCTCCAGAGCATGAGGATGATTTGTTATTCTTAAGGGCATTTATATGTTGATTTTCAACCAGCTTGCAAAATGGTTTGCATGGCAAAAGTTCATGGATGCATTCATTTTGGTGGGCCAGGTTCCATACAAATAAATCCAGTGGTTTTTCCTTTCACTACAAGTTCACTCATCAGACCCATGGCTGGGTACTTTTATCACCAAAGGTGTCGCCTGCATTTCAGCAGTGCCTGGGCAAGGCAAACCTGTCTGAAGGGATTCCTTTTTAGGAACTGAAGTGGTTTAAGTGACAAATAGACTCAAGCTTTTGGGGCTGAGATTTCATAAGGCAAATAGGCAGAGTGTGAAGCTTTTCACAGCATACACTGATTAAAGCTTTGGGCAGCCAGAATGATTCTGGTGACCTTTCTTCCCCTTCTTTAGGGGAAAGATGGTCTTGTGAGAACACACAGCACTACCACCAAGGCATATGGCAACTGCCAGGAGGAACCAGATCACACTCTTTATTGGATCCATTAGATGATTGGCAGAAACTCAGCAGGTGGCATTTCCTCCAGCAGTTGGAGATTGAAACTACACCTGTTAAGTCTTGACTGTCAGCTGAAGTACAGGTAGAATATCAACAGGTGCCGCTTCCAACCAGGTGCTGCTTCTGTTCCATACTAGGTAAAGTTGCACCTGTTAAATGTCTGCCTATTATTCAAATGTTAAAAGTCTTGGGCCCTCTGACTCTTACAAGAAACTCAGCAGTCCCTCCCTTATGAGGTACAAGGCTAGAGGGTGGTAAAAGGCCTAGCAGTTCTGAGGTAAAATGATACAAATAAATAAATAAATCGCAAAATATTGGGGATAATAAACATGTTACAGGTTATTTGTACTAACAGTATCGTTCGTGGTCCTGACACACAAACACCACAGATTACTCATTGAACAACTTTTCTTTCCTCATAGCAGCTATCCATGCTTTCTGTTGCTTTTTAGGGACATACACACTTTTCCCCACTGTACTCTTACACAGCTTATACCTTCTGGATTTTTCAAAAACACAGTTTTTGGTCAAATTATTACAAGAAATTTCACTCTGTGCTCACTAATCAGGCCCCAAAGAAAGGCAGGCAGGTGTGATATCACAGGAATGTCAAACTTTGATTTCATCGGTGTGTGAACACCACCTAGTGACTGCTGTTCCCTCTAACAGGGATCCCCAGATGTTGTTGACTACAACTCCCAGAATTCCCAGCTGCAATGTCTTTTGCTTGGGGATTATGAGAGCTGTAGTCAACAACATCTGGGAATCCCTGTTAGAGGGAACACTGAGGTGACTTGTAATCACTTTTGAATAAGAATTGAGCAATAACTTTTTTTAAGGTGATAGCCCCATTTCCTCTAACCTCTTCTTGCAAGACAAATCTGGCTCCAAGTGGCACCTGCTGTCTTGGGAGACTGTGGTTTTCTAATCTAGTGCAGCTGGCAACGTGGATCCTACTAGTGTATCCATATCTCCAGTCACAGGTCCATTCCTACACCCAGACCCCAAATGACTACTGCCCCTTGTGGCTTGAAGGCTGAGCACCAAACCTAAAAAGAGATATAGTTATTGTAAAGGAATGCTTGTTAAGATGCTTTTCTAGCAACCAGGTGAGAGTAAACTCATATCGGGGCAGAAGAAAAACAGATTCAGTACTCCTTAGGAGCTTTTCGGCTTCCTGCTCTCCGATCTAGAGCAGATGTGCATCCTAGAAGAAGACAGGCAATGTGCTTTTCTCAGTACTTATAGACTGAAAGGAAATTCAGAAACAGTCTCTAGAAAGCTTTCTGAAGAAATTAGTAGCAAGCAGGTGCTTCTTAATGAAAATGAATTGCATTCAAAAATGAAAGTTGCCAATTTTAAACTCTGTTAAAACACTCATGTCAACAGATACTGGCTGACATTCTGACTAAATGTGTTCGGGGAAGTGCTATTGGAATTAAAAAGGACATGTTAGGTATGTTTCACTTGTCATCAACGGGACTTCCTTCAGTGAGTAATCATGCAGATCCTAAAAGCTCCAGCTCATGAGTTCAGTGCATGGAACACTAGTGCAGAGATGCATACATGGTAGTACACAGTTATTACAGTAGATAGAGGCTTTCCTGCAAGTTGATTAAGCTGAAATGGGCGTAGGCCTGAAATGGCCTGGGTGTAGGAAGAAGTTAATCTTGGAGGTTTAGTGTGCTAATCTCATGATCTGGAGCACTAAGAACTGGCACAAATCCTACAGATGTTCTGTCTGCCTCGTCTTTTGGCAAATGGCTGAACTCAGTTCATTCAGTGGTATCCTGCTACCATTGATGGAAGAATGCTACATCAATAGCTTCAACTTTACTTCTGGAATCCATATGAGTGTCATGGTCATACAACTATTCTTTTACTTTGCTTGTGAACTCACAGGTCCTCTCATGTTCTGCTTTGTCCCAGAGACAGCTCCAAGTAACTCATACTTTATATGTCAAAAACAGCCATTTTTGTTTCTTCATCCTAGAAGCTCTCAGTGCAGACTGAAATTTGCTTTGCAACTAATGGAGACTGATCTAATTAAGGCTACACAAACTTCCTACACTCCATCTTAAGACTGTTAAAAACTGCAGACTTTGGAGCTTTTCCATCATGGCTACCCACTTTGCTTAATATTCAGCCTGAAGACAAGTTTTGGAGGAAGTCTCTCCGAGTTTAAAATCGTGGTGTCCAATTCGTCCTGAGACTCTGCACCCATTTAATGTTCTGAACATACAAATAAAATATACTTAACCCAGAAATGTTGTGCTGTCCACTTGATCTGTATCTGGAGAAAGAATGAAAATTGTCATGGACCAAACTAGATTGGATTTGGTTTCAGACATACCATACATTAGCTTTTCAAAACTGCTAATTGAGTTAAGTGAAAGACTTCTAATGCATCTTACAGAGCCATCTAGATCTAATGGCTTGTTCACATGTTACTCTACACTTGCTACTTGCAGTAATCATATGTTTTACAAGGCAGTGGGTTTATCCACTGAATGAAAGCAAATGGTAAAACAAAGATTTACATCTAAGTTCCATTTTTGCTGGTCTAAGCAGCTCCCTTAATTTCATCAGAGCTGTATATCATTAGTAACATTTCCTATGATGCAGTGGCCTGCTTTGTTGTTCTGACATGAACAAAGGAATGCTTATTGGAAGTCGGAAATGTGCTTGAAATTAAGCCAAATATCTAGATTTTGTGCTCTATTTGAAACTTGCTAAAACACAACAGCATAAGCAAAGGGACAATACGAGGGCTTAAATGAGCTTAAGTGATCATGCAACTAAATATTTTTTGGTTTGCCTCACTTTTGTATATTAATGCTGGCACTCTGTACACAAAAGATGAACAAGTAGCTATATTAATTCTGAATTATCTTAATGCAGTGGTATGCAAGCTTTTGAGTTACACAGGATTCTTCAGACAAAAAAATTCCATGTAGCTGGAGACTCCCTATCTGCCCAGAGAGCAGCCCTATCTCCGGAGATTTGAGACCAAGAGATTGAATCATGCTAAGGAAGGGGTCAGCTTCCTTAACCAACAGAAGAAAAAATAGTAGAAGGTCAGATCTTTATATTTGTCTTTACTGACTTGCTTCAAAGATATGTTTTGATGACAGTCTCTGTCAGCTAAGACAAAAATTGGACTTTGGCCCCCAAGACCAGTCTAGGGCGATACGTAGATTCTTTGTAAGTCTAAGGAAGACATTTCTTGTCACATTTAATGTCTTTGCTGGATCAGATCATTAGATTGCCGTTTCATTTTTCTTTCTAGGTGCTGCTGTTTTCCTGAATAAATCTTGTTTGAGGGTTTGTTTGTCCCCCCCACCCCCACTGCACAGTGAGCTTGACATTACAGAGGAGAGATTAGGTTGAAAAGCCACCTGAAGTAAGTATGAGCCCCTGGTGGCCCAGTGGTAAAACTGCTGCCCTGTAACCAGAAGGTTACAAGTTCGATCCTGACCAGGGGCTCAGGGTTGACTCAGCCTTCCATCCTTCCGAGGTCGGTATAATGAGTACCCAGAATGTTGGGGGCAATATGCTAAATCATTGTAAACCGCTTAGAGAGCTCCGGCTATAAAGCGGTATATAAATGTAAGTGCTATTGCTATTGCTATTATAGCTGTGCAGAAATCTATGTCTAACAGGTTGGGAATTCCTGGAAATCCCCTCAGCTTAGCTGTAAGGAAAGGCATGGAAAGGAGCAAGTAACAGCACTGGTTCAGGGCTGGTTGGCCTATAAAGCCATCCCATTGGCTCCATTCTGAGACTGATATGCAGGTGGGGTAATCCACAATAATCTCAAGATTGTGACTGGGCCTTAGGCAATGGGAGTGTTGTGGACTTCATCAGCCAGGGAGTCATAAGGAAGCAGCAGGCACAGAGCTGGTATTGACCAGGAGATAGTTTACCACAAGAGTTGCTACCAATGCACGTGTATCAGAACAGCCATATACATCTTCCTAAGTGATGCATATGCATAATGCAGTTTGGATCATGATTTTTTTCTTCCACTTCTCCATCCTTAAGAGGTTCATCATGGAAACCTCTGTCACATCATCATCAATGAAAGATAGACTGTATGTAGGTCCCCTTGAGATGAGTATTGCTAACTAATACTGGTTATAGGGTGCCGATTCATTAAGATACATTTTGCTATATGCTTTATTCTCCCAGTCCAACACAGCAATAATTGTCTATATACCAGGCTCACCATTGTGCTTTCCAACATGACTACTCAAGATCAGGTTGCTAAAGAACAAACTATCCATTAGTGACTGGTAGCACAGAACCAAGGGATCTGTTATTGCAGATAAATTCACAGTGAAAACAAAACCCCTGCTAACTGGGCAAAGAGGCACCTTTTACCGTGGTGATTCTCTTTATTTAGCAGGGGGAGAGTAACTGGCCCTATCCACCCCCAGCACAGTACCTCCAGTGACTGTTGCTGGTGTCTATCTTGTGTTTCTTTTTAGAATGTGAGCCCTTTGGGGACAGGGAGCCATCTTATTTATTAATTATTTCTCTGTGTAAACCACCCTGAGCCATTTTTGGAAGGCGATATAGATATCAAATTATTATTATTATAATATAATAATGAAAGGCATGATCCAATGAAGGACATGATCCAAATTATATCTGTGATATCATATGTGCAAGATCATGGTTTTTATTTATTTATTAATTATTATTATTATTATTTTACACAACACCTGTCTGACTGTGTAAATTAATCATCATCCTCATCATCATCATCATCATCCATGAAACCATGACCTTGCACATATGGTATCACAGATATAATTTGGATCATGTCCTTCATTCCCTAACGAACTGAAAACAAGAACCATAATTATATTGACCACAGGAAAAAAAATGGTATGGGCACTTATACTTTTTTACCTGGACTCCTCTGTTTGCAGATCTGAGTAGCAAGATCTTGAACGTATTCTGGAAAACTTTCAAAGCTGTTCCCATAGGATACTACTTTTATACCATGTAGAAGCATATCTGCCTGGAGTTTAAAAAACTGGTCTTCATTTTCTTTAAGCACCAACATGTAATGTTCTAGATCCACTTTGTTTTTAACGGTGTATAGAAAGAGGGCCTGAAATATCTGATCACGAAGAGTCTCTCCGCAACCCACAAACAAAAATGATTTTGTCCGGTACAGGTTCTGCAGTACCTCCTATAAAGAACAATTGGTTCACAAATAGTTGAATACATACATTCATACTAGTCATCAACATTAGGTAATCCAGATAACAGAAACATGTTAGTTCTTATACTGAAGCCAGCGTGGTGTAGTGGTTAGAGTGCTGGACTAGGACTGCGGAGACCCGAGTTCAAATCCCCATTCAGCCATGATACTAGCTGGGTGACTCTGGGCCAGTCACATCTCTCTCAGTCTAACCTACTTCACAGGGTTGTTGTGAGGAGAAACTCAAGTATGTAGTACACCGCTCTGGGCTCCTTAGAGGAAGAGCGGGATATAAATGTAAAATAATGATAAATACACACATACATACATACAGTCCAAGTTTGCTAATAGCCATTTTCCTGGTTGCCTGTGGCAAGTCAGAATTGCCTCTAGATTACCAGGTAGGGAGTTTTCAGACTTAAAGGCAGAGGATTCTAAGGATGGTAAAGTTACAGTAGGCTAGTAATATTTTTTGCAGGTTAGTAACCTTTATGGACTTACGTGCAAGGCTGGGACCGATATTCCCTTTGCATTTTAATGTCCATGCAATATGATAGCATGATAAGATGTTGTTTGCCTACTGTATATATGTGCATATATTAGAGATACATTGTTAGATCTTCTGACCAAGACATTGCTTGGATTCTTCCCACATCCACTTCACTAGCATTTCATCAGCACCAAAAACCTATTTGGTTTTTTCTTTTTTGTTAGTTACTTTAGTTTTTAATTTAGAATGTAATTTTAATGCTGTCTTGCTTTGCATGTTTTTGTAATAAATAAATAAATAAATAAATAAAATGCGGAGTGATGGATAGAGGACTAGATTTGGGCCATAGAGTTCAAATCCCTCCCCAGCCAAAAAGCTTACGGAGTGGGGAAATCACTGTTATCTAGGCTGACCTACCTTGATAACACTGTTCTGAAGATAACATGCATAACTATTACATATTATCCAAATAATATATTATCTCAATAATGGCTAAATATCTTCTTCTTTATATTTATTTCTCTAAGACGTACCCCCATGGCTAATCCCATGCGTGGCTGCCAGATAGCCATGGGATGGGCTAGAGAAAAAAATATGACCAGCCAGCCAAAGAAGGCGGTGGTGGGCAGCCAGCCACGACTGGTGGACATGCCACAGGCCGTGACCAGAAGGCAAGCCAGCAGAGCGGCTGCCACGAAGAAGCACAGTGGTGGGCCAGAGGAAGCGGGCCGGCTGGCCACGGGGAGCAAGCGCGGCGGCGGGCCGGAGTAAGTGGCAGGCTGGCTGGCTGCCTGGCTGCTGGGAGGAAGCAGGCCAGAGGAGGCACCGGGCCAGCTGGCCGGCCGATAAGAGGACATGTGGTGGCGGGCCAGAAAATAAGCACTGGCGGACAGGCAGGGGGGAGAGATCACGGCTGAGGCAAACTAGAGGCACAGATGCTCTGTGCCTGGACCAGCTAGTTATATATTATATGAAGATAACATGGACAACGAGCTGAGGCAGGTGGCTACTAGGGAGAGGTCCTTTTCGGTGGTTGCACCCTGTCTATGGAACAGCCTCCCCAGTGAGGTTCGCCTGGCATCATCACTTTGTTCTTTGTATGCCAAGTGAAGACCTTTCTGTTCACTCAGGCTTTTAAAAATTGATTTTTTAAAAACAAGTTTTTTAATTGGGGTGGGGGCAATTTTTATTGGATGCTTTAATGCCCAGAGAACAATTTATTATGGAGCTGCCAACAAATACAGTTTATTTTTTATTATTATTACTATTATAATTATTAGGATTGTGCTTTGGAGCATCCAATAATATGCACTGACCCTTTGGAACTGCATGTCCATGACTGTTCCCAGAACAGCCATCTCCACGCATTGCAGATGAATTGGCAGCAGCAGGTGGAGGCAGAAAGGAGAGCGAGAGGTTGGTGGCTGACAAGGACCACCTGCCCACTCTCCTCACTGCCCACCTGCCACAGTGCATTACAACAATGTTGCTGCATCACACAGTGACATCCTTAGAAAGCACTGCAGCAGGCGAAGGTGGCAAGGTGGGTGACGGGGACCATCCACCCCCAGAAGGTGCCCACCTGTGCAGGTGAAGGGGGCAGGGGCCCCTGCACAGGCAAAGGGCGTACAAAAGCCAGGCTTTACCTGAGGCACCCCCAATCCTACGCATGGTCTCAACCAGCCCAGTTCCCGGCCAGGAAGAAAGCTAAGGGGTTGGCTAAGGGGTTCTCCTGGAAGGCTGGAGAAGTCTATTTGGCTGCACTGGCTTCTGCTGCTTGTTTGGGATAAAGGAGTGAGTGTATGAGGCTTCTTAACACAATGGAGACCTTTAAAATAATCAATTCAAGCTATAGGCCCATAATATATGATGTGTGACACTTTGCTGTACAGTTCCAATCTGGTGGAGTAAAAGGGAGAGTGGGAAATATTTTGGCGAGGAGTGCCTGCTGTCCCTTTGAGTCATCACTGGGCTCCAAAGGGCTGATGCAGCTCCAGACACTCTGAAGTACAGCCCTAATAACCATGTATAATGGTCTGAATTTCATGGAGAAAGACTAGAATACAAGTTTACAAAATAAATACATTCTAACCGAACACCAAAGAAAGTTTGTACCATAAAGAGATCAGTGCACTGTTCCTATACACTCCTATGTGTATAGTTCCATATTGGAAATGGTACCAAGAGTTGGAAGATTAGAAATAAAGTACATTTAGTTTTTAAACTCTCCCCATAACACACAGACTTACTAGGAGATGTGTTTTATATACTTAGAGACAGGGCTTATTGTCAAATTGGAGGACAGAGAAAGCTAGTTCCTCTCACATTTACCACAAAACTCTGTCCACACTGCATATGCTTACCACATCAATCACAGTGTGGACAGAGCTACAAACAAGCCACCATGGTGCAACTTTGATTATATAGTTGCCTGTCTGTGGAACATCCTTCCAACCATTCTCCATATTTAAGTGTAATCAACCTGTGATATCTGAGCCTTACTCCATGCTTCTGAGGTATTGCTGGCATAAAGGCTATATATATGGCTTGAAATAAAAGACACATTGGTTTCATTGTGCACATACCATCACTTCAGGGTCTTGAGTAACATCTTTATATCCTGAAGGATCCAACACCATTCCACAGGGATCTGTGTACAAACCATGAATATGAAGAACTCCATACCTTTTGTGGCCTTTTGCCCACTGGAGAACCTGAAGAAGTTGAACAGTGCATTAATAGGGATTTATTCAAGATAAATTATTCACTCAAATCAAAGCCTTAATGCATCCAAACAATTTGTGTGTGTAAGTAACACTGGATGCCATTTCTGAATTACATAGATAGTTGTAAGATATATTATACTAGACCAGAAAGACTGAACATAATTTTTATTCTAGAATAGTTTAAAACTATATAATATTAAAATATGAATAAACTATATGTTAAAATATGATTGACTGTATTCATTAAGGTATTGTTTTGTAATGTGAGGGATCTATATTGATATTATTTAATTATAGGAGACAACTATTCTATATTTTGAAGAATCAGTTGGTTGGTTGGATTGTGTGAGATAAAGCCATATTTCCCAATGACCTTCAGATACCAAATTTTGCATACACAATCCTGCCACTGAAATTAGCTGAATCTACTACTTTTTACACTAAAATATGCTAATTTATTTATTGTTCAATTTTTATACCACCTTTCATAAGGCATCCCAAAGCGGTTTGCAAAAGTTAAAATGCAATAAAATTTCATTTAAAATCACATTTAAAATCTTAACACAAGTCAGTAAAAATCTTTTACACTTTTTTTTGTATTTTTAGAAGAAATTCTGGACATAATCATATTTGAAATATTATTTTGAACAGATTTTTAACACTCAATTATCAGATCAATAATTCCAAAACAATAAGAAGATGATCTTTCTCAGATTCAAGTTTACTAAAAACCATACATGGTCATTATCCAATAAAATGGATAGTGTTTGAAGTTGAAATCCTACAAATTTCAAAGTGTTATTTTGCCTCCCTTTTACAAGCTCATTAATAATTTAAAAATCCTCTATGACATATAGAGGCGATTCTCACAATCAGTGGAAATCTGGCTAAGGGAGCTTAGACCACTTTCCACAGACTGTGGGAACCACCGGGCTCGCAGGCAAGCCCGGTTTCCCCCAAGCGAGTAACCCCTTCCCTTAGCCCAAGTTAGCAGAAAGAGTGCTCCGCTAACCCGGGTTCTCCAATCGTGTATTGCCGCACAGCGGCTCCATGCCAACACACGAGGAGACCCCCGCTGGGAGGCTGCAAGGAGCCGCTCGGGTGTCTCTCCAGCATGCCCCGCACGCTCACGCATGGCATCCTGGGACTTCCAGAGGCCCCGCAGCCCCCACCAGCTCCATGACTGAGCCAGCAGTCATGTGGGCGGCCAATCCGGCCGCCCAGGGCTGCAGCCTTGATCATCTACAGGGAGAGCGGGCTAAGTCCACTCTCCCCGCAAACCCCCTTACGGCGGGTCTCACCAAATAAATAAATAAAATATACAGGTGGCACTTGAATAGCAGTTTCACCCATTGGTGGGCCACCTCCCTGTATACCAGTTAATACAGGAGTGTTTTTGATTATTTGAAGTTTTCTGCATCCCTTAACTAAATTGGTATGCAGTTTAAATAAAACAGCCACTCTCCCTGCTTCTCAGCTGATGCCCAGGAAGATCCAAAAAAGCGGCACCAGAGAGACAGGCTGCTCCATCCACTCTCGCTTCTAGCACTACTTCTTTAAACCTCCATGTGCATCAGCTGAGAAGCATGGCTATTTAAACTTTACAGCTCCCGTGTTTTTCAGACAGTGTGTGGGGAGGTTTAAAGTTTAAATAGCCACTCTCCCCATTCAGGCTGCTCCATCCACTCTTACTGCAAGAGTTGATTGATTAGCTAAGGGACTTAACCCTGATTTGGGGGTTAGGTCAAGCACTCCAACATCATGATTTCCGCAAATGTTGCCCCTGCAATATTAGAGACCCTCCTGGATTTCATTTATTGAACCTTTCTAACCGTGTAATCTATGCAAAATGACATTGCCCAGTCAACGACAAGCTTCATCGACTAGTTTTTAATAATGTTGATACTTCCATTGTAATTTTTTGTTTTTAGATGTTATGTTTGTTGAAAATGTAAAATAAGAAGGTGTTGGTGGGGGGTGGAGGAAAATGAAGAAAACCAGCCCTAAATATTGTGGACTGGATTTCTCAATTTCATTTCAATAAGCCTTGCACAGATGTTTCTGATACACTGTATCAGCATAGTGTAGTGGTGAGAATGTTAGACTAGGACCAGGAAGTCCCGGGTTCGAATCCCCATTCAGCCATGAAACTCACTGGGTGACTATGGGCCAATCATGTCTCTCAAGATAACCTACCTCACAGGGTTGTTGTGAGGATAAAAATAAGCATGTACACTGCTCTGAGCTCCTCAGAGGAAGAGCAGGATATAAATATAATAAATAAATATTCACTCCCTTTTACTAGGATTAAATTTTTCACATTCTATAAAGACTGAGTGGAGGCCGACAATGAGAGCTTCCAAAACCACATTTCATTGCTCTTATCTCACCTTGTCTTTATCTTTCAAATCAAGAGATTCCATAGGTTTACCCTGTTGCTGACCAAAGAGTTCGAGTAAGTTGTCATAGTTTGTGGTAAGCACCATAGTGCCCCTCTCCATTAGTTGGAGGATTGACTGCAGAATGACAGGATTCTGGATGTGGTTTTCTAAGTTATCAAAAATCTCCATTAGACAGTCCTGGAAAAAGTTAGGTTTGGCATCTCCTGTGCGCTGCCAGAAAAACAAACATCATCATCATCTGGGAGACAATATGTATACAAAGGCTTTTAATAACACAGTAGGGGAGGCTGCCTAATAGGACGTTTTCCCCTCTCTCTCCCTCCAGAGAGGAAAAGGAAGGGAAAAACATTCTATTGGGCAGTCGGAGCTGCCTGAAATACTTGGCAGAAAGTTAGCCTGGGCTCTCGGAGGCCCGGGCGTGGGAGGGGGGAGTTCGCTCTGGGCTCCTATGGAGCCCGAGCCATGCCCCGTGCGCATGACATCACACGCACAGGCATTTCGGAAGGGGCCGCCGAGCGGGGTTGGACACAGGCCGCCGCTAGGCTGGCTCCGCGCCTGAGTCTCAGAACACTGATGCTGAGTCTCAGAACACAGAAGGGCTTCCCAACAGAATCCAAGTATACAACAAGTACAGCCATATATTTGTTGACAAAGAAAGAATAATGTTTGTTGCTCACCGGTGACATCTTTCGGATTAGGTCATGAGCAACCACAAGCAAGTCTCGATCTTTGGTCACTTTTTTGTGGAATTCAGCCACATCCCCTGGATGCAGCACTTCCAGCTGGTCAGCTGCTTCAATAACCGCTTCAATGCAGCTCCGCCAGGAGCAAAGGGCCGGAATTCCGGGCGCCACAGCAGCACTCACTCCCGTTCCAATTACCAACAAGAGATCCCGGGGCTGCTTCCATATAAGGCTTTTTAAAAATTTCCTAGACCCAAAAGTCAAACAGAAATTCTATTGGGAGGAAGAATCATAACTTACATGGTTAACATTAGTCTACTAATCAGTTAACGGAGCAATAAATTAAAAATCTTTTGATCAGCTAAGAAAATGAGGCCATTCACACAATCAAAAGGTGTATTCTACCCAGGTTTGGGAGCTGTATGAGCTCCCAGTTTTCGGTTGTGTGGAAAGAGGAAAACCTGGGTAGAAGTGATTGTATGGAAGCAAGGTAGGAGGAAAACCTGGGTAGCTTTTCCTCCTGCCTTGCTTCCACACAACCACTTCTACCCAGGTTTTCCACACAACCAAAAATTGAGAACTCACACAGCTCCCAAACCTGGGTAGAACACAGTTTTTAATTGTGTGAATGACCTCAATAAATCCAACTGAACTTTTATTTGTAAGGCAGCAAGAGTAGAAGCCTTCTTAGCACAGAAGCTGTGATTCCTAGTGGAGGGACATTAAAAGAAGCAGATGTTCTATGTCCTGCCCAACAATTTATCTTTAATGGGGGCCATATTTTGAATTAGCCAACAATGAAGGGCCAAAACACAATACTGGCTGCACTGTCCAACTGTGTGAGCTGAGCTACAGACACAGGATCCATTAACTCCCCCACTCATTAACTTGTGAACAGCAAGCCAAAGCAGCATATCTAGTGTAAATCATTTAGGATGCTTCCAGACTGTTGTTCCTTATTGTGCCCCCTCATTGTGCATAACTGGGTCCCAGGAAGCTGGTCAGAGATGGAGTTTAAATAGTATGTGAATTCATAACTATTTACCTAAACAGACCCTGCTATATTTAACAGGATAGAACTGTTGTGGTGTGGGGAGATGATCTCATCTTGGATTCAGGTAAATATGGTATCAGAACATGTACACTGCCCTGAATTTCTTGAAAGGCAAGATAAAAATATCAAGGCATTGGCAGAGTTCTACATCTTCCCTCCTACCAACTGAAAAACGTTCATTTCTTTGATACCAAGCAAACTGCTACAAAACCTCAATATCTGTAACATGGCAACAAAAGAGTTGTAAAGATATAAACAAGAGGGCAATAAACTGTTCATTAAAACTGCCATCAGTAATAATCCTCATACGACAAAGTTAAAAGTCTTATTTTCACCTTGATTTTTGTTCACTTCTGTTTGTTGTTCTTTGTGCAGAATCCATCTGTCACAATCCTGTGGAATAATATGAAAAATATTCAGTAGGTTTCAAAGTGGGCTTCAGTTAGCTTTGTAATTAAGCCCCCAAAGCTTATCCACCCACAAAACTTCTAAGTGGCCTGCTTCAGGCGGCTTCTTCTTGCTGGTGGCACTGCAAGGACCAATTCTTTTTTTAAAAAAAAAATCACCATGCCTCTGCAGACAGTGGTGGTTTCAACAGTGCTTGAAGCTCTGATAACATTCCCAGTGGCTGGCTTGTGCTGGTCAACATTTTTTTGCTCTCTAGATTGTGCCAGGAAATGACTCTCAAGAGTCATTTCCTGGAACAATTTAGAGGTAAAAATTGCAGCTGGCAGGGATCAGCCCCCTCAAGACAGTTATCAGTGCTTCAAGCACTGCTGAATCTGCCACTATTCATAGAAGTGTGGTTAAGAAAAGTTGTTGTTGTTTTAAATTAGCCCCCTCCAACAGCCACTCACCTCAACTTAAATTCAAGGTCATTGATGATGACCAGGCTAGTGGTTAAAGACAAGAGTGGCTGCAACACTGAGGTGATTAATTGATCAAAAAAAAATCCTGGACTGATAAAAATGGGTCCTGATTAAGTGGGCTAACCCCCCAGCTGAATCAGTCAACTACTAAGCCAATCTCTTTTAGCTCACACTCTCTCTCCTATCAGGACTCCAACAAGCCCAGCCAGGAGCAATGAACTGGATGTGAAGGAAACCTGTCATGTTTAAAGAGACTGCTGTGGCAGCAATGACTCTGAAGAACTCATCAAGGCCTCACTTGTCATACATCCCACATAGCTACTCTTGGTCTTGGCTAGCTACTCCTAAGGCCAAACTACATGTTCAGCATGGCATAGTGGTTGGAGTGGTGGACTAGGACCGGGAAGACCCGGGTTCAAATCCCCATTCAGCCATGAAACTCACTAGGTCCTGGGCCAGCCACTCATCTCTCAGACTAACCTAACTCACAGGGTTGTTGTAAGGATAAATATAACCATATACACCACTCTGGTTTCTTTGGAGGAAGAGCAGGATATAAATGTAAATAAATAAAATATTTGCATTAAACCTTGTGAGCCCAGACATACTTCTCATGATCCTTGGTTTGTGGTAATTAGTTATGTGATTGTTCAGTCACATTTATATTTAATTTTGAGGTAAATTCTCTCAGATTTTCTAATCACTCATTTTCCCCAGGTGCCTGGATGCTGACCTGTCAACCCTTGTGACACCTGCCTTTGTAAAAAGCATTCATTTTGTTGTTGTTGTTCTAATCAACTACTGACTAGCTGCTGCTGAGGTGCAGCAATCCCTGGGATGACTGGCCCTGCCTGTTCTGTGTTGTGTACAACAACACCTCCTGTCCCTCAAAGCCAGAGGGCAAGTGCTGCTCACTTGTCTATAAAGGCAGGGATGTCTTCTGCAAGAAAGGACTGGGCCCACTGTGCACCACCCAAAGGGAGAGTGCAAGTGAGCAAGAGGAGGCGGCAGCTGCTTCTGCCTCTGCTCACTCATGCTTTTTCCTTTTAGAGGAGGAGAGCTGATCTTGTGGTAGCAGGCGTGAATTGTCCCCTTTGCTAAGCAGGGTCCACCCAGGTATGAATGGGAGATTACATGTGAGCCAGGGGCGTAACTACCATTAGGCAAGGGGAGGCAGTAGTCTTGGGGCCCCACAGCCTCAAGGGGCCCCCCAGAGGCACATCACATGACTCCCCACCCACCCATGTTGCACCCCCTATGAATTATGTTGAGTCTCTTGGAGATCGGCAGGAGCAGAGAGTAAAAAAACTAGATTCAATGTGAACTAGATATTCACCATATTCATAATGGGGATGTGAGCGTGAGTGCATAATATATTGTGAAGTGTATTTGTGTGTGTATATCAGGAGGGGCCCATTTTAAAATCTTGTCTCTGGGCCCCCTCCAACCTTGCTACGCCCCAGATGTGAGCGCTGTTAGATAGCCCCTTTGGGGATGGAGCCATTCTGAAGAGCACCTGCATGTTTGCAGAAGGTTCTAAGTTCCCTCCCTGGCATCTCCAACATACGTCTGAGAGAGACTCTTTCTTGCACCCTTGGAGAAGCCACTGTTTAGACTGTTCCTGTCCAGTCTGTTCCTATCACTCTATGGGCAGTACAAGGGAGAGAGTTGAGCCCAGTAAGGCTGTCTAGAAAGAACAGGCCCAATCCTTCCTGTTGTCCTGCCCAGAAAGGGCAAGCAGGCAGGCAGGCAGCAGGGGCTTGCTCTCTGGGCAGTGCCCCACTGACCCCAAATTCTCTCCAGCATGTTGGAGATGGAGTTCCAGTGCATTGACCTTTTGCACCATCCTAATGACCACTAGGGGCATTGGTAGTTAGTTTGGGTTTCCTTACCTGCCCCTGCTTGCCACTACTCTATGACCCCTGCTTTGACTCCTCAGGCACTTTCTGTAGTGAGTCAGTCCTCTTCCTTTCCTCTTAGAGAGCAGTTGGAAACATCTCTCTCCCCCTACCTATTCATTATGAAGCTGATCGATAGAACAGGTCTTTCCTATCTCAAATGTATTTCACCAAAAAATCCATTTAGTTTACATTGTACAACAATTTCCATGCGTGTTCTTTAAATAAACTCTGCACCCTCCTCTGTAACTGGAGTGGGTAGCTTCGCTAAATAATCACAAACCCCAGCACAGCATGCTACCCAGAGGGAGGGCATGCATGGATGATCACCCCTCCCCCCACCCAAGCAGTCTGGAACTCCAATTGCTGAATGCATGCATAGAGGGCTAGTCCAGATGCCAGCTACTGTTTTCATAAATGTAAACAATTTTGTCACTAAGCACATCTACACCTCCTGAAATGCATTTCCCTCCTTTGAAGTTATAAATTAATGACTACATTGCACGTTACATAGCTACAGAGATGCTCTTACCCCTGGACTTCCGGGCCAAAGTCCAGGGCCTACACACCCCCTGGGCCCCCACAAATCCTCTTTAGACTGTCTCAGATGGTGTGGTCCCTGCGTTGCCAGCCCGCTGAGTGTGACTGTGACCTGTGCTGGGTGTCCGAGAGTGACCTCTGCTTTAGAGGCAGAGAGGAGAGTGGGGAAAGAAATACGTGAGATGGGAATAAGTTAAGTTGCGTGTTGAAATGTTTCTGCCAATGCATATTTACATAAATATACCCCTTTTATATTCTTACATACTTGTGTGTACCTCTGTATGCACGCATACGCACACACACACACACAGCATATGTCACGCTGTGCGTGCGCCAGCAGCAGAGACGAGCGCGCGCACCGCAAAGGGCGCATGCGCGCCTACTTTTAAGCTAGCAAGGACAACGACGGGGCAGGGGCGGCAGGGAGGAACTCTGCCGCCCCAAGAACGTTTTGAAAACCACCAGCGCCGGAGGGGGAAGAGCGGTGTGGGGGGGGGAGTACTACCACCCCCCCTTAAAGAGAAACTCCCCTCCGTGCCAGACCGCAGGAATTCCGGACCATGCACACCCCTAATCCTGGCAACAGCTGACAGAAGCAGCCAGACTTACAAATTCTTTATTCTGGCAAATTATTTTTGGTTGCTCTGGTCAGGATGTCCCTGACTTGCTGCATTCCAGCTAAGGTATGGGAGGCACATTTTGACACACTTTTTGGTAGTGCCTATCATCCCACCCCTGTATCAGAGCTCTCACTTGAAAGTACTCAGAATTGGCCCCCAGTATACATTGCAGAGGCCAAACAACTTATTGATCAACTCAAGAGTGGTAAAGCCCCTGGATTCCGAGTGGTGGGCACAAGAAGTGTTGGCAGCCTTATTTACCCATATAAACAACTCAGTCTGCATACCAGAAGACTGGGGTCTGTTAATTGTGGTACCTATATTCAAAAAGGGTAACAGAAATGTTCCATCTAATTACAGACCCATAAGCCTAATTAATACTATTAGCAAAATGTATGCTAGGCTATTAAATCAGAAACTAATGGACTAGTGGAGAAATTCCTGGAAGATAAGCAGACAGGTTTCAGACCAGGGAGTTCTACGATTGACCATTGTCTGGCCGTTCAACATTTAGTTTCAACTTTCCAACTTTATTGTTATTACAGACAACGGCCTCTCATTACAACAGAACCACACAGAAAACTATACATCTCGTCACATCAGTAGCATCAATAGAAACTACAATAGGAACAATACAATAAAAACTACAGTATCGTATATAAGGAAGTTTCAAATAAATAAAATCTGTTCACTCTCCTAATGTGCTATGCCCACATCTACCCTCTCAACGTTTCTTCTGCGAAGTTTACTTGCAATGCCAAGAAAATTGGCAACTCTTGCAGGGATGAAATCGTCCAAGTCTGAGAGTAAAAACTCCACTCTCTCCTGGCCTGAGGTCAATCTATGATCTCTTAAAAAGGGAGAAATTAATTCTTCTCTTAGATCCTTATAAAAGCAGCAATTCAGCAAAATGTATTCAGTAGATTCAACCTATCGCCCTTCCAGGACAGCAGAATGAAGGGCACCGAGTCTGGCCACAGTCATTGCTCTACGATGTTCAACGAAAGATAGCCTTATCAGGTATCTAGCCGGAAGGTGTCTATCAATTTGGGCCCCCATAAAAACCCCAGATTTTATTTTGCTAACATCCTCCTGCTTGGTAATGTCCATTATGCAAGGGGCGTAGCCAACCCGCCGGCAGCCTGTGTGCAGCCGCAGCAGGCGCCCTGATAGCCACGCCCCCACGTCTGATGTCAGACTGGGGGGGCATGGTCTGGCTCCCGGATGGAGCCTTGAGGCTCCGTTCGGGTGTTCAGCAGCAGCTTAACTACTTAAGCTGCTACTTAACTACTTAAGCTACTGCCCCTTCAGCAGTTAGACGAAGACTGGCGCTGTGTTCGCAATGCAGCCCAGGAGCGGCTCTTCCTTGCAGGGAAGAGCCGCTCCTGGGCTGCGTTGCAAACTCAGCGCCAGTCTTAGCTCCTGAAGGGGCTGCGCAGCCCCTTCAGGAGCTAGTTAGGCTGGCGCTGTGTTCACAGCGCCAGCCAGGGAGCAACTCTTCCCTTCCTTTACAAGGAAGAGCCACTCCTGGCTGGTGCTGCGAACGCAGCGCCAGCCTTTGTTTAGCTCCCGAAGGGGCCACGCAGCCCCCACTCGGGAACTAAACTACCACCCCCGCGCCCAACATCAGACGCGGGGGGCGTCGGGGCTGTGCTAGCGGCCCCTGATTGGCCACCGGCCCGGGTTCTTTGAACCCATTGGCTCAATGGTGGCTCTGCCCCTGAATTATGCGTTGGTTTATGGCGTCTGAGGCCTTCTCGAGGCCCATCTGTCTTATCACCAGAAATGAGAAACCCAGCCTGCTTAATTTATTGTCGATGTGCTGTTTCCAGTGGATCTTAAAATAATCTTCTAAGACTAGCGGGGCAAACCCATCAGGGCAAAAAAACAACTTGAGCCAATAACCGAACATGGCCTTCCAAATTCTGGTCTCAACTGTAGGCCAGCCCACTTCCAATCTGAGGCATGCATTGGGGACAGACTGGGCAACCCTCAGTATACCCCTAAGGAATTTAGTTTGAACAGTTTCCATCAACATTTAGTTGAGAAATACACAAATCTACTTTATTTGCTGCATCCGTAAACTTTAAAGCTGCGTTCGATTCCCTATGGATGCCTATGGTCCCTCCAGACTCTGTGGCACCTGAATTGAAGAGTGGCTCTTGCTGCTAATGATCAAACTGTATGACAATATGAGTCTTAGAGTGAGATACAACTGGCAGGGCCAGTTATCTATGCATATTAGGATATCTAGTGGGGTCAAACAGGTGCATTCTGGCCCCTTCGTTGTTTAATTTCAATGTTAACTCTTTAATTAAGTGCCTGCAGGGCTTAGATATACACACCCTGAAGCTGGCAGGCAGCTTCCTGTTTTTTTTATATGCAAATGCACGGTCATTTTGTCCCAGTCACAAGTGGGGATGAGAAGAGCTCTTAAGGCCTTAGCCTTTTATTGCAAGGAAGAGTAATTGGACATTAATCATCAGAAAATTAAAATCCTGGCCCTCTCCAATAGGGAAAAAAATATATAAATGGAGGATTGACAATCATGATATAGAGCAGGCCTGCACAACATAAGGCCCGGGGGCCAGATCTGGCCCACAAGGACGACTGTTTTGGCCCACAAGAAGGAATGTTTTGTGAGGACAGCAAGAACCATGATGAGCTTTTGGCAAGCAGCAGTGGCTCACCACAATTGGCTGCTTGAGACCAGGTGCCCCCCACTTGCCTTGCTGGTCCCACACCTACTGACACCATCCTTCCTCCCTCTTTCCCCTCACCTTCCTGCCTTACTCCAACCCTCTGCTCCTTGCTTTAATATTCTTAATAATTAATTTTAATCCAATAATTGATGTGCTGAAAATTGACCTCGGCCCCCACACACCAAGTTGTGGTTCATTCCGGCCCACTGGGGCATTTCAGTTGTTTAGCCCTGATATAGAGCAAGTTAAATGTTTTAAGTATTTTGGGGTCATATTTCAGGATTTGGGGAGGAAGACCGCTCAAATTAGATATGCTGCTGCTCAGGCACGGAGAAGTGCATCAGCAACTCTCAACTTCCACAGGAGGGATGTTCATTCCAGCTGCCATCAATTTACTCAAGGCAAAGTCGATGGCTCAAATGTTATATGGGGCACAGCTGGGACCAGTGTTCCCTCTAAGGCATGCATGTGCTCACACTTTTTTTGATGTGCACTCAGTTTTAGATCCCACTCAGGTTTAATCAGGAAAATCCCACTCTGAATGCGTGCGCATTAACAAAATAGATGGCTCCTTCTCTAAGAAATGCTGGAAATGTAATTCACGTTTAGGCTCATTTTATCATATGTGGTGGACCTGTGATAAAGCTCAATTGTTTTGGAAACAAATTCATATGAAAATTGAACAAATTCTAGAGGTTAAGATTCCCTTTCTTCCAGAAATTTTCCTTTTAAGTATGATGAAATCTTACATCCCTGCTAAATTAAATGAGTTGTTTTTGTATATAATTACAGCGGCTAGGATCATATATGCTTCTAATTGGCATGTTTCAGAAATTCCCTCTTTAAATGAGTGGTTCCTGAAAGTGTGGGATTATGCTTCAATTCTGAAAGTCTCAGTTTATGTGCATGGTATATCTACTGAGTCATTCATGTCTGCTTGGGAACATTTTATAAATTACAATATCCATAAGGGTCAAACCTTGTTCCCATTTTCTGGATTTGATTTATAGTGTTTTTGATATGTTTAAGAGTCTGAAATTTCTTTTTCTTGTTATTTTGTTCTTGATGTCTTTTCTGATGTAATTAATTAGAAAAAAAGATGTTTCTCATTATGATGATAGTGCTTTATACTATTTCTATGGTGATTTGCTTTTCTTTTTCGGCTTTCTTCTCATTATATATATATATATATATATATATATATATATATATATATATTTAATGAACTTTATTTCTGACTCCCAAATGTATTTCTAATGCCATTCTGAGACTGGAAGCAGGTGTTATCTCGATAGAGGCCAGAGCTTGGTACTAAGTACTAATGAACTGGGCAATAATCAGCTTAATGCCCTCTGGTCTCCTTCCCTTATTGTTGGATAGACACTGCTCGAGTTGGTGGGAGAACTGTGTTAGGAAACTCCATACCTACAGCCTTTCACCTGAGGCAATCCTCTCTGTGGGATTGGTTAGGGCCAAAGAACTTGTTAAATAAAGGATCTGGAATATTGAGTTTTAGAATGACCTGCTGAGGATATCTAGAGATCATTCCAACTGCTCAGTGGTGGGATGAGAACTTGCCCAGCAGATTATCTATACCTCCTCACCTTCCCTCAACATAGATGGGCCTTCAAGGGCCTGCATGAATGCCCTCCCCTTGGAACTACTGGCTGGCAGATATAGCAGAATTCCAAATGAGCAGAGATATTGCCCCTATAATTATGAGATTGAGTCAGTTGCACATGTGCTCCTGCAGTGTGTCTTTTATATAGGTCTTAGACGAAGGTTAATTTACCCTATTTTACACAACCTAACAGGACAATCGGATGAATTCTATGTCAAATATTTGTTAACACATGCAAATCTGTCTATCATACACACAGTTGCAAAATTCTGTTGTTTTGCAAAGAAGTTCAACGCACTCTGCTCGCTAACAGTTAGATCCAGTGCACCGACATGTTATCAATATGGCTATGTTTAAATTTTACATTTGTTTTAGATGTTTTGATATTGCTCAGAGACCATAATAAAGACTGACTGACTCACACCTATTGTATTCTGTCTTGCTTTGGAATAAGATATTTGAATTAATTACATGCAGATTATCTGGAGGTCTTCAGCTTCATATGTGTTTAATAAAAAATAATAGCATCTGTGTAGTGCTTTTTAAGTGTGTAAACCATTTCACATGTATTATCTTAATGTAACCCTTTCAACAACCCTGTAAGGTAAATAAGGATCATTATTATTCCAATCTGCTTGCCTAAGGCCAGCTAGTGTGTTTATGACAGAGGTGAGATTTGAACTGGGGAAGACCTGAATTATAGCTCAGTCTCTTAGCCACTATTTCTTATATGGCTGTCATTTGGGATGTGCATGAACTGGTTCATGCACTCCCGGGAGGCAGGGGATCCCTTAAGGGGGAAGCAGGGATCCTTTAAGGGGCAGGGAGGGTGCCCTTACCTGCCCCGGCACTCCCCCCCGCCCGCACTCTCCCCAAAAGACAGTAAGATAGTAAGACTTCTACGGTAAAAAGTTTCAGATCACACTACTAAGAACTGGTAGAACCTGCATATCCCAGGATGTGGAAAGCCAGGAAGAATAAGTTTCTTTATTATATTTGTACACCACCCCAAACTTCCATCTCTAGGTAGTTTTTACAGCAAAACACAAAAAACAAATTAGAACAGAAATTAAAATCTTTAAACAATTTAAAACCACAAGTCTAGTTAAAAAAGCTTGAATCAATAAATGCATCTTTAACAACTTTTTAAAAGTTGTCAGAGATGGGGAGCCTCTTATTTCAGCAGGGAGAGCATTCCAGAGTCTTGGGGAGGCAACAGAGAAGGCCCGTCCCTGTGTAGCCACCAGACAAGCTGGTGTCAACTGCAGACAAACCTCTCCAGATGATCTCAATGGGCAATGGGGCTCACAGGGAAAACGATGTTCTCTTAGATATCCTGGGAGCAAGATGTTTAGGGCTTTATAGGTTATAATCAGCAACTTGTGTTTTGCCTAGAAACCTATTGGCAGCTAGTGTAGTTATTTTAATATATGAGTAATATGGCCTCTTCAAGATGACCCAGAGACCAACCTGGCTGCCACATTCTGTAACAACTGCAGTTTCCAGACTACATACAAAAGCAGCCCTACATCGAGCGCATTGCAGTAATCAAGTATGGAGGTTACCAGCATGTGTACCACTGTTCTGAGGTTGTTTATCTCAAGAAATTGATGCAGCTGGCATATCAGCCAAAGCTGATGGTGGTCCTCAATGTTCCCTCTAAGGCGTGTGCGTGTGCGCACACTCACACATTTTTTTATGTCTGCTCAGTTAATTTTAGATCCCGCTCGGGTTGAATCAGGAAGGCATCATTCTGAATACAAGTGTGCACACACTGCCTTGATACTGCTGCTCAGAACAAAATTCATTCCTCACACAGATGAAAATTAGAACACTGGTGGTCAGAGGTTCTTTCTATCTCAACCTGAGTCACCAGGAAGAGGTTTGGATCAGTATTCCCTCTAACAGGGATCCCCAGATGTTGCTGACTACAACTCCCATAATCCCCAAGCAAAAGCCATTGCAGCTGAAGATTCTGGGAGTTGTAGTCAACAACATCTGGGAATCCTTGTTAGAGGGAACACTGGTTAAACACATAGATGTTAGAAAACATTGAAGACAGGATGGAGCCCTGGTTGACGAAATTTAAAAGTTCATGTTTTAAAGAACAACAGTCTTCATGCAACACCAGCTGGAATCTGCCCAAGTGGTAGGAGCAGCAACACCGCAAAGCAGTGCCTCCAACCCCCTCAGACGCGCCAGAATAATATAGTCGATAGTATCCAAAGGCATTGAGAGATCCAGAAAGACCAACAGTCAGACTCCCTCTGTCAATTCCACTTTGGAGATCACCCATCAGGCCAACAAAGACAGTCTCCACCCCATGGCCCACCCAAAAACCAGTTTGAAATAGAGCTAGACTTTTTTGTTTTTTTTTACATTTAATCCATTTCCTCCAACACTGTCTAGAGCTGGGAGGCCACCATCCTCTTAATCACTTTTCCCTCTAATATGTGCACACGCTCACAAGTTTTTGGATGTCCACTCAGTTCATTTTAGATTCCGCTCAGGTTGAATCAGGAAGGCTCCATTCTGAATGCAGGTGCGCACACATTGCCTTGATACTGCCACCCAGAACAAAACTCATTCTACACAGAGATGAAAAAAATTAGAGGGACCACTGCTCTTAATTACCTTGCCCAACCATGGAAGGTTAGAGACAGGCCTATAGTTGATTAACTCCGAGATATCCAATGCAGGCTTCTTCAGAAGAGGTCCCAAGATTGCCTCCTTAAGACAAGAAAGCATCCTACCCTCCCTCAGAGAAGCATGTACTGTATAATATCTACCAGGCCTACAACAACCGCGCCTGCCAGATACTATATGCCATGTCAGACAAAGTGTTGCCAATAACAGTATTTTGGGGGTTGTGCAAAAAGGGGACCCCTCACTCTGGTCTAGCAAAAGCACCAAGTCACAGGCTAGCAGCCTTCAGTAACGTTTGAGCCCAAGCAGCGCCCCTCTCCCCCCCCCGGCTTCTTGGTACAATCTGATCATTAGAACAGCACAGGCAGTGTTTGGAAACATGCCTCCAGGTCAAATGCTAGTAGACTGCAAAAGGGTGTTACAGACAACTCCGGCTAGTAGACGATTAAAATTTATTTTGGGCAGGAATCCTCCTATTTTCAGTGATAAGACTTGAGTTCTTCAAGCAAGAAATAAGCAAACATGAGGCCATTACCCCCTCATCAGAGTAAATGAATTGACTGGCTAAGATAAGAAAGAGAGCTCAATGGTAAACAAAAACCTTTGCATCTTGCACCTGGAACGCCCAGTTTCCCTTGAAGCAATCAAATATAGAAACACCCATGAATAATTTGGAGTCATCTTTGACTATTTCACCGCCACCTAATGGGGAAATGACTTGCCTAGTGAGCAAGAGGTTGCTGGTTTGAATATCTGCTGGTATGTTTCCAGAATATGGGAAACACTTGTATCGGGCAGCAGCAATATAGGAGGGTGCTGAAAGGCATCATCTCACACTGTGCGGGAGATGGCAGTGGTAAACCCCTCCTGTATTCTACCAAAGAAAACCACAGGGCTCTGTGGTCTCCAGGAGTCGACACTGACTCGAGGGCACAACTTTACCTTTTGTCTCTTTCACCATTCTATGCAGCAACAGAAGGCACAAGTACACCGATTCACCTGAACAACAGAGTAATGCCTCTATTTCCTTGCCCTTCAGGAAAAGATAATGTCACAATTGCCATGATACTGCCAAGGGCATGATTTCAGGTATATCTGCCTTTAACAGACAACCTGGAATCAGAATCCATTTCTTCAATGTAGGGGCGTATCTAGGGTAGGGCAGACAGGGCACGTGCCCCGGGCGCCACTTGAAGGGGGGTGCCATTTCTTAAAATTGTTATTATTATTTTTTTTTTAAAGGCTGCCAAAAACAAAATGGCCACCACACATGCTCAAATGGCCTCTGTAAGGCCCTAGGCCATGCCAGGCCTTGCAGAGGCCATTTGAGCATGTGTGGTGGCCATTTTGTTTTCAGCGGCCATTTTTGAAAAAAACAATTATTTTTAAAAACGGCCACTGCACATGCTCAAATGGTCCCTGTGAGGCCCTAGAGGCCAGAGGAGGGAGGGGTAACCTTTGCAGACACCCCCCATTGCCTATAGGAAGTGCCCTGAAGGGGCTACAGGTTAAAAAAAATTAATATAATATAATATAAGTCACTGTACACATATTCACTTTGGCACTATGTACAGAGAATCAGGGCTTGTGAATACTGAGCTGAAGCTTATGAGCTAGGATTGTATTCATTTGCTCTTACTTTGCTTCTTGTGATAAGTGAGTTAAATGTGATGTCTTAATAATATGGCTATTAATGTTGAGTTTGACTTTGAATCAGTGTGAAATCCTTAATATTAAGGCCCACTGAGAGTTTCTTGCTCTCTTTCTCACATTTTAACTGTCTTCCTGAAATACTAGAATATATTCCAAGCAGTGACACAGTTTACTCTGCATATCCTTTATTTTCAGAGTATCTAGGAAAAGCCTAATTCTCCATTTATTTTTAAAACTTATGTAATAGTGATGCTACATTGCACAGTAGACAATTAGGCAGGTGCTTCTGTTTAGTTTTCCAAGTACACCTCCACATAGTATTTGGGTATTTCATGAGCACCAGCATACTGAAATTTGTAGTTTTCCAGCATTTTTTGGTCTGGTTAGGTCCACTGCTAAATAGTTTTTGAAATTTTAAAAGATTAACAAGCTTGACTTGTATTTTTCAGCTGATATTATAGTAAAGTTATCTGAAAGATGGGTGTCAGATGTTTGGACAGGGGGCGCAATTTCAGTGCTTGCCCTAGGCGCTATTTTCCCTAGATACGCCTCTGCTTCAATGGACTCTTACACAGCCAGCTATGGCTGTTGCTTCTTCTTCTTGCCTCTTCCCCCTTTCTATCCCTGTCATGCTCCTTGCTCCTGAGGGATCACGGATTGAATTTCATTTCACACACCAAACGCACTAGGAAGGATAGGGAAACTTCCAACTCTTTTCATTTCTTTTCAGGAACTTCCCACCCCCTTCTTTGATTGAAATAAGTCATAGAGCTATTCTCTCTCTCTCTCACACACACACACGTGCAAAACTGGGCTAAGGAAGCCCAGCTCGGTTTTGCACATGTGTGTGCACCACTGGGATCAGCCCAATCCCAGCAGCACTGCAGCGGCAAACCCACTTGTGGAGCCTCCCTCCAAAATGAGGTTAGGAGAGCGAGCACTCTCCTAACTTTTTTAAAAAAATTATCTTTCAACCATGGCTGCTTGCAGCCACAGCTGACAGACTGCGGCCTTCTCGGGGAGGTGAGATCCCCAAAATGCACCACACACTCGTATGGTGCATTATTGGAGCTTGGGGGGCAGGGCAACGTGGGGTGCCGCACACCGGCACCCCAACCCTCAGAACTACCAGCAGCATCCGGTGATTGTCCGGGGGGGGCGGGGAAATCTGCCGCCCAGAGGCAAGGACATGCTCGTCTGCAGGGGAGGCAAGCTGTTTGAGGCTTCCTCCCCTTGCCTTGTCAAAGCCGTTTCTCTGCTCGTGAGAAAAGGCTCATAATCAATTGTCCTCACAGAGAACCAATGAGGAAAATGGGGTTCTCAACCCTGTGTTTTTCTATAGGGGGGTTCATGCAGGAGATAATCAGTGGGCAGGAAAGAATGCTTAACCATTTCCCTCATTTACCAATTCTCCCCAAGCCATCTTTAAACATTTATTTTCCCAGTCAGACTCCAAAATTTAAAGCAAATTCCAATGAGTGTAAAGTAGTCTCAGGGAGAGGGGTTTGCAGGAAACCTCCCTCTTACTCATTCTCCTTTCTAAGCGCCACCCAACTGCCCCCACATAATCTCAGCCATCATGAATTTAGAAACGTGTATTTGCCAAGATAATGTGAAACTCTGCTCAAAGATATCTACCTTTGAAGCAGCAAGCATACAAATACGGCCGTGGTCACAGTCCAATGCTAAACAGTTTCCTCACACTGCGTGAGCATGTGGGCAGTTGCACACTCTTTCTGTAAAAATATACTGCAACAGTGGTTTCCAATTCCTATTCTTGGGAAGTCCGATTTGTCAATCAATCAACCCCTTTGTGTTGCAGTAGAATTTGAACTTATTCAAAGGCACACTCTATTTAAATGAAGCACCATCCAGGCCTATTAGAGTTCATCATTATCCCACAAAGACTAAGCTTGCACCATAGAACATTGCTAACACTCTACTGTGGCTGCAGACTGCAAGGGAAGATTGGCAACAGCAGACACTGGTGACGCTCTCTTTCAGAGAAAATTTTTTGGTGTTACTGAACTTCTCACTGAAGAGCTCCCAAAACATTTCTGAGGAATCTCATGGTTCTCCTGAAACACAGTTTGAAAACTATTGCATCATGCTGACATATTAGCCTAGTAAATGCATGGCTTACAGCTTAGTGTTTTTTACATTTATAAGTCAATATGATGTAGGCTCAATTTTTTTATTTTTATTTTTAAGATAAAACAGAGTTCCCAAGAGTTTAATAGCTTCATGAAAAGGAAATTCAGTACCTCAAGCTTTTCCCACCATAGATCTGCTTGCCAGGAAAAACTTCATGCTGAGTTGCTAAGGTTACACACAGGAACCCTTCTAGAAAGAATTTGGCAACTCAGCATCATGGGATGTTAAATCTTAGATTGTGAACTGTCTCAAAATTCCTTACTAACTCCCAGAATGATCTATACTCCTCTTTATGAATTCTTAGGCTCCAGCCCTAAGTGCTCATAATTGAAGGGATTAAAGTGAAAGAGAATTGTTTTTCTTTTTTTAAAAAATCAACACTATATAATAGAGGCTGCAACTTTCATACACTTAAATAAAAATTAAGCCTAAGTGAAATCAATGAGAATTACTTCTGAGGAAAAGTTTTCAAAATGGGGGGGGGGGGTTATGTTTGAAATCATGATCCTTCTGCTGTCTTTAAAATGTTTGTTTTGAACAAGACACTTCACAATCACAATAACATAAATACATGCAAGTTGTTACATTTTATTCCAATATCTAATAAATGCAAACAAGCATTTCATTCTTGAATCCTAAAGAACATGCCAAAACAAAGATCTACATTCAGCTTCCTTTCAGTTAAACTAGCTCTTTCAACTGTACTAGAAGCCAGAGTTAAAACTGTACTCCATTTTAATAACAGGAAAGTCCATAGACTTTCCTTCAGCCTATGACCCACCTCTTAAGAAGGAATAAGGCACAGGAATCATCCTCTGATTTGTCAACTGAAAATAGAAGACATAAGAGGTGCTACTCTGACTAATAACAGCTTAAATGTTATTTGACCCCAGACAAGACTCTTTGATATCTCACTGCCAAGTTGTGATGTCACCGCTATTCAGACAAAGAAGAAGTCACCTAAGGAGAAAAAAAACTGACTGAAAGGTGACTAAATTTGCACAGAGAGACCTAGCCAACACACTACACCTATGCTGAAGGGAACACCACAGATAGAAAGGTGAACAAAGAACATCAGAAAAATGATCTTTTAAAAGCAGGTCAGGAGACCTTTTTGTGAAAGAGCAAAACAGTTGAATTTGCTTATCTCAGGGTGTGGCAAGTATATAGAGGGGAGAGCACCAGACAGATAAACTCTATTTCAGCAAGGGTCTGAGGTCCAAAATCAGGATACATTTTTTTAAAACCCAGAATGCATTTGAGAATGGAGGAAGAGTCCCAGCCCCATCACAATGCACACAACTTGGCAAAGATTCTTTTTCTCATACTGTTGCTCTCTCCTCCATCCAGCTGATCTTCTTCTCACCCTACACACAGAGCTGTATATTCCTGTAGCTCTACTCACAGGAAGATGTGTGGAACTCCTCCTTAGCTGCCACCTTCTTTTTAAATGGCTGATCTACCGTATCCTTTAAGAGTATAAGAAGGAGAAAGCTACTAGGTACAGCTGCTGCCTGCTTAATTGTTGGGTTTTTGCCTATCGCGGAATTATTAAGGGAACGGAACGGAAGCCTAACTAGGAAAAAAGACAAACCTTAACAGCACCTATAGGGACAAATCATTTCTACATCACTTTGGGTTTTACAAGAAAGTGGGGGGCGGGGGACACAATGTTAAGACTTCCGCATATTTCCCACTCACCGGTAACAAAAGTTATTTGGAGCCTTTTTATCATACAGGAACTTCCTTGCATTTTCTGGGAGGAAATTATCATTCAAGTATGCAATAAAGCGGCGCTTCTTAAACAAGAAGTGCGTTCAAGGCCAAGAGCAACCGAGGAATAGAATTCCGTCGTTCACACAAAAAAGAAGGCAGGAATCGCCCACCAGTCAGCGAGGAAGAGAAGATTTCCCTAATGTATATGCTCGACCTCAAGTATTAATGAATGCAAGCTATTAATATAACTGATGATGAAGAAACTGTCATGGAGTCCCCTGCCTGCCTCTAAGAAGAATCGCATTTTTTCCTTGTCAGTCCTCTGCCCTGAATTTTAAAGAGCAGGGACCCGCACACACACATATTTACACACACACAGCATACATCGCCAATTAGGAGACCAACCAGCAACCATCTTCCACCCGCCGCCTTCTCTCGGGCAACAAACAGCTCCTTTCGCCGCAAAGACAAAAAAAAAAAAAAGCCGCAACTGCCCCCGCCCAGCGTCTTCGTCTCCCATGACAGCGAATTGCCCTCCGTGGATTCGGGGGCACAGACCTTATATCGCTTCCTCGCTCTCTCCGTCACCTCGACCCAGCAATGTTTTGCCTAACGGCGCCCTCCACGCAAGCATACACACACCGGTTTCAGCTTCTACAGAAGCAGAAGGCGGAGAGAAGAACAAGCGCCATTAACTCCTCCTTCACCTCCCCCACTCCGGTGAAGATCTCTGTTTTTTTCTGATAGCTCTCAGCTAAATTGTACATACATAAACTAAAACATGCTTTCTGTATAAGTCTTTGAAAAAACTTTTAAAATCCAGCCACACAGATAATTCCTTTTAGTGACCCCTCTTGATAACCTTTGGAACCAAATTATTAATGTTACTGCCAAAGCAGAGTGTTTCTTTCAAATGGATGTCTGAAATAATTAAAACCTAGTGCTATTTGCTTGGCCCATCACTTTCCATCATCATCATCATCATCATCATCATCCTAAGTGCAGTTTGGAGCACAAAAGCCACAAGCAAGGGGGACATGCAAACCCCTTTCCCCACCAGCACTTCTCTACTCAATATGAGCCCTGGGGTATGGAGCCAGCTCGATTTGGAGCCGGGCTGGACATTGAACAGGCTCAGAATGACAGGTTTGGTGTCACACTGGCCTGGCCTCGGCCAGTCCGAATTTGAACCGAAATGGACCCAGTTCGAACCAAGCCAGTTTGGATTTCTATTGGTTAAGGTGGATCCGGTGAGGATTCCCCTTTAGCTGGGGGGGCTTCCCTAAGGGTAGAGTGGGCAGGAGGGGAGTAAGTTACTACTTAAAACTCCCATTCTCCACCACGGCCTTGGGGGTGAGCAGCATCAGCAGCTCGGCCCCACCCAGCCAGCCTCCCCCAGTTCAAGCCTTCATTGGCCGTGTATGTGCAGGGCCTGAGTCACCTAATGGTGCAGCAGTGAAGTAACTTGCCTAGGAAGCAATCCCCTCTGGTATGTTTCCCAGACTATGTAAAGTAAAGTTGTGCCATCGAGTCAGTGTCAACTCCTGGTGACCAAAGAGCGCTGTGGTTTTCTTTGCTAGAATACAGGAAAGATTTACCATTACCATCTCCCATGCAGTATGAGATGATGCCTTTCAGCACCTTCCTATATCGCTGCTGCCTGATATAGGTGTTTCCCATATTCTGGGAAACATATGGTGTTCTGGGAAACATATTCTGGGAAACATATGGTGGAAAAATATGGTGTTTCCCATATTCTGGGAAACATACCAGCAAGGATTCGAACCAGCAACCTCTTGCTCCTCTTGCTTCCGCCGGATTCTCCAGTACCTTGCTCCCAACTACATCATCCCCTCAAGGACCACGTTCAGCCGGAACGTGGTCCCCTCCCTGTACCAACGGTGCAGGGAGCTTGTGTCAGCTAGGCTGCGTGCAGCACCGGCTGGCACCAGCATGCATTTCAAGACTGACCTCTGAACCAGTGTCAGTGGAATGCACACTGCTTTCCTGGCCCCCACGGCACTTTGGTGGGGCCCGGAGAGAGAGGGGACCTCCTTGGGCGCTGCCTCTGGCTCCAGCACGAGTGTGTCTCCATGGAGGAGGTAGCAGCAGTACTCGACCACCAGAGAGAAAAGTGGATAGGCGGGTGTCCACACCTCTCCCGGGGCTTCATTGTCACAGACAATGGCTACAATGTGACCACCACCATCGAGACAGTGATGGACTGTGTGAACATATGGTGTATGGCACACATGCTCCATTTGGCTGTCAGGGACGACCATGGCCTTAGGGAGCTGAAGGCGTCCAAGGAACAGGCCCGCACCCCTGCAGGAGCTGTTGCTGCCATGGCCACACTTGTTGAGAAGGCTCACAAGATGACCAGACATTTCCACCGCAGTGAGATGTGTCCAGGCGCCTGCTTCGGGAGAAGCAGCGTGACCTCAGGCTTCCCCGCCAGCTCATCCCAACGGATGTAGAGACATGGTGGAACTCCACCTTCGTCCTGTACCAGTGCCTGCTGGAGCAGGAGAGAGCCCTTGGCGCCCTGATGAGGGATGAGTCCTTGGGCATGTGCGACCTCTCTAATGCTGAGTGGAAGCACATGTCCGAGATGGTGTTGACACTTGAGCCCTTCCAGCTTGCCATGAAGGGCTTGTGTGCGGGCACCACTTCCCTGAGCCAGGCGCTGCCCACAGCTCGTGGCCTCAAGAAGACCAAGTGGCTTGTTGGGTAGCAGGGAGGAGTATGTCCTCGCCAGGGGCGTAACTACCATTAGGCAAGGGGAGGCGGCTGCCTGGGGGCCCCCACACCTCGAGGGGCCCCCCAGAGGCAAGTCACATGTGAAGTGAGTGTGTGTGTGTATCAGCGAGGGGCCCATTTTAAAATTTTGTCTCTGGGCCCACTCCAGCTTTGTTACACCCCTGGTCCTCACTTGTCTTTGCGACCGGACCAGCAAGGGCAATGTCGTGCATGCCAATGACTTGCCCGGGTGGAGAGACCTGCTGGTCCAGAGAGTTAGGGAGGAGGAGGTCAATGGGACCCGGACATACCAGGAGGGTGGTGTGGGTGCAACTCCCCCCCCCCCGAGCGACCCGCACCCAGCAGTAGTGTGGGCAATCAGGCATCAGCTACCCCTTCCTCTTCCCAATCCAGTGGTCTGGCATCCCAGGCAGCGGTGCCAACGCAGCAGGCACTTCCTCCCACAAAATCAGCCCAGTGGTTTCAGCGGGTGTGCTTTGGTACCTTGCCCAGTGTGCGGGAAGCATGGCCTGCCAGGCCCACCAGTGCTGAGCAATGTGTTGCCCGGTACTTGGAGAAGCCTGTGGAGGAAGACACCACGATGGTCCACGTACAGTTCTGGGTGACCTGCTGCCAAGTCCGGCTAGACCTGGTGGTGGTTGCTGTACACCTCCTCTCTTGCCCGCCAACCAGTGTCCAGAGCGAGGGGGTGTTTTCATGTGCCGGGGATGTGGTAACACCCGCTCAATCCCAGTTGGACACAGGGATGGTCGAGTAGTTGGTCTTCCTCAAGATCAACCTCTCCCTGCTGGGCTACCCCGCCCCACCAGCTGCAGGTTGAGCTGGGCGAGTGATTGGCCCATGGTTGGTCACCTGCCTGGTGCAGCCTCTGCGCATCCCTCTGCTCCCCCCTTCCACCTTCTGCTGTGAGACAGCCGTGCCAACCAAGTTGCAGCGTGCCCACATGCTGTGACTTGCCAACTAATAAACACCATGCCCACTCAAGAAACCTGATGCTGACCACAAGCCCCTAGTTAGTTCTTCCACCTGACAGCATTGGGGGGGGGGGGGCGTCATGGGCATGCCACGCACAAAAACACACACCCATACTAGCCTAGGCACTGGCGGCAGCGGCGGCCTACATGTGTTGTAAATATGTGAATATGCCTAAAAAACTTGATTTTTAAAAATACAAATGCCAAAAAATGAAGATTGGAATGTTGAATAGATGAATTTACATACATGATTGATTGTTGAAATGATTATTGATGCTGAACTGATTAAAAGCTTGATTTTTATTATTCACTCCAATTGTTGGCAACATATCGATTTTTTAAAATGGGTTCTTCTTTGTGGGGAGGGCAGGGCACACTGGGACAGGGACCGTGCCCAAAACTTTAACTATTATGATGTCTGTAAATATTTCAGTGTTTGTACTTGTCTAGTTAGAAAGAAAGTTGTATGTATGTGTGCGTGAGAGAGAGAAAGTGTGTGTGGATGGAGGCTTTTTCTGGTGTGTGTCTGTGTGGATGCTGTGTCAGTATGTTTTTTCTTCCTCCATCAATCTATCTATCCTCTCCATCTATCTATCACCTCCATCCCTCTATCCTCTCCATCCTTCCTTCCACCCAACTACTATCTATCTTCTATATATCTTCTATCTATTTAACACATTTGTATATCGGCTGCCCCCCCCCCATTCCCTCTTGTTTTGGTTCTGCTGACATGCATGCATGCACACAAACCAGACACACATGGACCGGCCATGATGAGTAAGTGGTCTCCCGCCACACCACTTCATATGTGGCCTCCACTGACCCACCTCTGAGCCAGACTTTCCTGTCCCTTTAATTTTTTGAGCCCCCCCCTCTTCCCTCTCATTTGTTTCTGCTGACACGCACACACACAAACATGCACACACACAAACATACTGACATGCATGCACTAGTCTGGCAAGCTGATGAGAAATGGTCTCCCACCAAAGCACTGTGTGTGTGTGTGTGTGTGTGTGTGTGGCCTCTGACCTACTCTGAGAGCTGGACCTTCCTCTCCTTTTAAGGTTTTCTGATACCACCTCCCCCTCCCCCCTTCTCCTCCTCTAGCTAGCAGCACACACATACACACACAACACCAAACACAAACACGCATACGCTGGTGCCACCACCTGCCTGGGGGCTGTGTGTGACTCCTAGAGCAAAGATATGGTGGACCAGACACAAGCTGAGGTGTTTCTTTCCCCAAGGCAAAAGGCATGCACTGCACACACAAAGAGAAGAGCAGACTAGAAAGAACCAGTAGCAGGTGAGTGTTACTGTAAGTTCTCCTGACCTTCAGCTGAGCTATGTGGTAGTAGTTCCTTCCAGTTTGTGTGTTATTGCCTATATGCCCTCCCTTGTTTCTTGTAGTTGCGTCACGGGTTAGCTATTAGTGCCTTGCTCCGTCTTAGTTAGGTCTTTTTGGTTGTGGCTGGCTGTGTGCTGTGGTGTTGGTGTAGTTAGTCTGTGGTTTTGTTTGAATTGGTCCCTTTCTTGGCTTTTTCAGCTGTGCATGATGCAGGAGAAGAGCAGGTCTGCTTCTGTGGTGGCTGGCAGTAATCAGTGGCTTTTAAGTTTGCTTTCAAGTTGGTGGTTTGTGTCATCTTAGTTCCTTTTGGTAGGTGATCTGGCCTGGGTGTTAGGGTGGCCTGCTAGGAGCACAAAGGGGGGTTGATAGGCACCCATGGGTGTCTACCATCCACCAAACCCCAAGGCAATTGGGTGCTGCTACTATTAATGGTGAGTTTAATTTTAAAAAAATCACCATAGGGAACAATGGGGATTTGGGGCAGCCCCGAACCTCACCTTTGGGGATGGCAGAACACCCCAAAGTGGGTCTGGGGGCATGGCAGGGCTGGCCTCAACTCCCCCAAGCCACCCCCCAATTGATAGGATTGATTGTTATTTATTTATGAATGTTTATAGATTAGTTTTTAAAACTCGATAGAAACCAATGGTGTGAACTTTCACCCAGTGACCCAGTTCCCGCCACTGGTTTCTATTAGTGTTTTTAAAAATCTTTAAAAATTCATAAATAAAGAACAATCAATCCTATTGATTTGGGGGTGGCTTGGGGGAGATGAGGCCGGCTCTGCTGTGCCCTCAGACCCACTTTGGGGTGCCCCACCATCCCCCATAAGTGAAGTTTGGGGCTGCCCCCAATCCCCATTGCTCCCTATGGGGATTTTTTTAAAAAGGAAATTCACCATTAATAGTAGGAGCACCCAATTGCCTTGGGGTTTGGTGGGTGGTAGGCAACCATGGGTGCCTACCACCCAACCCAGTTTTTGGCCCCTAAGAACTCCACATAGGAAATAATGGGCAATAATTAAAAAAATTCAAAAATGCATAAAGGAGTGTAGGAGTGTCCGATTCCTTTGGGGTTTGGGTGGTAGCTGGCACCCATGGGTGCTTACCATCCAACCCAGTTTTGGAGGCTCAAACCAGCTCAAACTGGTTCAAACAAGGTTTGAATTTGAACTGAACTAAAGCAGGGTTCGATCAAAACCAAAACCGAACCCACACACCCACACACACACCCGTTTCAAACCCGGTTTGAATTCGAACCAAATCGGGGGAAACCGGTTTTGTGCACAGTCCAAGGTTGCCAGAACCTAAGGGGTATACCCGTGGGTCAAATGGGCTGTAAGCCAGAATTTGGCTTTTTAAAAGCCAAATCTGGCCACCTAGGTGCACACCCCTATTGGAGATGCCAGGGAGGGAACTTGCCAAGAGGGCAACCAAAAAGATCAGGGGGCTAGAGCACCTTCCTTACAAGGTAAGGTTAGAACTTTTGGGGCTTTTCAGTTTAGAAAAGAGGCAACAAAGAGGAGACATGATAGAGGTTTATAAAATTATCCATGGTGTGGAGAGGGGATAACAAGAAGTTTTTCTCCTCTCTCACAACATTAGAACCAAGGGTCATCCCATGAAATGGATTGCCTGGAAATTTAGGACTGACAAAAGGAAGTACTTTTTCACACAGTGCATAATTAGTCTATGGAATTATCTGCCACACGGTGTGGTAATGGACACCAGCTTGGATGGCTCAAAGGGGACTTATTCATGGAGAACAGGTCTATCAATGGCTACTAGTTTTGATGACTATAGGCTACCTCCAGGTTCAGAGGCAGAATGCATATGAATACCAGTTGCACAGGGCATTCCTTGATCTCCTGGTTGTGGGCTTCCCAAAGGCATGACTGTGGGAAACAGATGCTGGACTAGACTGGCCGTGCACCTGATTCAACAAGGGTCTTCTCATGTTTATGCATTTTGTTCATTCTGATGAGGCTTCCTTAAGGGAAACTGAACCCTCTTGAGCCCCCCCGCCCCACACACACACCATCTAGGAAGGTGTTCATGAAGTACCAGGAAGTGTAGTCCATAGTGGTTTATGGAGAAGACTACACTTCCCAGCACTGCATGTGCCTCATCCAAGATGGTGCTATGGCTTGAACGAATCCTTAAAGGAGCCCCACCAGCACTGGGAAAAACACAGGCATATCACTGCTCTGTGTGTGTGTGGTGCTAAGGTGGCTGTGTGATGTATTTGCTTTGGGCTAAAGCTTTGCACTGGCCTAACAAAGAATTAGGGAGCCACAATTAGCCACAATTGAAACTGTGACTGGCTCCCAGACCTTGCAGTGAAGAACACTGTACTAAATCATGGGGACTTTCCCCTGTGTTCAGCACCAGGTCTTTGCAGACAAGTACGGAATGCAAGGATAGGGACATAGGAAGCTGCCTTATGCCTGGTCAGACCACTGGTCCATCTGGCTCACTAGTGCCTACATTGACTGGCAGCAGCTTTCCAAAGGAAAGACTCTCAGGCAGGAGTTCTTCCTAGCCCTATCCGGAGACGCCAGGGATTGAACCCGGGACCGTCTACATGCAAAGCAGATGCTCTACGACTGAGCTATGGCCCCATCCCCAATGTCTGGAGACATAGCCAGGGAGCATATCAGTGGAGGCATGGCTAGATGGCATGCTTCCATTTGCCCCCCTCATACATTCATGTACCCAGATGCCCTAACATCTGAAGACGTTTGGGATGTCACAGACACACTGTTACCTGAAAAGTGTACCTATATGATACATGTGTTTGCAAATACATATTTGCTGCATTTAATCTTCACATTTTCATATGTACATTTCTAAACCATAATGCTGAAAGAGAGCCTGCATTTGAGATAAATGGCATAAGTATATAAGTCATAAAGGGACAGGTTATATACATGCAATTTTATTTGAAGTACATGTTGATTCTTGAAGTGTAAAATTCCCACATTTCATTAATTTCTGTAGTTACTGCTGATTCATGTAATGTTGACTTGCTTGATTTTTTATTTCTTATTTGAAAGAGCTACTGCTACAATTAAGGCAACCACTAAAACAAACCCACCAACTGAGACTAGAATGGTGATTACTATCATTCCTCCAGCTCGCCCTTCAAATGCCGCGTCAGCTGCCTCATAATTTGTCACTAGAATGCAAAGGAAAATGGATTTAATAATTAAAGCAATCATGGTTTGCAAAAGGACAAAGCCCATTTATATCCATAGTGAGTGTATAAATTATATTATTGTATGATAGCTAAAAGAGAGGGCATTGAGGTTTGCACAGACTTGCCTATACATACAGATAACATCTTTGTGAGTATATCAACTGGTTGTCCAAGGCTTACATTAAATAATATTCATATAAACTAATATTCATATGCATAGAAATAGGAGGTTCAGCTTTCAGCCCACCATTGCCATGAAATTCCAGCATCTGTCTTCAAGGGCACCCTCACATCAACTGCATCACAGTAATCTACTCTAGAACTAACTAAAACATGAATAACTGAAGCTGGGTCTTGTTTCTCCAAGAAAGGGTACAATTGTCATAACTGATGAAGTTTGTGAAAAGCACTCCTGGCCACTCTCACTACCTGAGCATCCAGAATGAGGTCTGGATCCAGGAGTATCCCAAAGCTATGAATCTGCTGTTTCAGGGGAAGTGCAATCCCATCTAGAATGAGCTGGACTCCTCCCATTTCAGGAGATTCCCCAACAGCAGAAGCCATCCCCCAGAACCACTCTCTAAGTCCTACCTCCTGAAAAGGATTGGAATCACTGCAAAACAGTGCTCCTAATTCCATCCTTGGAAGGTGCCTAGAAGGTGGTCATCCTGGTTGACAATGGTATTAAAAGTCACTGTGAGGTTCGGAGAAACAACAAGATCTCAGTGAGAACTAAGCCACTGAATCAAAAGTATTCTTGCTTTCCTTCCCAGACACTGAAGAGCATTAATAATGCTATAAATAAGCAACTCAAGATACATTGTAGTGGAAAATCCAGACTCACAATGTTGCATCCAAAAAAATATTTTCCTATTATTACTGTAACTTTGATTAACCAAGCATTTAAACTATATCTGGGTGTTTTGCCTTTTAATATGTATCTATTTGGCTTCACAACATTTGAGACTCACCATTTCGGGTCTGTATTGCTGGTGACCAATCTGTATGAGCTCTTATAGCAGACTTATCATCCAAAATAAAGTAATTCACCCTGGAAAAAATGAACGCAGCAGCACGTGTTATACACACTTTAGAAGCAACTATGAAATAGTAATACAAACAGTTATCATCTTTGACCTATGTTCATGTTGTACAGTACTGTTCCACCCTCCTTCCTGAAGTAGTTATATTCTCCATTAATGAAACAGAGTCCACTAAACTACTGAGATCCAAACTTCTGGCCCAGGAATTACATGAAAACCTTTATGCTGGTCTGTGACCATAATAAAGATTGATTGATACAGCAAAAATTCAGTATTACTTTGCAGGGAAGGCTGAGGCTATGAACATGTGGAAAACTCTCAAATGGTTTGGTAACCTTGGGGTATCATGGGGTTATCTACTTGAAAATGCATCTGTGCACCAGATACCACCTCAAAACTCAGTTCTTCAGCAACACTTTTCTTGAACTGCTACAAACCAGTCTTCTGCCAGTGCAAGCCTTAAGATATTTTCATACCTAGAGGAAACAGTCAGGATGATATAACCCACCCCTCTCCCCCACAATTTTAGTCTGGAGTGTTTTGTTTTTAATGACACTCAGAGATGGAGGTTTCTTCCACACTAGCCCTAGTCTTTGCAATAATCATTCTTTGTTCCCTCACTTTTTGTAGGAAATTCATCTTTGTCAGGTCTTTGCACCCCAACATTTTCTATGTTGTCCTCCTGATCTCCACCACCACCACCACCCCATGTGATTTGTGGTAATATTTATTTGCGGCAACAAAACAAATTTTGTTCATTGTGTTCATTGTTCAGCCTATTCATTGTGGACAAAGTGCTACTGACACTTTTCAGATCACCTGTACTTTTTAAAAAGCAGTAATATGCTAGATGAGGGATAATTGAAACTGAATCTGAACAAGAGGGAGGCAGAGGCCCTCTTACCGCTGGACTTCCGGGCCCAAGTCCAGTGCTTCCACACCCCCTGGGGGCCCCCAAATCCTTTTTAGTCTGTACCAGGTGGTGTGGTCATGTTAAACATGTGTTTAAAATACTGTGTGGATGGCCTCCAAAAGCTTTTAGGTCCAGGCTGCAACATTACCTAGGTGTACCTATGGAGGGAGATGCTCATTCTGGGCAGACATACAGGTGAAACTCGGAAAATTAGAATATCGTGCAAAAGTCCATTAATTTCAGTAATGCAAATTAAAAGGTGAAACTGATATATGAGACAGACGCATTACATGCAAAGCGAGATAAGTCAAGCCTTAATTTGTTATAATTGTGATGATCATGGCGTACAGCTCATGAAAACCCCAAATCCACAATCTCAGAAAATTAGAATATTACATGGAACCAAGAAGACAAGGATTGAAGAACAGAACAATATCGGACTTCTGAAAAGTATAAGCATGCATATGTATTCAGTACTTGGTTTGGGCCCCTTTTGCAGCAATTACTGCCTCAATGCGGCGTGGCATGGATGCTATCAGCCTGTGGCACTGCTGAGGTGTTATGGAAGACCAGGATGCTTCAATAGCGGCCTTCAGCTCTTCTGCATTGTTTGGTCTCATGTCTCTCATCCTTCTCTTGGCAATGCCCCATAGATTCTCTATGGGGTCAGGTCAGGAGAGTTTGCTGGCCAATCAAGCACAGTACACTGTATACTTTTCAGAGGTCCGATATTGTTCTATTCTTCAATCCTTGTCTTCTTGGTTCCATGTAATATTCTAATTTTCTGAGATTGTGGATTTGGGGTTTTCATGAGCTGTACGCCATGATCATCACAATTATAACAAATTAAGGCTTGACTTATCTCGCTTTGCATGTAATGCGTCTGTCTCATATATCAGTTTCACCTTTTAATTTGCATTACTGAAATTAATGGACTTTTGCACGATATTCTAATTTTCCGAGTTTCACCTGTAACTGCAGAGATGGGGTGGAGCTGCCTGTCCTGGATGAGGTTATATTCCCCCAGAAGGGTCCTGTTAACCTGTCCTACATCTGTGCCAAATTTCAGAACTCTAGGCCAAGCCATCATGGTATTATAAAAGGGACCCTCTTTTCCCTTGGGGAAAATCATGGGGCCCAGGAGAGAGGGCACATGGACCTGGGCCACCAGTTCTGGGTCTAGTGGCACCCCTGCTGCCTGCAGTTGTTGCCAGGTCACCTGGCGGTGACTTGGAGCTAGCACTTCCTCTGTAGTTGTTCCTAGGTTCTGTAACAGGTTCTCAGCCAATCTACAAGGTTTGCCCTCTCTGCAGGCCTTTAAGAGAGCTCGAAAGATGCATCTCTTTAGCCAGGCATTTTGATTTTGATGGACTGTTATAGTTGTTTTAACTATTGTTTTAACTATTTGAACTGGCAGTTTTGATTGATATTTTAATGGTTTGATTTATTTTCTAAACTGTTTCTAAAAGTTTATGTTAGGCAGTATAAAAATTAAAGGAAGGAAGGAAGGAAGATTATGGTTTGCAGCTCCTGATCATTTCATTGCTTAGGTGGTTGGCAGCCACATAATGGCGCAGTGGGGAAATGATTTGACTAGCAAGCCAGAGGTTGCTGGTTTGAATCCCGCTGGTATGATTCCCAGGCTATGGGAAACACCTATATCAAGCAGCAGTGATATAGGAAGATGCTGAAAGGCATCATCTCATACTATGAGGAAGGCGGCAATGGTAAACCCCTCCTGTTTTCTACCAAAGACAACCAACCATCAGCAGACAACTCAATGGCACACTTTACCTCTAGTCTCTCTTAGTTTTCCAATGTCATTTTCTCTTGCCACAAGAAGTGGGAAGAAAGAATTTTTAATGACCAATTTCCTCATTTTTCCCCTTTTCATTTTTATAGCAAAATAGCACTATTCTGTGATACAAATGAAAAGAAAAAATGACGAATCCAGTAATTAAAGACTCCTCCTCTCCACCCCTTGTGGAAATGGAAAATGACATGGGGGCAACTAAGGAGTTTCACAGATGGTGATTTATAGCACCTTGACTACAATCACAGTTGCAGGGTGTTCAGATAGCAAATGACCATTCCCAGCATTTTTTCATGATGATTAGGCTTTCAATGCATGAAATAACCATCTTTTAAAAGTAGTACTTTTAAACTGTCCTAAAAATGGCAGTGTGGAATATTGCAGGAGTATGTGTGGAGAGATTAAGTGCGAGCTGCAGCTTGGGGGCTGAAGTGGGAAGGGGCAGACTCCGCCTATGGTACATCCCCGCTTCCTTACCAGGGCACATCACTGCACTTCTTTTCCCTGTGACACACATTTAACTTCTGGCCAATGATGCCTAGTACTTCATTGGGTTTCTGTTCCGCTCTTGCTTGTATTTTTTAAAATAATATTTTTGTGGGGGAGTATTTGCACATATTCATCTTTTTACTTGCTCCGGAAAGCACCCCACAACGATGAAAGGTTGATTGGGGTGTGTGTGTGTGATTGTGCTTCGCCTTTTTTTTTCTTGGTTGTTTTGTTTTGGCTTTGTTGATCTCCTTTAGAGTGTATGTGTAGCTGCAGCAGAAACTCCAGCAGATGATATATGATGGTTGGAAGCACTGCTATAATTGCACAAATACCCCAGGAAATTGAAAATGAAAAAAGGACAGTTTCTGTCATTATTTTTTGCAGCTCCCCCAGGAGATTATTTGCACATGCCTCGGGGTATCTAAAGAGCGAATATGCTTCACAGATTTGGGGGATTAAAGGGACAGTTCGCATAGTTTCAGCTCTTCTCCGCAACCCCTGGCAGATCTTTTTTCCTGTGCATTCCCACCAGGTTGCTCCGGGTTTTTCTTCCACGCCCCTTGTGTCTGATGTCAGATTCAGGGGGCATGTCTGGGGTGCAGGGCACAGTCCCTGAGTACGGAGGCCCAGGTTCTTTGAACCCATTCATGCAATGGTGGCTCCACCCCTGGCAGACAGCATACCACAGGAAAGAAGACTGCAGAGGCAAATGACATATCGATGCCAGTATGGAGTTGGTTTGCCATTCATTTCACTAAGGAGTGGCCATATTTTTTCACCTTTCCTCACAATAAACACAGCACGAATTTCTCATGATTACAGTTGTTTTAGTGGTTATCTCTAGGCTGCATGCTTTTCCCTGAAAGGTGGGGGGGGGGGGGTTGGCCTCCAGTGAGAGGCCCAGACATTCAAAACAGGTGAGATCATCGGCAGTTGTAAGATGAAACTAGCAGCAACACACTTAGATTTGGCAACAAGTGTGTTTATGAAAAGGGAGAAAGGCAGTGAGACCCAAAATTGTGTAACTGTGCTTACCTCCCTCGAGCCAAGTTAATTTTCTTTTCAGAGAGCAGAGAACGTAAGCCAAGTTCACGTCTGGCCCTTTTGGCTATATCTTTTAAAATTGCATTTGCTTTGAAGGAAACTTTTTTAATGAAAACAATGTTTTAAGTAGAACTGCATAAAATGTGCATTAATGACAACAATTTGAATTGCCTTTTTACATGCTTTTTGTACACAATTAAAAAGAAGAAGAATCCTGAACCTCTAATTACAGCCTAAACCATATTTTGGGGAACCTGTCTCAGAAGCATTTATTATATCTTTGAAAGTAAATTCCTTGAAGTCAAGATAACCTATAAGTTCTTGGTAGGGGTACACCTTCAGATGGAAGGAGTATACCCTTGACAGTGTGTCGAGATGTGGAAGTGAGGGGATATCTGGCGGAGTTCTTACAGTTGCAGAAAGTGGAATACTGAACAACTGAAGTAAGTGTGTGGGCTTGAAGAAAGGCATGCTAGTCAGATATTCCATTAAAAAAAAAAGGTAGGAATGCCTTGGTAAAACTCCAGAGCTAAAGCTGGGCTATCCCAAGAAAACAACCTGGAGATGTTATGGCTATTTAAGCAACTGAAATGGGTTTCCTGGCTTGGACAAAGGTAAAGAAAAGTAAAGTGTGCCATCAAGTCGGTTTCGACTCCTGGTACCCACAGAGCCCTGGAGCCTCTTTAAAGGATGTGTTGTTGTTGTTATTGTTATTTTTACATTTATATCCTGCTCTTCCTCCAAGGAGCCCAGAGCGGAGTACTACATACTTGAGTTTCTCTTTCACAACAACTCTGTGAAATAGGTTAGGCTGAGAGAGAAGTGACTGGCCCAGAGTCACCAGCTAGTTTTATGGTTGAATGGGGATTTGAACTCAGGTCTCCCCGGTCCTAGTTCAGCACTCTAACCACTACACCACGCTGGTTCAATGGTGTTCACCATTGCACCCTCCCGTGCACTATGAGATGATGCCTTTCAGCATCTTCCTATATTGCTGCTGCCCGATGCATTAGTGCAAATACTCAATAAAGGTATTTTTTTAAAGAATGAAGGGGGAAACAAGACACACGTGCCAGAGAAAACCCAAGAGCTAAAGTTGGGGCACCAGAAGAAAACAATTTCACACCTCTCAAAATGTGCTATGTATTCTCCACTGCAGCAGAAGCTACATTGTGCTTGGAAGTACTACTGCAATTGTTATTATTGTCATCAAAATCATATGTCCAGGTGATCCATGGGTATCATGCACATGCACATGGAGTGTTATGTGTGGGAATGAATGATGATGTGAAGAGCAGAAGCAGCTTGAGGAGGTGAGCAAGCTTTTATAAACAGAACAACATCTAGCCTTTCCCCCCTTCAAACTAACTAACAGGAGGAGCGGAGATTTTAAGGGGCTGGTTTTTCTTTAAGGGATAAGTATGTGTGTTTGTTATTTGCCAGGTCTAGCATTTGCCAGAGCTAGCAAACTCCAGTGTTTTTGTTTGTCCCTGGCTGGAGGGGGTGGAGTCAGCTAGGGCTGTGAGAGGACCCACATTCCTTTGACATTCCTTTGACTCACATCCTGTTTCTCAGTTTGAAGCCTGCTCTCTACATAAGAGGTGCAGGCCTGAGAGCATAGCGAAAAGAGCATAGCGAACAGGGATAGCAAACAGGACATTGGAGTTTTGCGGGAGTTTAGTGGAAGTGTGCGGCAGAGCGTAGAACAAGTCCCTGTGATCAAAAGGAGCCTGGTGGAGAAAAGAAGGTAAGTACAAATCCCTTCCTCATATAATTAGTGGTCTCTCCCTCATATTCTTGAGAAAGGCTGTTTGGACAGTTAAATATCTGACCATTACAGTTGAGACATGAGTATTTAAACTATCTCTTAATGCTGTAAGCAGCCAACAAAACCAGTATGAAGGTAGAAAGTCAGCAGGGGAGGGGGCACTTCCCAGTGTATTGCACAGAGTGCCATATGTATGACTATTTGCTCCATGGGCAGAAGTCATGGGTGTGTGCTCGGTGCAAGGAGCTCCTGGCTCTCAGGGAACAAGGGAACATATGCCAATGCCAGAAGCCTCCAAGCCAAGAGGGGTGAGCTGGAGTGCTTGGTTGCTAACACAAAAATAGATATAGTGGGCATAACAGAAACATGGTGGAACAGTGAGAACCAGTGGGACACTGTTATCCCCACTATATCCCTCTATAGAAAGGACAGGGAGGGACGCCTTGGAGGTGTACTGTATGTTAAAGAAGGGACAGAATCTAACAAAGTAGAAAACCTAGGTGGAACGGAGTCCTCCACAGAAACCCTGTGGGTGACAATACAAGGCCTAAAAGGAAATGAGCTATTGGGGACATGCTATAATCCTCCATATCAAACCGCTGACAGTGACTGGGAGTTGCAGCAGGAAATCAAGGAGAGGCAGGGTAGTAATAATGAGTGACTTCAATTACCCATGCATAGACTGTGTAAATTCAGTCAGATAATGACAGAGAGGTCAGATTTCTAGATATGCTGAATGACTGTGCACTAGAACAGTTGGTTTTGGAACCAACCAGAGTAAAGGCGACCTTGGACTTAATCCTGAGTGGCACTCAGGACCTGGTGCATGATGTCAGTGTCATCAACCCTTTAGGGAACAGTGACCATAGTGTGATCAAATTCAGCATACATACGGGGAGAGAATTACCAAGGAAGTCTAACATGGACATTTTGGATGTCAGAAAAGGAAACTTCTCCAAAATGAGGAGTACGGTGAAAAGAAAGCTGAAAGGGAAAATCAGGAGAGTCAGTTCACTCCAGAATGCATGGAATTTACTCAAAACCATAATACTAGAAGCCCAGTTAGATTGTATACCCAAAAGGAGGAAAGGTACCAATAAGTCCAGGAGGATGCCAGTGTGGATAACCGGTAATGTCAAGGAAGCCATAAAAGGGAAGATTTCCTTCTGAAATTGGAAGGCCTGTCCAAATGAAGAGAAGAGAAAGGAACACAAACTCTGGCAAAAGAAATGCAAGGTGACAATAAGGGAGGTGAGGAACATTTAGCTAAAAGAATCAAGGGGAATAACAAAAACTTCTTTAAATACATCAGAAGCAGGAAACCAGCCAGGGAGGCGGTTGGACCATTAGACAATGAGGGAGTGAAAGGGATTATTAAGGAAAATATAGAGGTTGCAGAGAAGCTAAATGAGTTCCTTGCGTCCATCTTCATGGCAAAGGATACTGAGCATATACCTGTTCCTCAACCAGGCTTTTGGGGATGGAGGCTAAAGACCTGAGTCAGACAGAAGTGACAAGAGATGATGTTCTAAACTGTCTGGAAAAACTAAAAACGATCAAATTGCCAGGGCTGGATGGCATCCATTCAAGAGTCCTCAAAGAACTCAAATGTGAAATTGCCGGACTCCTTGCTAAAATATATAATTTATCCCTGCAATGAGGCTCTGTACCGGAGGACTGGAAAGTAGCAAATGTAACACCTATTTTCAAAAAGGAATCTGGGGTGATACGGAAAATTACAGGCCGGTTATCTTAACATCCGTTCCAGGCAAATTGATGGAAAGAATCCTCAAGGATAAAATTGTAAAGCATATAGAAGAACAGGCCCTGCTGGGAGAGAACCAGCATGGCTTCTGCAAAGGGAAATTTGCCTCACCAGCCTTTTGGAGTTCTTTAAGAGTGACAACAAGTGTGTGGATCAAGGTGGATCAGTTGACATAGTATACTTGGACTTCCAAAAGGCTTTCGACAAAGTTCCTCATCAAAGACTCCTGAGGAAACTTAGCAGTCATGGGATTAGGGGACAAGTACATGTGTGGATTGCTAACTAGTTGAAAGACAGGAAACAGAAGGTAGGTATAAATGGAGAGTTTTCACAATGCAGGGAAGTAAGAAGTGGTGTCCCCCAGGGATTTGTGCTGGAAACTGTGCTTTTTCGTTTATTCATAAATGATCTAGAAGTAGGGGTAAGCAGCGAGGTGGCCAAATTTGCAGATGATACCAAACTCTTTTGGGTAGTGAAATCCAAAACGGATTGTGAGTCGCTCCAAAAGGATCTCTCCAAACTGGGTGAGTGGGAGACAAAATGGATCTCTCCAAAGTGGGTGAGTGGGTGACAAAATGGCAAATGCGGTTCAATGTTGGCAAGTGTAAAGTGATGCACATTGGGACGAAGACCCAAAACTTCAAGTATACTCTGATGGGATCTGAGCTGTTGGTGACTGACCAGGAGATAGATCTTGGTGGACAGCTCGTTGAAAGTGTTGACTTAATGTGTGGCAGCTGTTAAAAAGGCCAATTCCATGCTAGGGATCATTCAGAAGGGGACTGAAAATAAAACTGCTAATATTATAATGCCCTTATACAAAACTATGGTGCAGCCACACCTGGAGTACTGTGTACAATTCTGGTCACGACATCTAAAAAGGACATTGTAGAACTGGAAAAGGTGTAGAAGAGGGCAACCAAGATGATCAAGTGTCTAGAGCACCTTTTTCTTATGAGGCAAGGCTACAACACCTGGGGCTTTTTAGTTTAGAAAAAAGACGACTGCAAGGAGACATGATAGAGGTTTATAAAATCATGCATGGTGTGGAGAACATGGATAGAGAGAAATTCTTCTCCCTCTCACATAACACTAGAATCAGGGGTCATCCCATGAAATTGATTGCCTGGAAATCTAGGACCAAAAAACAGAAGTACTTTTTCACACAACGCTTAATCAACTTGTGGAATTCTCTGCCACAAGATGTGGTGATAGCCAATAACCTGGATGGCTTTAAGAGAGATTTGGATAACTTCATGGAGGAGAGGGCTATCATTGGCTACTAGTCGGAGGAATATAGGCCTTGCCTTATTAACTGTCCAATATTCCTAACTGTTTTCTCCAAATCAGACCTTTCAATTCATCAATTCAGTTAAAATTGACTATAGTCCTGTTCTTCTGTGTTCAGATGCCTGTATGCATGTATATATACTTTTCTGTGAAGAACGACTGTGCTTGCATTCATTTTAAAAGTGAAACCAGGTACAGGCTTTCTGAAATGCAGGATACAGACAGGAAGTGTGCTGCTGTGCATGTGCTCAACATAAGATATGAATGTGTGCAGATCGGAATGTGCATTCACTGTACACAGATTGTGTGTTGAACATGACACGTGAAGAGGCTTTACTTACTGTATATGCCAGCAATTCCGTATAGCAATACTGTATTGGGTCAGCAATTAGCAAACCCTGGGCCAATCTGTCTCATGAAATTCTGTTTGTCTCTCCTGTTGCCAATGCAGAGGCGAAGGAGCATACAGGTCTCAGTGTTGAGGCAGCAGAACTTACAGAAAGCCCTAAAGCTAGTGGAGATTTGTCCCACTCGCCTGTCAAAATGGTCAAAGTAAAGTTTGTTGCTCACCTGGCCTATATGGCCAGTGACCCAAGGCAGTGGCTCACATACTACAGAAAACAACACAATGTGCACATTGCAAATGTGACAGTGGCTATGCAACATGTACACAATTGTGCAGCTGTAAAAATCCTGCAAAGCACTTTCCTCAAGAGCAATTCCATTAGAGATAATGGTGTCACTCTTGTGTAAATGTGATTTGCATCATTTTTGCCATTGCACGATTGTGTTCATGTTGCATAGCCACTGGTACATTTGCATTTTGCTCAGTGCTTAGCACATTATTCTTACTGAGAGCGAAACTCGATATTACATGCAGTTCTGTGCAACATTTCCCAGATTCCGTTTTTAAAAAGCAGCCATGACACACTGACAGTTTGAGCAGAGGTCACAGAGGCAGTTTAAACCTTCCCCTCTAGCTATTTTCCACTCAGAACTGCCCCCCCCAAACAGTGCTGGCCCAAGGCATCCTCATGCCTGAAGCAAAGCCCCAAATGCTGCCTCCTTCCCTAGACAGGATGATTTTCAAAATGTATGGGGATTCCCTTCCCGGAGCCTGTCATGTATGCCTGTGGGCAAAGGAAATACTTCTTATTGGATATTTTTATTTCTGTAAAGTAAAAGAGCATGGATGGTTCCCACTTGCTGGTTTTGGAGCCCAGTGGGGATACAGGGGGCCAGCAGCAGGGAACCCTCAGTATCCTTGGTGTGAAGTGGAAAGCTGGATCTGATTCGTTCAAATTCCTGCTAAACTGGTTTTATTCTGTGAAAATGTTTTAACTGTTTTATTCTGGGAATTGTTTTGTTTTTATTCTATGAAATTGTTTTAATTGTTTGGCTTTATTTTTATATTGTAACTTGGATTGTGTATACTGCCTAGAGATGTCTATATCAGGTGGTATATAAATATGATAGACAGATAGATAGATAGATAGATAAGAAACTATTAAGTTGCCTGGTGACATTGGGCTGATCACTATCTCTTAGTCTAGCCTACCTCACAGGAATAGAATCACAAAATGTTAGAGCTGTTCACTGCAGGAATGCTACTGCATCTGTGACAGCCTGTATTTGAAAAATTCAGAGGAGAGCTCACTACTTCATGAGGCAGATTGTTCCACTGTCAAATAGGAAATTCTTCCTGGTGTCTAGCCTAAATCTACTTCCTTGTAATTTTCCTACCATCTATCTGTCTCCCCCACCCCACCCCAAGCAAGATCTGGGGGAAGTTGTCGGAGCTGCTGGAGGGATCTGAACACCTCCTTCCCTCCTGCCTGTTGTGTGGCCTGAGAGACTTGGACTGAATCATCCTTCTGAGACTGCAGAAGCTGAGCCTCTTAGGCCTTGCAACCTCCTGAAGCCTGCAGGCTGCTCCTTCTTCTGGCTGAATGGGTCATTGTGTCCCGCTGGCAGTGGGGATGTGGCTGGCCCAGCTATAAAGCCAGGGCTGGGGGAAGTGGTGCAGCTGAAGTCGGCTGCCAATGTTGGGCAGCCTTTGGGGGTGGGACTGAGGGCTAGGGCAAGATGTTGGGCTTCTGGATCTATCTAGGAATGTGCACGGAACTGCGGCGGGGCAGTTCAAAAGCGGCAGGGGTCTCTCTTTAAGAGTGGGGGGAGGTGCACTTACCCCTCCTGCCGCTTTTCCCCCACCGGCGTCAGTTTTTTTAACATCCCATCAGAGTGGCAGCGTACTTCCCTGCCGCCCCGTTACCCTCGTCTTCCGGCTATGACCGGAAGTTGCTGATCCGCTCATCAAGGGAGACCCGCCGTCGCCTTCAACTTGGCAGAATTGCTAGTTCTTCGAACTGGTTCAGAGGCCCATAAAGGGCCCATAAAGGGCCTACGAACCAGTTCCGTGCACATCCCTAAATCTATCCACAATATATTGTTGTTTGTGTTAGGCCATGCCTTGAAATGGCTTAGCTTTTCAAGATTGTTAAATATATTGTTTCATTTTTATTATGACTAAATTGTGATTTTATTATGACTTCATTGTGAGTTTGTTAAATTTTGTTAATTTTTGTTATGGTTTGTGCACCGCCCACAGTTGTGAGTTGGGTGGTATATAAATGTAATGTAGTTCATAATAATATCCCTGCCACACAATAACATCCTGCCATGCCCCTCCCTTTGTTGATTCCAGATCTCATTCCCCTGGACCCTCTAAGCCTCCCAGCCACAAAGGGAAGGGGAAGGGAACTCTCTCCACCCATTAGGAGCGGGAGGAGACTATAAGAAAAGGAACTGAGGCTGGGTTTGGGAAAGGCCTGGGCTCATGGGCATTCTCTTCCCCTCACCAGAATAAAGAGTTTTTAGGGGATCAGTCTAAATGCACAAGTGGGGAGGGGGGCTAGAGGCTTCCCAACAGTCAGTGAACTGGCCACCCCCACTTAAGCTCTTCCCCTTCCATCTTCCAGGAGGGTGGGGGACATTACTTTCAGTTTTCATATAGGGCACTGGTTAGCATAGAGCTGGGCCTGGCTCCCTGGCCCCTGGCCTGACTGCTTTTTCTACCCACCAAAGAAGGGTACCCATATCCTTTCTTCAGTGGGTTGAACAGCAGTTGGGGAGGCACTTTTAAGCAGACAATAGCAAACAGGGAAAGGATTAAGATCGTCCTCTCAGCCACTAATTCTGTATGCAGCATGTCACAACTGCTCTTTGTGGAAACAAAACAAAACATCCAGGAGAAGTTGCATATAACTGCACATACAATTTTGTTTACTCCTATAATATTTTAAAAATAATAAGAGATGTCCCACAGAACAGTTGTAAGTGGCTTAAGGATGTTTCTTTGGCTACACGCTTAATTAGAACCCAGCTTAATATCTAGATCACAGTCTGAATTTGTGACCCCCAGCTTTTAAGAGAGAGAGAGAAATCACTTCATTTAGGTTTTTGAAGGAGATAACGGGACCAAAAAAAGCATGTTGCCATTTACAGAAGACTAGCTAATAGCCTGCCTGTCAAATTGGATGGGAGGAGGAATGATGAGGAGTTCTAATCCCTTTCCTAACCCAGCTCCTATCTGGTAGAATATGAAGAGACATCTTCATCTGTACTCATAATTACCTATAAAACGTGGAAGGTTTGAGGACTTGATTGCAGAAGGGGCCTTTAGTTTGATGGCAAAATTCCGCTCCCACCTGGTAGCCTATAACTGTGATTAGCTCATACTGACTGTCATCCATGTCCATTACCAGAAGATCTCTGGCCACTCTACATGAGACACTCCTGAATTCATCGGCAAAATATACAGTGGCCTGAGGTGTTTTGTGGAGATTTTCAATCTCTTCAGTATCTGTCACACCTGCAAAACATGAAAAGCAGCATAATGTAATAATCATATGTCCATTTCATCACTACAGCTAGTATCAGAGTTATTTCAAACATGAGGAAACAGCTTTTCCTGGTTTAGAGTGACCACAGATTGAGGGCTGAATGTTTAATGCAAGCTCAGAAATAAACGTTCAAGACACAGAAAGCTAGCATGTCAGGGAGGTTATATCTGGGGGTTATAGGCCACCTCCATCTTCAGAGGCATCATGCCTCTAAATACCAGTTGCTGGGGAATAGCAATAGGAGAGTGGGCATGCCCTCATCTCTTGCCTATGGGCTTCCCAGAGGCATCTGGTGGACCACTGTGTGAAACAGGATGCTGGACTAGATGGGCCTTGGGCCTGATCCAGCAGGGCTTTTCTTATGTTCTTATGTCACACTGTACAGGCAAATCCAAAATCCATAACAGCTTTCACGCTCTGTACTGTACTCGGGAGTCTATATTGAACTGGATATAATCCATAAATATTGTTTAAATTATCATATTAAATATCGAATATTAAATATTAAATGTAATATTAAATAGCACATCAAATATTGTTTAAATTATCATTAAAATTTGAAGATAAAATGGTGGCAGAAATACAAAATGACAACTACAGTAGCTTTCTACAGTCGGAGCACACCAGCCCCCGCTCCCCAACTTCTCTGCGTTGTTGTTTTTTGACAAGGTGTCCTTGCACACACATGCTATTGCAAAATGATGAAAACAAGTGGGAGATCCTTTTGAACTAATGTAGGTGCACAAGGGCACCTTTTAAACCAAAATGTCTATGGGGAAAAGGGGGGGGGGATACAGAACGTGGTGATGGTTGGGCAGAAAGCTCTGAAATTTGGTCCACAGGTAGTGGAGGATGGCAGGACTATGTATTTAATTTCAAGTCAATCAGTACAGCCATTGATTTTGAAATTATTTTAAAAATTAAGCTGAAATCACACTAACAGCCGAGAATCGCGGTAAAAAATATCACATCCGATAATCACTGGGTTGTTAAAAAAATCATTAAACATAACAGATGGACTGATTAACTTGAAATTAAATACAGAAAATACTTCCACCATCCACTACCTGTGTACCAAATTCAAGAGGTCTCTGCCCAGCCATTACCACTCTCTAAATTGTTGTCTTCTCCCCCCACCCCAGACTTTGTGGTTTAAACAAGTGTTCTTACACACCTACAATATTGCAAATGAAGCAAATTAGAGGAAAATCCTTTTGAATGAGTGTAGGTGTGCAAGGACACTTTTTAAAACCAAGAAGCTTATGAGGATAATGTCTGGGTGGATAGCTCTAAAAATTGACACACAGGTAGTGAAGGATGACAGGAATCTGTGTATTAAATTTCAAGTAAGTAAGTAAGTTCATCCATTGATACTTAATGATTTTTGGGTGTGCTTTTGCACAATAGCACCATTCTGCTGGGTCATCTGGATGCCTGACCAACTGACATATAATGCTTGAATCAAGACTCCATTTCAGGGTGTCACAAGTGGCTGGGACTCAAACCAAAACTGCTTTCACATTCTCACTGAGAAGGGGCAGTTTGGGTCCCAGCCACTTGTGACACCCTGAAATGGAGTCTTGATTCACACACTATATGTCAGTTGGTTCAAAGAACCTGGGCCATCCAGCTCCTGGGAACCACCTGACTCAGCCCTCCCCATAGACAGGGCCTTGGAAGGGCAACACGAGCAAACACTGGCTGGATACATGTATTTCCCTTTCTGTCTCTCGCTTGAGGAAAAGTAAGGGAAATACATGCACACAGCCAACAAACACCGATTGGGAATGGACTCCAGATGGTCTGTGTCATGCCCCCTTGCATGTGCCATCACACACAAGGGGCGTCACTGGCACGTGCGCTGCGCACACATGGCTTGGCAACCAGGGATATATCTATATATTTAATTCTCTTAGCTGGCATGCGTGCCCAGGATTTGGCAGCGGAACTCTCATGAGTGTTCCTGGCATTGGGCGAGAGTTTGGGGCCAAAAAAAAAAAAGGCAGAGGATGGTGGTGGTGGGCTGCAAAACGGCCTGAGGAGGCAGCCTTGGCTGGCCACTGGGAGGCAGTGGCAGGACAACCTGGCCTGGCTTGGCCAGGCCGTCCTGGGTTAGGAGGAGGAGGGGGAGGCGGCAGCGGCAGCAAAGCCCGGCCTGGCTGCCGGGGCGGGAGGCGGCAGCGGGATGGCAGGCCAGGCCGTCCCAGATAAGGGGGAGGCGGTGTCATTGCTCAGACTTCTGACTCAGAAGAGTCAGAGCAGGAGGATTCGCCTACTAGTGAGGGCTCAGAGGCACAGCAACAGGATTTGGCAGGGAGACCAGACTCTGGAGCTGAGGATTCGGAACAGCTGCCAGACATTATTTCTGAGGAGGAGGAGGCTGGGATTTCACCTGTCTTGAGAAGACGTCTCAAGAGGCAAGCTCAGTGGGAGTCACGCAGGCGCAGGAGATAACAAGAGAGGAAGCAGAAGTTCTGACTCAGGGAAGCCTGATTGGCTGCTGGTTCTCTTGAGCCATATATATTTAGCAGTCTGTCAATTGCTCAGATGCTGTTAGCAACGTCGCTGACCACAGTCCATGTGCTATTTTGAATTCCTAACTTTTCCAAGTTCCAGTTTACCCTTGTTTATGCTTTCCTGCTTTGTTCCGTTGATTCCTCGTTCTGGTGTCCTTTGCTGTTTTCATTCTTCACTCTGTGTTTTCTTTTCAGTTGTTACTCAGTTATTGTTAGAGGGGGGTACCTAGTTCAGTTCAGGGGGACTTAATTCATTTACTATTTTCTTTGTGAGCCTTTTATTTTCCTTCATGAAGCTTTGCTGCTACTTTCTGTTAACTCACAGGGGAGTGCTGAAGGGGGTTGTAAATCTTGTTGGGTGAGCCGAGCTAACAGATTTACGACAGGCAGCAGTGGCAAAGCCTGGCCTGGCCTGGCCACCGGGGGTGGGAGGTGGCGGGGGGACAGCAGGCTAGGCTGTACATGGTAAGGGGGAGGTGGTGGTGGCAAGGCCTGGCCTGGCTGCCGGGGGTGGGAGGCGGCAGCGGGACAGTAGACCAGGCCGTCCCAGGTGGGGGGGGGGGAGGTTGCAGCAAAGCCCGGCCTGGCCACCGGGGCAGGAGGCAGCTGCGGGACAGCCGGCTAGTCGAGAAAGTGGCAGGGAGTGGGGCGGGAGGGAGGTGGAGGGAAAGTGGTGCAGGAGGGGGAGCAACAGCCGGCTCCAAATAGCGCACAGAGCATCGGCTAGTATATATTTATTTACGGTACAAGAGCATACATAGCATACATACAATAAGCAGCAATAACAACAAGCAGCAGGGGAGTGGGGCGAACATGGGGTCCCCGTCCCTCTCACTCTGCCACTGTAAGAGTATAGCGTTGGATTGTGCTCCCGTGCAGATTTATTCATGCAAGAGGCACATTTATTCACACAAGAGCATTGGGAGAAAATATATTTTAAAAAATAAACATTTGGAAAAACAACCAAGAACCACACATGTGGACACGTTCACTCCTTGCCTACGTGGGCACAGATGAATACACCAATAGGAAGCAGAAGATGGGTGCCCCCTCTGCAATTGTATTGGTCAGGAATGTGTGGGATGGATGGGAAGAAGCCTGTGGTATGAAGAAGCTAAGATTTGAAAAACCATAACAACCACAATAAAAAGAAGAAAAGGGACAGGCCCAGATTTAGTCCAGTTTATGCTTTTTATTAATAAGCTTATTATGCACCATACTGCACCATACTGTATATACTTTTGACCTAACTTACACCATTTCCTCCTGCAGTAAAGTCTGGGAAACTTTCAGTTCCTAGAATTTCCTTCCTGTGAATTATACTATAAATAATAGTATCATATCTTGTTTCACTTTTAGCTTTTACTTCACGTTTTTCTTTAAAGATCAACTCAAATGGAACAATTCGCATTGGTTTTTCATATAAAGTAAATGTCTAAGGTTCCTAAACTCCAGTAAACTGTTTTGATTGGCGTTTTCAAAATGAAATGAAATGAAATAAATAAATACATTATTATTATTATTATTACATTTATATCCCGCTCTTCCTCCAAGGAGCCCAGAGCGGTGTACTACATACTTGAGTTTCTCTTTCACAACAACCCTGTGAAGTAGGTTAGGCTGAGAGATACGTGACTGGCCCAGAGTCACCCAGCTAGTTTTATGGCTGAATGGGGATTTGAACTCGGGTCTCCCTGGTCCTAGTCCAGCACTCTAACCACTACACCATGCTGGCTTTTTAACAGTAGTGGGGAGGACCTGAGAAGTAGTCGTGAAAAAGTAGCTGAAAGTATTTAAACTATTTCTAAGTAATTAAAATTACTTTTATTAAAATTTATTGAATTTTACTAAAATGTACTGGTCGGTGCTAAGTTAGCAATGACCACTCCAGCTGGCTCATTTACTAAAAATAATCTCTAGTTTGTTCCTGAGTTTGGCCCAAAACATAATTTTGAAGCACATTTAGACATTCCTACTCTAGAAAAACATCCAAGCATTTTTTACTTAAGACAAAAGAATGTTCATTAGACTATCAATATGTCTCAGGAATGATTCCATACACCCCATCCCCTACGCATGGCTACATAAAAAACAAACAAACGTATATATGCCATACCTGGCAATGTAGCTGAGTCAGGAACTTGGGCAACGGCTATTCTGACTCTGGTTGGAGAAAATTTTGAGGAGAAGACACATCTGGGAATGTCAACAATAAAGTTGGTGCTCATAGTGGTGGTCAAGAGCATGCTGTTGTTAAGGTAAAAATTCAGTGCTGGAAAAGGAAAGAAATCTGAATGTAAGGCATGCTTGCTCCAGGGAGCCATGTGATGGCATATATGTATCACAAAACCTAGCAAACGAATTTGTTGAATGTTGTTTATTTTAAAAAGTTCTGTGTTGCTTATCTAAACTATCTATACAAAATAGTTTATAATGAAACATAGAACTCCAATCACAAAAAGAATAGCAACAGCCAGTAGAAGAACCCAGAAGAGAATAAAATACCAAAAACCAGCTTAAAATTGTTTTGCAGTTGCATGTTTCAGTTAAAAGCCAACCAAAACAGATGGGTCTTCGGCTCATTTAAAACTCATTAGTGTAATAAATAAATAAAATAAAGAAGATGAAGTTGAGTAAAAACTCCAAACTCACAAATGGCCATTGCTGAGGCAAGTACCCTAACCGGTAAATTCTATGCCCAGCAGGAGCACAGCAAGCTGGGCAGCAGCCCCGGGACAGGTCCCCACCACCCCTGCCTTTCTCCTCCCTCCTGCTGCCTCCATGCTCCCCCTGCTGCCAGTTCAGTTACACTCCTCCTCCTGAATCAAGGATTCACAGGTGCAGTGGATGTGGCCAGCACTGAGAAGAAACACACAGTAGCCCCCTTGCCCTTTCTGGCCAACAAAGTACTTGCTTTGCCAGCTACATGCTTCTCTTTTCTCCCTTGAGTGGAGAAGGAAGCATCCAGACAGCGAAGGAAGCACTTTGCCTGCTGGAGAGGGCAAGGGGATTGCCGCTGGTTTCTTCCCAGTGCTAGTCAGACACCCCTGCATCGGTGTAATGACGCAGGGGGAGGGGTATGGCTGACACACGTTAGCACACCCAGTCTCAACTGAGGTGGGAAGAAACACAGAGGTGGGTCTTGCGATCAGTGAGACCCGCTTTGTCTGGGTTTGCAGGGAGAGCGGGCTAAGCCTGCTCTCCCCGCAGATGATTGGGCAGACACGCATGACTGCTGGCTCCATGACGGAGCTGGCAGGGGTTGGGGAGTTCGGGGGCCACACGGCCCCCGGAAGCTCCAGTATGCTCTGCATGAGCGCGCCGGGCATACTGGAGAGACCCCTGAGCTGGGAGGCTGCTTTTCAGCCTCCCGCCAGGGGTCTACTTGTGAATAGCCACGGTGCGGAGCCATGGCTACTCACATTCCCAAAAACTGGGTTTGCGGAGCGCTCGCTCCACAAACCCAGTTTAAGGGGCGGGCTACTTGAGCAGGTTACCCGCTCAGGAACCACCGGGGTCTCAGCCGAGCCCGGTGGTTCCCATGGTGGGACGAAATCAGGCTAGCGGAGGCGCAGGGATGGCGGCGAGTCCAAAGCTTTTTGGGTGCAGGGATGGCGGCGAGAGTTCAGCAGCGACGCCCACCTGTCAAAACCATGGAAGGCAGCAGCGGGTGGCCGGGTGCACTGGGAGCAGCCAAGCAGGGCAGGCAGAGGCAGACAGACTCACTCAGCTAGTGACGAGGGAGCTCCTCCCTCGACACGGCTTTCCTCCCACTGATGAGAGCGAGCTGACCCCAGCCGGCCTCTGCGTGCAAATGTGCAGAGGCTGCTCTGCCTCATTTGGAAGGAAGGCTGGAACGAGGGAGGAGATACCTCATCACTGTCTGAGTGAGTCTGTCTGCAGACAGTGTCTGCCTCTGCCTGCCCTGCTCAGCTGCTCCCGGCATGCTCAGCCGCCTGCAGTCCCCCACCGCCCATAGCTTGCCGTGACCCACCTGCTTCCTGCCATGGTTTTGACAGGCCCGGACTGAAAGTACTAAAAGAAGCACGGCCCCACCCCTAATAACTACCTCTCTCACCACACACACATACACACACACACACACACCCATTCAGCACCGAACCAGGCTTGGTTCATTTTGATCCACCTGCAGTTCAGTCAACGATCAAGCCACTGAAGCCGCCCGGTCTGAGGTGAACTGGTTCAGTGCCAAATGGTTCATGCACACCTCTCTTTTGAAGGCCTGTTTCCCCCTTGCTGATTGGTTTTGCTGGTACTGGCTTCGGATTGCCTTTCGATATCCTTGCTTCTTGGTCGGCTTGTAATCGTACAGTTGTCATGGGCAACTGTGCCCCCATTGGCTAGGGGGAGCCCAAAGAAGGGAGTTGCAGGCAGAATGGAAGGAAAATATGTTTCGATTTTGTGGTTTTCTCAGCACTGAGTATAATATGCTGTTCTATTGCTGCTATAACTATCCAATTTTGCTGGTTCTCAGTTTGACAAAGGCAGAACTTGAGTGCCTTCCTTCCTTGAGTTGTGCTTTGGTTTTTTGTTATGATAGTGTTGTGGTGAGAAATGGACAGTGGCATGTGTGTATGTAAAATATTTCTTGGTGATTCGGAGCTCCATGTCTGGCCATGAAACTAACTTGTGCTTCACTCACTACAAATTGCTACACTGCAAGTTGTACTCAGTCAAAATGTGGCTGAAGTTGCTCTAGTTGAGCGTTTTAAATGTGTGTTCTGTATTGAGAGGGGCAGATACCCTTTTACTGTGTTCTTCCGAAGTGTTTTGCAAGGCAGGGTTGCAAAATGCAATGCAAACTGCAATGCAAAACTTCTGTGTACACTCTGTGAATGTGGCTTGTTCTGGCCATAGGGAACAATTGGGAACTCGAAACACCACATTGTTTCCCATGGGTGGTTAATCTTGGGATACCAACTTGGGTTAGATGGTAGGGCACAATGAGTGCTACCTACCACCCAACCCACAAAAGAAATGGGCAAGTGGGTGGTTTTTTAAACATATTTTTAACCTTTCCCCGAAACTATGAAGGTTTTGGGGAAAGGTTAAAAATGCATTAAAAACTGCCCGCTTGCCCATTTCTTTTGTGGATTGGGTGGTGGGTAGCACCCATCATGCCCTACCATCCAACCCACATTAGCGTCCCTAGAAGGTACCCATGGGGAACAATGGGATGTTTTGAGTTTCCCCATTGTTCCCTGTGGCTGAAACACTCAAAACATTTCACATTTTGTTCTGTCAAAGCAACTGGTTTGACTGCTGTTTCAACAAAATGTTTTGGCCATTTGCATTTTGTTTCAAGCTCAAAACAAAATGCAAAATCCATTTTATACACATCCTTAGTTAACATGACAGTATCTGCAATGTTAATTCCTAAGAATTTTGTTTCAAACATATCTATCGCTATATATAATTCAGAACAAGGTTATTCACCTATGATTGCTTTAATATACCAAGGTTCCTTTTAGCTCTTTATTTGTGTTATACTGCTTTTTGGTCATTTATCATTGCTCAGTGATACTGCGTTTGTTAACAGCCTTGAAGGTTCATATTATTCTCTCAAACACAAGCAATGCCACTCCATTGTACTATAGCTCTGATCCTTCCCCCTACCCACCCACAATGCCTCTTGAAGTAATACATAAAAATAAATCTATATATAACAAGATATGATTGCTTATAAAGCTGTTAACATGTTTTCCCTGGCAGAAGTCCTGCGAATGGCAAGTTAAAGAAATTCAACCTGTGAAGCCTTTTATGGTATTCCAACATAGTGATGGAGAAAGTTTCACTGGGAGTTTGCCCAGACAGCAGGTTTTAGCACAGGTTTACTGAGAGGCTTTACTGCAAGTTCAAAGTTGCCCCTCAAAACCTACACAAAAAGTGGATTGGTTTTACCCCGATATAAATCAGACTTCACTCTAACGAGCAATAAAAAACCCAAATTGTGTCTGAAGTGCTCCCAATAGCTTGCAGGGACTTTGGGGTAAATTTGGCCAATGTGTGAATGCACACTTCCATTCCAGAGGAGATGCAAGCTAAAAGCCCTGTGTGGAAAACTTCTGGGTGAAGTTCTGAATGTCACACAACTGCAAAGGTGCAGAAGTCTTTCAAGGAAAAAAGCAACCAACTTTAATTTCTTGGGAAGAGAGAAAGACTCAGTAGAAACCCTCCCTGCCACTGGTTTGGTGAAAGTATCGGCAGAATTTGATCCTGATGAGAAAAGATTATGGACTAACATTTCACTAGCAATGATCTGAGTTTACAGTAAATTGAATGTCCTTGATAAATGACAAAATGTGTCTTTAAAATCCCCTCCAAGCATATGGAAATCCATTTATAATCATCACAGCATTATATTTTTTAAACCTGATATTCCTGTGGCCCTAGCTGGTGCATCAGTTCATGCAATTCAAAATATATAACCCATTACCAACTCATTCTCACTGAAGTAAGAAGAATATACTTACTGATTTTTTCAAGGGTTTCCACTGGAACAGCCCATCCCCATCCCAAGCTATCAGCCAAACACAAGAGCACAATGAGCTTCATATTGTAAATGTGAGTGACCCAAGTCTAGTGAAGTGGACAATTAAAGATCAGTTACTTGGGCTGCGTGTTTTCTGCATTGGACCAAAAAAAAAAAGGGAGGGCCTTGCTTTTGCAAACATGAAAGGGGTATGGAAAACAGGAAAGACAAGATATTCAAGAGAAGTGTACACAAGAGAGGGGTGAAAGATGTTCTGAGCAGTCAACACAGGCCTCCTGGTATTAGGAACTTGTAATGCTAATCTATGAAGAGATGCACAAGAATGTAAATGAAGTGCTTTATGGGATCTGGGCAGAAATAAGATGGCTTTTCTTTTCAAATTCCTTATTCCATGGGCCATAGATCCTGAAGAGTGCCTATTATTTCAGAATAATATTTCATTCGCATCTGTTTTTAATCATATTTAGCACTTATAGATCACTTTGAAGTGTTCAAAGTACTTTGTGGATGGTATCGGCTTCTGCCTACTAAAAGCACCCTTTATCCTCTCACATTGTGCCAGGAGTAAACATTCTTAATGTAGGGTAGAATGCAGAAAAGAGCCAGTGTGGTGTAGTGGTTAGAGTGCTGGACTAGGACCAGGGAGACCTGAGTTCAAATCCCCATTCAGCCATCATACTTGCTGGGTGACTGTGGGCCAGTCACTTCGCTCTCAGCCTAACCTACTTCACAGGGTTGTTGTGAAAGAGAAACTCAAGTATGTAGTACACCGCTCTGGGCTCCTTGGAGGAAGAGCGGGATATGTAAAAAATAAATAAATAAATAAATAAAATCAGATGTTCCTGGAGGGCCAATGCTGGTTTTTACATCTGCATTCTAAATGCAGCAGCCTCACTTGTTAAGATAGCACATGTGGTATTTTATTTTGGAAACAGATGGGTTAACAGGTATTTTTTTCAGCTGTGACTGAAAGACAGTGGCTGTAGGAACTTCCAATGTTGCTCTGATTGGCAACAGTCGTACAGAACGATAACATGAATAGTAAGTACTTTCTGGAAAAACTACTCAGTTTGGAGGTAGAACTTCTGTTTCTGTTGGGCCATGACAGTAGGCCCATTCACAAGTTATATTCACTCGTACGAGTGTACAGTGCATACAGGAATAGATCTATACACAAGTACAATCATTTACATATTATGCTGAACGCAGGTACAGAATTACACTTCTTATCTGTACCATGCATTTGAAGGCCCTGGCTGTATCCAGGTTCACTTTTTAAAGGAACATACATGAACTGCAGGTGGTGGCAGGTATAGTAATTCACAGAAACATGTGTCCTAATGTACAGACATGTACAGACCTGTCATGTGTGGATTGCAGGTAAGCAGACAGTATAAGTCAGAGGAGACATCGCCCTCACCGTTTGCGTGGAAAGTGCCCTGTGTTGCTGTACAAGTTAGGGATGTGCACGGAACCAAGGAGGTGCTGTCCGGTACCGGGGGGTGTCTCACTTTAAGGGCGGGGGAGGTAGTACTTACCCCTCCCGCCGCTTTCCCCCCTCTGGCGCTCCACTTTGGAGCAAAGTTTTGGGGGCGGCAGCGTTCCTCCCTGCCTCCCCTGCCCCCATCGTTGCCCGGAAAAGGCAAAGTTACTTCTGCACATGCACCCGTTGCGGCGCGCACATGTCTGTCACCGCCGTGCGCTGCACATGCCACACATTGTGTGCGCAAGCAACATGTGATGTGTGCGGCATACATGCATGGCGGCGGTGACGGACACGCACATGCCGCAACGGGTGCTTGTGCGGAAGTAACTTCCGCATTTTCCAGGCAATGCTGGGGGCAGGGGAGGCAGGGAGGAACACTGCCACCCCAAAAACTTTGCTCCAAAGCAGAGTGCCGGAGGGGGGAAAGCTGTGGCAGGGGTAAGTACTACTCCCCGCCCTTAAAGCGAGATACCCCCCCCACTGGACCGGCCCAATTCTGAACCGGTTCGGAGGCCTCCAACATGGCCTCTGGATCGGTTCCATGCACATCCCTAGTACAAATACGATGAATATTTATGTACCACCCTTTAACGAAAGTTCCCAAATCAGTTTACATAGATAGAAACAAAATGCTCCCTGTCCCCAAAGGGCTCACAATCTAAAAAAGAAACATAAAGTAGACACCAGCAACAGCCTCTGGAGGGATGCTGCACTGGGGATCAATAGGGTCAGTTGCTCTCTCCCAGTGCTAAGTAAAAAGAATCACCACTTTTAAAAAAGGTGCCTCTTTGCTCAGTTAGCTGTAATTATCAAAGTATCCATTAGGGCATACAAATGAGAGAATTGCTAGTATGCTGTGAGTAATAAGCAATAGTTCCTAGGAGCCCAAGATAGCCACACACAAAAGCGGCTGCTTTCTGCTGCATCTTTGTGTGATTTACTACTCTGGCCTTGCCACCTTCCAGTCTGCATCTGCTGAAAGTGGTTAGTGATTTTTGCCATCTTTCTGCATCAGTTATCATTGGTTCATTCCACTGGCGGAGGAAGCCAGCCAGCCAGTGGCCATGTTCCACCAGCCGGCAGCCCTTATTCCACCTGCTGCCAGCGCCCCCCCCCCCCCCCGTAAAGATGCAGGGGGCGTGGCTTCACTCCCAAACTTGAGAGCAAAGACCAGCCAGTGCTACATTTGCAGTGTGGCCAAGAGCTGCTCTCCCTGCCTTTAAAGGCAGGGAGAGCATTCCTGGCCATACTGTGAATGTAGCACTGATGGTATTATGCTCCCAAATGGGACCACGTGGCTGGGGCACTAGGCGTGGCCCGATTGGTGGCAGCCCAGGTTCTTTGAACCTGTCCACTCAATGGTGGCTCTGCCCGTGGTTCATTCAGGGACTCCCTCTGTAGAGTTGCTGCAGAGATGCTACCCAATTAATCTTTGCATGAGTCACTTATTGAGCTTGCTGCCTTGCCTTCTAGTGAGGAGGCACACACAAAACAGATAAAATAAATGTCTAAAATGCCTGGTTCAGACAATCATCAACAACATGATGGTTATTAAGTTTGCCCTTCCTGAAAGATTATGGGCTCCCCCTCTCCTTCATGAGCCAATGTGGAGACTGAAAGATTTTAAGATAGCCACAGTTCCCCAATTGTGGCTTGTATTAATTCTGGTTTGTTAACAAACCAGGATAACAAACCAAAAGGACTGGCTGTAGGGATGGGCTAGCCCAGGGTGCTATTTATTAGGCCTGTGTACACAGGGAATGGTTGGTCCAATCTGAGTCACCAAGAAACCTTTTGGGAGGGACATACCCCTGCAAAACTGTTGGGTCAGATCAGAATGGAAAGAAGACAATATTCCAACATTCTGTCATTGGGATTTAAAAGTTGAAGGAATGGACTCCTTTAAGGACAGGTGGTTCTTACTTGTACGCTCTGAAAGCAAGTCTTTCAGCTGCAGGAATGACGACGTGTGTATCTAGTTTAAGTCAGAAAAATTAAACATGTAGGAAATGGACTCAAGAAAAAATAATGTAACTATTTCCTCTCACTCGCTTACCACATACATGTGGGGATGTAACTCCACCAAACCAGGTTGGAACAGTGGGGCGGAAGTTATCTTCACAACTAAAAGACGTCACCCCCCAGATTCACAGAGCTGGGACCATAGTTGCTGGGCATAAGTCAACCTCACTGGTGGCTTACTTAATATACAAGGTCCTGGGGTTTCTGGGTCTCCCACTTGCATCCCCAAACAAAAGGGCAAAAAGAAAGGCCAAGACTTATTGTTTCTAGCAACCTAGGATTTATTTATTACACTTCTACACTACCCAATCCAACAGCTCTGGGCGATTTACAAACTAAAACAAAATATAACCATTCAAAAATCAAAATGTAAAACCATAAAATCTGAACAATTAAAACAGTTTAAAACAGTTAGAATAATTTAAACAAATTTAAAAACCCCGGAAGACCAGACCAAACAAATAAGTCTTAGGGGCTCTCTTAAAAGCTGGTAATGCATTTAAACCGCAAATTTCTGTGGGAAGTGCATTCCACAACCTAGGAGCAGCTAGAGAGAAAGCCCGGTCTGGAGTTGCCACCAGATGCACTGGTGGAAGCAGGAGACGGACCTTTCCAGATGACCTCAACGTGCGGTGAGGATCATACGGAAGGCGGTGTTCTCTAAGGTAACCCGGATCTAAGCCATTCAGGGCTTTAAAGGTAATGACCAGCACTTTGGTTTTTACCCAGAAATGTATTGGCAAATGTATTGGCTCCTATGTGGAGAACATTTCAGGTCAAGCCTGGAGGTTACCAACTGGTGCTCTACTGTTTTGAGATCATTCTCTTCAAGGAATTTATGCAGCTATCAAATCAGCCAAAGCTGATGAAAGGTGCTCCTAGCCATAGCCTCCACCTGAGATACCAAGGTAAGGCCTGGATCTACAAGCACCTCAAATCTGTGTACCTGCTCCTTCTGGGAGGATGTAACCCCATCTAGAACAGGAAGATCCATCCCATCCCTCAATGTCTTAAGTGTGTGGTCTTTGCAGGTGATACTAGCCCTCTACCGACATCCCCCCCCGCCTAAGGAAAGGGACACTGCACTTTGTACAGTGACCTGAGATCATGTTCAGAAGTCCCTCTCCAGCACTGATGCCCTGAGAACCTTACGCTGCTGCACACTCACATGTATGGCATTTATCTGAAGAGGTAAGCTCCTTCAGTATGATGGAGCTTGTTTCTGTGATCAGAACACTGGGATACCCATGAAGAGCCTTGCAATAGTGTGAATGCCTCTGTCCACCAGCATGGTCATCTATGCAGTATTTATGTATATATTATATTTGTACATCTCTGTAAACTTGAGTCTATGGGAAGTTTACAGCAACAGAAATTAAAACAGAAATAAAAACCTTAAAACAATTTAGAAACACAGGTATAGTTAAAGAGCTTGGGTGAATAAATGTGTCTTTTAACAATCTTTTAAAAGTTGTCTGAGATGGGGAGGCTCTTATTTCAGCAGGGAGCACATTCCAGAGTCTCAGGGTGGACATAAGAAGGCCCGTCCCTGTGTAGCCAGCCACCAGACGAGCTGGTGGCAACTGCAAAACGAACCTCTCCAGATTATCTCAATGGGCGATGGGGCTCATAGCGAAGAAGACTCAGTATATGAGGTGCTGCAGGGAAATGCTTGACTAACAAGCAGAAGGTTGCTGGTTTGAATCCCCACTGCTACTATATTGGGCAGCAGTGATATAGGAAGATGCTGAAAGACATTATCTCAAACTGTGCAGGAGGAGGCAATGGTAAACCCCTCCTGTATTCTACCAAAGAAAACCACAGGACTCTGTGGGCGCCAGGAGTCGAAATCGACTTGACAGTACACTTTACCTTTATACGAGCGAACTAAACTAAGTATCAGTATGCTAAGGTGTGAAGAACTAGTTAAATAGATTCTGTCAGGCTCCATACATAAACCAGCAGATTCCATTTCTGTCCTCCTATAATGTGAGCTGGGACTGTAGCACATGGGGATGGGCAAGGAGTAAACACTTTCCTGCCAATATCCCTCCCCCACCCCAGCCTATTTCCTGCAAACAATTGCTTTGGGAAGAATTTTTGTCAGAAAAACACAGTAAGAGTCTTAATCTCCCTTCCCCACCCACATAGCTCTTGAAGGGGTGGGGGGATTATACCTATGGTTGTAAACCTATGCCCCCCGCCCTTGCATAATAGTGAAGTTAACCACCCTGGTCTCTTGAGAGAGGCTCTTGTTATTGTTGGGGTTTGTGATTATTTAGCAAAGCACCAAAAGAAGCTACCCACTCCAGTTACAGAGTAGAGTGCTGAGTTTAGTTGTTGCAGTTATTTAAAGGACACACATGGAGACTGTTGTACAACCTAAACTAAATACATTTTTGGTGAAGTACATTTGAGATAGGAAAGACTTAGTCCTATCTATCAGCTACATAATGAATAGGTGGGGAGAGAAAGAGATGTTTCCCTCTGCTCTCTAAGAGGAAAGGAAGAGGACTGACTCACTACAGGAAGTGCCTGATGAGTCAAGGCAGGGGTCATAGAGCAGTGGCGAGCAGGGGCAGGCAAGGAGACCCTCACTAACCACCTCTACTCCCAATGCCCTTAGTGGATGTTAGGATAGTTGGTGCAGAAGGTCAATGCACTGGAACTCTATCTCCAACAGTTATGCCCCTCGTTTGACTCCAGGCCCCAGCAGTTGCTTCGTCTTACTGCTGTTTGGAGCTGGGCCAGCTGGCCATACTGGCTCCGCCTCCTGCTCCACCACATTCCATCCTGGTTCTGCTCTCCCAGACTTCGCATCAGGTCATGGTTTGTCTGTCTCTGCTTGCCTGCTTCCACACACCCAGTCTATGCACAGAGCTGGGGGCAGTATTTTGAAAACCAAGCCTTGCCTACTGTAGCCAACTCCCATCATGTGTCCAGAGCTGAAAAACCTATGATCAAAGGGCAACACTGCAGCACCTTAGTGCTCTTTCTCCCCCACACCCCTTGTTGCTGCAGCTGATCATAACAGCAATGCCATGTGAACTACCTCAAGCCCCTTCAAAGTAGAATAAAGCTGCAGATGTTCCAGATAATGCTTTGCTTTTCCATTAGCTTTATAATTTAAGTTAACAAAAACCAATGAAATATTAAAAGGCATATGGTCTCTGCCAAACCATGTTGGGATATCTTTTGAGCACATTGTTTAGCCTGACTTGATACATCTCGTGTGACCTTCTAATCTATTATCCAAGGAGGAAAGTATCTCAAACAACAGGCAATGCCCAGCCCTAGCACTGATACTACCTGTCATACCATTTAAAAAGCTGAGGGGCACCATGGACAGGTTTAGCAACATGCCTTGCTGACCTATAATGTTTAATTATATCCTATTTCAGAATAAGCTGGTTGTTGCAAGAGTCTCTGACCACATTCCACACCATTCCCATCTCCGTGAGATAAGCGGCTAGAGAAAGTTACTGGAATTCACATCAAGAATCGTGATAGTATAAGCTATATTTGCATCTGTTAAATGTTTATTTATTCCAGTATGGCCTGACATATTCTAGTCTATCATATACTTTTGTGTGGGATATACTAAGAACTCAATCCAACCAAAGTTTTAAAATCCTGTCAATTCTACGCATATGCCCAACTCTGTCCACTAACTCTGTTAAAGTGTGTGGCACTTAACAGCGCTTGATTTGGGATGGATCATTGCCTAACTCTGTAAAAATGTTCCATCCAGTATAAAACATTAACTAGAGCTATGTGTCTGTTTAAGATCTTATCATACAATAATCCTGTTTGTTCTATTCTCCAACTACTTTGGTAAATCAGCAACAACTCCACCTGGTTCATGGAACCACATGGCTAAAGCAAAGCATTCTTAAGACTGGCATTACAGTCACTCTGTTCACAAAGTAAGGTAAGATACCAGATAACCAGTTCATGAAACTGCATTAATCTGTAGATGCCTTCAAGAGCCTGTTCACATGTGGCAATTTTCTACATGGATATAGTTTCAGTATAGGGAACTTGTTTAGTTTAAATTTTATTGTTGGATGTGCACATGAGTTTGTTTCCTTCATAACAGTAATGCACTGGGGAGAGGGTAAATTTACAGGGAGGAATTTGCAGGCAGAAGTCGTATGACTCTTCCCACCCCATCACACCCATTCTCTTCTGCAATTGTTTCTCTCCCCGCTCCCTTGTCCATTTTAATGATTTTGCCCCCAGCCAAGGTTACTCAGGTTTTAGTAGAACCAGTCAGGTTGAGAAACTACTGAGGGCCTGTTGGGACTGCAATAGCAACTGGATTATTCTTAGCCAGAGAATAAAGAGTTAATCTTACCTTTAGACCTGAAGGGAGGTGAGGAGATTCACATGAGAATAGATTTTCTGTATACTAGCTTTGTGTCACATAGACAGGCATACAGATCTCTCTCCCTCCCTCCAAACAGATATGTAATCCAGCTAAGCTTTTCTTAGGTAAAATTTCTTGCAGTTATGAATTATGATTTAAAATATGTATACCCTGCCCCTCCAGTGCACTACTGCTCAGGGCAGCTTGGAACATTAATAAAATACAGGGGAGGGAATTAGAATACCAGACAGAAACCAACAAACAGGAGACATTGCAGGAGGTAACAGCAACAGCAGGTGTCCCTTTATTTTTCATTTGGCTATGCTTTTCCAGGCAGCAGCAGAAGGAGCAATGGAAGCACTGGGCCTCTTCTTGGTGGCTGGTTCTATCTGGCTGCCGTTTATGTTGCCAGGATACCCCTGGAATAATGCTATATCATACATCATATGGCAACATCATTCTGCCATTTCCAGGGGTGGAAGAAGGCAGCTGGAAGACTAAGTAAAGCTGATGTTCAAGCCACAGCACTAGCACACATTAGACACTAAGTCAGATAATGCCTTCCTAAAGAAGGTACCTTCACTTAATGGGCAGAATGAAGTCAAGGGAGCAGATAGATGCTTGTGAGCATGAGCATCACCACTGAGAAACTGTGGCCCCATCCCATCTAACAGATTCTTAATTGTGTGTAATTCTCATTACACACCCCAGCTTTGCTTCCTTTTCAATAAAGTGGAGTGCTAGCCCAGTGGTCTGCTTTTGTCTTGACAGTATAATCTGAATCTTTGGGTGCTGTCAAACAATGGTTGTTAATGGTCAAGCACAGCATCAGCATTTGAAGCAAGTCCTGGTGTCAGGGGTTAGCTTCACCAAGCCACTATCGAGGATCCAGGGCCTTCAAAAAGGCCTCCTTCCAAGCCCCAAGATCAGGGTGATGGCAGAGTAACCCAGGACAGTTAGCTGAAAGCCCTTCAAATTGGTAGCTAACACCAAATACAGTAATCACCATTTTGATATAAAATTGCTACAAGAGGAAAGTAAAATCCAGGGCAGTCCTGTGATGGGGGAGATTTTGATTGTGTGAACTGTGGAGGAACAACCTCTTGGTTTTGAAAATGAGTTTTATTATGATTGAACTGATATTCCCAAACTACTACTTCTTATAAATAAGCCCTTGTATTATTGAATTGATATTCCTAAGCCACTGCATTATTGTAAATAGGGATTTGCAAACACAGAAATCCTATGCATGAAAGAATACTGGCAGGGTTCTATATAAAGACTAGAAGCTTGTTTGTTTGTCTCCACCCCACACCTGTAAGCCTTTCTACTCTGAGAATTGTTGGCAAAGTTGTAAGGACAGTTGCAGTGGACCCAGCCATATAAAAAGTCTGTGTGGTTTGTGGTGGTAAGAGTATACCAGCTATTCCTCCACACTTGGTGGTAGCAGTGGGATAGACCAGTGTTCCTCCACAACACCTCTCTTTGATTAATGTTGCTTTATAGACACAATGGCTTTCCTTCTCATTTTCGTCAATAAATAGGAATAATCCTATCATTTGAGTGACAAGGTCACATAGGAGGGGAGCATATTAGTGCCATACTTCCTTTGGGGCTGTGTGCTGAACTACAATTTCCCACATGATTTGCCATCTGCATTTGATTCCTTCATTTAAATATTACTGAAGTCACATGGAACTTGGCCTCATGTAAAGCAGCAAACTCACTGCACTAGTACCATGTTCATTTACTAGCACAGGTTATACACAGCAGCATAGGTTTGCTTTCATTCACTGCAGCAGCAGCATTACTTTAGGATAATTATTCTCCAGAACTCCAGGCATAAGATATTAAAAGGTCTAACAAGAAGACCTTAAAAACAATATATGCAATTTTTGTACCAGTAATGTTGTCAGACCATATAGGCTTGTGCCATAAGCTTTTAGAGGCTACTGTCTACTCTGGCAAATATAATAACTCTTTATCACTGCCTTATTGACCACACTACAAAAATCACAGCTTAAGCCAAATACTAGGCTCATGAATTACCATCGATCGTCATTTGCTTAGGGCATCATATCTAATATGTAACATCTCCTAAACCAAATTGTGCTCTACAAGTCCTTTGAAGCCCCCAGAATTGACAAACTACGTACTAGGTAGGCAGATATACTTATTGGGTCTTTGCTGTGCTAGTCCTTTTGTAACCATTAAGTCTTTCAGTGGTTGACATACTGAGAAATGTGATGCAGTATGCACACATGGAATGCAACATTCATGCAACTGCAAAAGAGCAAAAATCAGAGTTGCTCATTGTTACGTAACTTCATGAAGACTCCATCTTCACAAGTGGAGCAAGTAAAATCTTGGCTCCCCCACCAGGCTTTTATACGAGTGTTCTTGTTGCTGCTGCTCTGTGTTTTATGGTATTCTTGCACAGTACATGTTTCCTAAACTTTAATTAAATTTGTAATTGTTAGCTTACTTTTGAGTAGGCTTATGAGATCACCCAGAATACTCTGTATGTGTGTCCTCTCCACCAACTTCACAATGCCTGGACCAATATGAACCAAATCAGGTACAGTTGTAGGGACACCTCAATGGCATAGTTTGTGATGTCATACACCCCGATTCAAGATGGTGGACATGTAAACTTTTGAAGTCAAGTGGGCTAACTTGTGATCCGCTTAACTTCTTTTTCCCTGTGACTGGAGCTCATTGGATAGGGTTGTGTACTGTACATGCTCGAGACAGGACTGGATCACATGAGGCTAATTTCCTACCATCAGAGGCGCCATAGCCCCAGTTCCGGACTGTTGAGTAGAGCAGACTACCATGGTGGAAAGAGCTGTGTATGCCTGAGACCAATCAAGACAAAATCAAAGAAAAAGAATAATCCTAGGCAAACACATGCTAGAGAAGAAAGCAGTAGTACAGGATACAGCTTACAAAACTGTAAACCCTGAGAGCTGCTTTTCCACAAAAGGTGGAAAGATGAAACCCCTACTCTCCAATGTAAGGAGCAGACAGAAGAACTATATACATCCGGGGGACCTGATGAGCTCCAGTCACAGGGGAAAAGAATCCTCTAAGCCAATGTTCCTTTCCCCCACCATGCTGAAGCTCATCAGATAGGGATGTGCCCAAGCGGTGAAGGATTTCAAGTAGGAAGGATGTATCAGACCATTTGTTGTAATACCCTGTAACCAAAAAGCAGCCTGCGGAGTCAAAAAGGAAGAAATCTTATAATGCCTAATAAATGGGGCGATTGAAGACCAGGTGGCTGCTCTGCATATATCTGTGAGTGCGGTATGTGCCGCGAAAGCCACAGAGGTGGCTGTGTTCCAAGTGAAGTGTGCCATGATCCCCCAAGCAGAGGCAGATGGAAACACTCATAAGTGAGGACAACACAACACCAAGCCAGTGTTGCCTTAGATACCCTGTTGCCCAGAGAGGCTAGATGAAAAGAAACATTAGTTTCTTAGATTCTTCTATGCAGAAGTCCTTCGTGCATTTGATGCATGTACATAGAGCATGGCACACATCAAGTTTATGCCAGGCCTTCTCTTTAGTATGAGTGTGGGGAGGGCAGAAAGACGGTAGAACGAGATCCTGGGATCGGTGAAAGGAAGAGTTAACCTTTGGAAGAAAGGTAGGGTCGAGTCTGAGGGGCACAGAATTGGGCTGGGAAAGGCACTGCTCTCCTTACAAACGGAGAGGGCCCCCAACTCAGAGTCCCTGTGTGGAGGTGATGGCCACCAGAAAAAGAACCTTGTAGGATAGGATCTTGAGTGGGATGGATGATAAGGGTTCAATGGGAGGATGGGTGAGAGCATTAGGACCTTGTTAAAGTTCCAAGTGAGAAACCATTGTATGGGAGGAGGGGCCAAGTTGATAGCCCCCCCTGAGGAACCTGGATAATATAGGGGTGGAGAGACGAGTGTCCCATAGTGCTCAGAGAAAGGTTGAGCACTGAGGCCTAGGCCAATGCCTGGCGCTTAAGGGTGTTTTGGGCAGAGGTGGAGGTCTAGGATGGATTGCAGAAAAGCGAGAACTCCTAGAATGCCAGCCATCAGTAGGTTGTTGTGGTTTGATCAGGACTGTTTCAATCAGCCAAATTGCAACTGAAAAATGTTAGAAAGAGATATTTTAATAGTAGCCGAATAGTAAAGCAGTACTCATCCCTCCCTTGCACAATCTAGATAGACAAAAGCAGAAGAGTGAGAGAATCAAATCAAAGTATAGGAAATTAGCCTAGGAAATATTCCTAAAATGAAGATCTTTCGCAACCTGCTAGCTCAAGCAGGTGAGGACTGGAACTGGCGCTATGCCGCCTCCAGTGGCAGGAAATTAGCCTCAAATGATCCAGTCCTGTCTCGAGCATGCACAGTACGCAACCTTATCTGATGAGCTCCAGTCACAGGGGGGAAAGGAAATTTAGTAGATTAGTTCTTACTAGAACTTGTTATATTCCAATTTAATATTTTTATTGTGTAACTGTTTTATAGTTTTATCTCATAGTTTTGTAAACTGCCTTGAGATTGTTTTAATGAAAGGCAGTATAAAAATCCAATAAATAAAGTCTGTGCTGTTTTTGCACTTGTGCAACTGTACAAATGTTATGTTCCTCCATGTGCATAATATTGCACAGTATATTAGCCAGTGATTCTCCACAAGCATCTCTAATGAACAATTTGAGCTGACGAACTACACTATGAGCAAACAATTTAGGGAACAATGTACTATTCTTCATAGTAAAAAACCAGACTGGTATAAAGAAATAAATACCACTCTGGTTGTTTACTATGAAGAGTAGTCAAGTATCGGTTCATTGACCAAGGCTCAATTTGAAATCAAGAGCCACTTCATACAGCACAACAGGTACATCAGCATTTGCTAAAGTAAATGCCTCTCTCTAAATACACAGTGGATGGATACACAAGAGATCCACAGCCAATGGTCAGTCTACTGTATCTGGACATCCTGTGTCTACAGTGGTATTTTTGTCTTGGTTGCAGTGATAAGTGTGAACACAACAAATTGCCTTATACCAAGTCAGACCATTGAGTCCATCTAGTTCAGTATCATTCTACACGGACTGTGGCTCTCCAAGGTTTGAGGCAGGAGTCTTTTGCAGCCCCATCTGGAGATGTCAAGGACTGAACCTGGACATTCTGCTTGCAATGCAGATGCTCGACTACTGAGCTATTCCCCACCACTACCGCAGGCATCAACGTATCCTTGAAAAAGGATAGGAACTTGCTTAGTTCATATAAGTTACAGACATAAAATTACAGGCTAGCAAGCAAGCAAGCAACTAACCTTGGGATAGATTCTCCCCACTTTACAAGAGAACAACCCCAATATCAACAGCAGTTAGCCAGGATCATGAAACAGTACTTGCACCCTCAGCAAGTTCAGAATTGCAGTTGGTTTCCTGTACTGCTTGAGAGATTCTGCTGTCTGCGTACATCAGACCACTAGTAAGTAAATACGATATTTTGGATTGCCAATAGGTGGCAAGTGCCTCCTAGAAGCCTAGCTCATACATGCCCTCATGGGGCAAAATTAAATATATAATCCACTTTGCCATTTCAGACTGCAGGTGGTGGCAGGAAGAATGTCACTTTTGAATTATTCCCCCAAATAGAAGTATGATTAGTAAAGAAGACCCTATCAGGGAGTTGGCTAGACTGGAAAGTCCCTCCCTATTAAGCTTTTTTTAGTCCTTTTAGGAGGAGCATAAAAAGAAACATATCTCCCACCAGCAGTCTGAGCTAGCAGCCCAGGATTCTACTGCTTCATGCTGGTAGAAGTACTGTACTGACACAGCTTCTCTAGTGAACCAGTCCTTTGTAGTTATGACAGTAGACTTCATTTATGCAAAACACAGATAAATAAGGAAGGTGTGTGTGTAGAGATTAGGTAGAGATGAGCAGCATCTTTCCCTTGTAAGTCACTGTATCAAACAAGCAAAGCACAGTGGCATCCTTAACTGGTGAACTCCTAGCTACACACTCAAAGCAGTGGTTGGTTTGCTCACACTTCAACTACTATCTTCATGGTGCAGTACATAAATGTGAACACCCATCTGCATTTCTGATGCCCCTCAAGAGTGGTTTGTAGGACTGATGTGCAGCCACCCAGCCCTTTTACAGTTTTGTAGATGAAGGCATCTGGATTGAGATGCATCTAGAAGCAGGGTTAAGTTAAATCAAGCATTCAGTAATCTGCACCATGACGTAAAGAGAGGGTCATCAGCCCCTCAGGCAGGTCATCAGGAAACATTTTAGACATGTTATGAAATATGAAGTTAGGCCTGACACAGAATGTCGATTATGGGACCAAAAAACAGAGCTCTTGCTGGGCAAGAATGCTTCAGACAGAGGATTTTGTGTCTCCCACCAAGAAATATATATATCCCTGCAAATCAAATGCTATGATGTCAGGAGAAAACTAGTTCTCGCCCCACTCCCTGCCCCCTGTCAAAGTATAGGAAGGCTCTTGTAGCGGAGCAAAAACATGTACCCTCCTAGCTGAATTTGTCTCAAAGCTGAGGGAGCTCTAACATGAATTGCTTTTCAGATCTTTGTCCACAGTTTCATTTGCCATTTTCTTTAGTGTCTACTCCAAATTCTCAGCCTGGAACTCAAATATAGTATTAATTCTGATACCTTTAGAAGTTTACATTTATTGAAAGTAACAAGCATACACTCTGTAGTACAACCAGTTCAAACAAATGCAAGGTCTGTTTTGAGTTAAAAAAAAAAAACACCCACAAAAAAACACCCTTTACAAGCCCTCACTAAGCAACTGAAATTATAGCACAAAATCAGGGCAGCACAACTTCGGCCCTCCAGCTGTTGGACTACAACTCCCATCATGCCAGACTATTGGCCACGATGGCTAGGGGTGATGGGAGTTCTAGTCCAACAACAGTTGGAGGACCAAGGTTGTACAGCCCTGCACAAAATTCAGCCCATTCAGTTTCAATGCTAGATTAGTTTTTGGGACTCTCCTCTGAGAGCAGGTCTTTATAGGAGGATTCAAAGTTGAGCCAATTAAAGCAAGACATTTTTAGGGAGTTTGAGATAAGATCAAGATAATTCTAGTTCTATACAGAAGGCATCTTGCACTGTTCAATTTCTATTGAAAATACCTGAAGTTTAGTATTGGTTACACAAATCAATATCCAAGCATTTGAGGAGTGCTCAGAGACTGTTGTCAAGCTTCATTTCAGTCTTGAAGAACATCTCTTCCATGAATGAGAAGTCATTCGTTTTCTTGCTCAGAAATCTCTTGTACTCTTGGGACAGCCTCTTGGATTGTTTGAGATTCATATCTGGTCTCAGCAACAGTCTCTTCTGCTCCTCTAGTGGGGGATAAATGAAACCCAGAGACACAGCCCAAAGGGTGGTTAGAGGACATCACTCGGCATCTGGCTCACAGCAGAAAGCCTAAGTCAACTCAACTGAAAAAAATACAGGCTAGAGAGCAAAATGAAAACTGTAGCCATCAAGTGATGAGCATGCATGTGTGGACCACCACTCTTGTTTCCTGTAACTGACTAGAGTAAGTTTGTTGTTCATGTAAGCACATCATACTAAAGCCACCTTAGTCATAATTGACAGATGTATCAGTGCCTCAAGTCACATCCACACCTTAACTGATAGCAAGAATGTGTGAATATAGGCAACTAGAGTAGAAAGGCATGCCATGGCTGCCAGCATCCAGATTCTCATAGTTCAGAGATGCTCTTAATTATTCAGTAAAGGTTGGTATTCTGGCAGTAGCAGTAGAAGGAACAGAAACTTTCCCAAGACCACTTTACATCTTGCTTCCTCTCCCTGTATATCCAATTTTGAACTTTTGCAACTTGACAGTGGGGCACATTTAGATTACATTTACACACATTACAAGATAACTTCCTTAAATTTTTGTACTGTTTCATTGTCAGGTCAAAACACTTTGATTTGCCTCTGACTACTTTACCTCTTGAGCAGCATAAACAAAGAGAGATGGTGTTATGTTCATTGCTACAAGGAAACCTAAAACCAGCAAAGAAGGATCCCATCAGTATCTAGAGAGCTATTTCAGCTCAAGGATAAGGCTGGGGGGAAATGCTTCTTGAGATTTAACAGCACCAAGATAGCATATTTTCCCATTTCAGCTACACTGAAACAACCTTCACAAAGATCTTCTGCTGCTTCAGGGGCGGAGCCACCATTGGGCAAATGGGTTCAACGAACCCAGGCCACCACCAATGAGGGGCCGCGCCTCGCAGCCCCAACACCCCCCCCCGTGTCTGACATCAAACATGGGGCTGCTGGTTTAGCTCCCAATCAGGGGCTGTGTGGCCCCCGTTCAGAAGTTAAATGCTCGCTCCTGGCTGCACTGCGAACGCAGCACCAGCCCCAGTCTAGGTCCTGAAGGGGCTGTGCGGCAATGGCCAGCGCTGTGTTTGTGGCGCGGCCAGGAGCAGCTCTTCCCAGCCTTAAAGGCAGGAAAGAGCCACTCGTGGCTGCACTGCAAATGCAGAGCCAGCCCCAGTCTAGCTCCCGAACTAAAGAACTAAAAATTAGTAAAGGATTTCTCAATATTGGGATGGCTAGAGTGAGCCATTTGCCACACCCTATCTGCAAATGTTTACCCAAAGACAACTAATTACTAGTCTGGCAAGACATGACTATTTATAGCAACATGGCATCCTTTCATTCATGACATCCAATAATTGTTTCCCCACTATTAATCAGATAAGCCTATGGAAGGGTAGTATTTCATATATTAGATATGAAAGGCCATTATGTTGCCCCTTATTCTTTATCAGCATTATCTGTCAGAAAGGCATGTGCATTAAAGGTGGTTTTTTGCCAATATACTTTTATCAACTCAAGACCCTCCTTCTAATAATGTTACACGCATAAGAAATATATAAAAATCCTTTGGAGCACTGAAGAGTTTCACCAAGTAAGTATTATTAGGTTTGTTTTACTGTAGCACATGGTGGCAAAGCAAAGTGCAACAGAAACTTACGTTATAGCAAAGAACATGGCAGTAAGAAACCCAACCATGAGCAACAACATTAGCACACTCAGGATGGAGCAGATGACTATCATTCCACCACTTCTCCGACCCGGCCAAGTATCAATCGTTGTGGACTGTTTCACTGGGAATATAGGAAGAGTTCTATCAAATCGTGATGTGATAGAGAACACACATGAAACACAAGTAATGTGCTTTTAGTACGGAAGTGTGTCAAAACACTGATTGAAGGCTCCTTCAAGATACTTACATTTCTTCATTTTGACTGGATGAGACCAAGGAGTTTGATCTTTCATGACACCCACAGTTATGTCAGCCAGGAGGTATTTAAACCTGGAGGTAAGAGAGAACACACACAAGAACTGCACTACTGGAAAAGACTACCTGGGCGCTTTCCAGATTAGACCCTGCAACAGGGTCACAACGAATCTCTGAAGGGTGCTTCCATACTACCTGTGTTGTGACTCTGCAGTCCCTACACTGACAGCAGGATGCTGTTCATATTTCCAATGCCTTGTTTCAAATTTAATTGTTGTGATATGGTGTTATAACATTGCATATCCAGCGTTAAAAAGTTGCTGTTTTTTCGGGTGGTTGGTTTTCACTGGACTGCTCCCCCTGCTGGGCGCTTTGCTATTTACATTTTGAATGATTTGCCTGAACAGAAGCATTTTGCCACTGTTGAGCGGCTAAACTGGAAAGCACCCTGGAGCAATTTTCCTTCTCTAGCAGGGACTGGCCAGATGGTTCTGGAAGCTCACAAGCAAGGCACTGAAGTCAGTATCTTGCCATTTGCCTCCAGCATTATTCCCATATCATGGTGATTTCCCCCCCCAAGTTTCCATGGAAGGTGTGTTATAACTGCTTCCCTCACAAACACAAAGTAGTTTTATGTAGATTTAACTAAGAGTTTGTTCAGAAACAACTCAGTTTTCTCATTCTACTTCCCCTCTCCCTTTCCTTTGACTCCACCCACCACACTTGATTCCCCACTTGGACAAACTTCTCAACAACAAAACAAAAGTGTACTAGACAGAATACAACCATGTGGAAAAAAGGAGCATAGAACCTCATACCTGTAAGTTGTATCTTGGGAAAGAGGTGGATTGCAAACACCTTGGAAATTTGGGTCATATAGACAAGATGAATCATTGCCAACTCTGATCAGATACTGGGTCAAGACAGCAGGTACTTTGGTTGGATCAGCAGCATCAGATAGCATGGGAGGAGATGCACAGTTGGGGACATTAAACACTGCAGCTTTGTAAGGCCCACTTTGCCCTCCATTAGTTTGTTGGAAAGTAGCATCAAGAGGTTTACTGCTATTGTCTGTAACAGATGACCTCGAAGCACTTGCTGAAACAGGAATTGACATAAAAGTTCACACAAGTGTTTCTAAGGAACCCACCAGCACCAGTTGTGGATTCTAGACACAGGATATACATCAAATTTGCAGGTATTCCGACTATGGCAGTCAGAATGGTCTCCAGGCAACTAGTCAGAAGTGTTGGTCAGTGCTGAATGAAAATTTTGGGCAGTTTTCTCAACTTTGAATGTGCCACAAGTGTCTATCATGGGGCATGCAGGATAGTAAATTTTGGAATAGCAACTTCTGTAGAGTTCTTTGCAAGGGCAAACACACGTTCTGACTATTGGAATAATGCATAGTTTATAGTGGCATAGTACAAGAGAGACCTGGGTTCAAAGCCCTGCACAGCCATAAAGCTCAACAGGTGGCATTCAGCAAGTCACTATCTCAGCCTAACTCACTGCAAGAGACTTTTGTGAAGGCTAAACATGGCACAATGCATACTGTACATCCTTGTATGAATTATGTTTTTATACCACTTTTCCTCCCAAAAGCCCAATGCACCATATATGGTTCATCCCCACCTCCCATTGATTTTATCCTAACAACCAGAGAGATTCATGGCCAAGTGGAGATTTTAACTTCGGTCTAGTAGCTGGTTCTAGCTTGTGGTAGCTAGTCCTGTGGTAGCTAGCATGACTTGTCCCCTTAGCTAAGCAGGGTCCACCTTGGTTGCATATGAATAGGAGCACTGTTAAGATATTCCCCTTAGGAGATGGAACCGCTCTGGGAAGAGCATCTAAGTTCCAAATTCCCTCCCTGGCATCTCCAAGACAGGGCTGAGAGAGATTCCTGCCTCCAGCCTTGGAGAAGCCACTGCCAGTCTGGGTAGACAATACTGAGCTAGATGGACAAGGGTCTGACTCAGTATATGGCAATTTCCTATGTTCCTAATACTATAGCCATTACACCACTCAGATTCTTAATGGAAAAATGCAAGTGTGATTAAGTAATAACATCTGATGTCACTCCTGGTGGCAGGGGTGTGGCTATAGTTGAAAAGAGGGGAACGAATGTCCCTGGGTCAGTGAGGGAGGGAGGCATACCAGTTAGCCAACAGCTTGCTCTTTATTCTCCCCTTCCACCTCCCCAGCATGCTGTTGGCTCCCGGTCAGAAGACTCATCTATGCTTCAAGCAAGAGGAAGTCCAATCCTGGAGAGAAGTGGTGGGGGAGAATTGACAAGCAGCATCCCTTCCTCCTCCTCTCCTTCCAACTGGATGGTTAGTGGTCAGGTTTAGCCCGCCCCTCTCCAGCCTGACTAGTGAGGGTAATATTACTGAGGGCCAGCCAGTCACAAGGAGAGGAGTGAGAGATGCTATCTGACACTCCTCCCCTTCCTCTCCTGAAACTGAGATAGACCTGAAAAGGTCTACAGTTACAGGAACTTAGGGAGCATTTTGGAATCCTGGCCACATAAAAATAATTTAAGAAAAGAGTAAAACTATGGTACTCTTTTTTTTTTTTTTTGGCCTCTTCCCCCAGAAGTTCTTTTAGCAACTGAGTTCAATCTACCCCTAAATTCTGGGGCAAAATGGAAAAGTGTGTGTGTGTGTGTGTGTGTGTGTGTGTGTGTGTGTATAAACACATGCAGGAAAGACACATTGTGAATGGATGAATAAGATAGATAAGTTGCTGAAGTCATATGAATATATGAGGCAATGATAGTAGGCATATAGGTTTAAAAATGTTTTGAGTCAGAGGAATGCTTGCATGTCTGCATGTGAAAGTGTCTGCATACATGGGGAGTGTATGATTTTTGCATAGGAGAGAAACAAGTGCAGATAATGTTCTGTTTTTCACTATGCTCTTAACATTCTTCAGCAGCAAAGAGAGGGGCCCACCTTCACTTTTTGTTCCAGGGCCTGTAGCAATCTTGCTGTTCCCTTGCCTGGAGGGCTTCTTCTGCATGGAGACACCAAGCATGTCTGTCTCTGGAATCTAAGGGTACTTTCAAACCGCTCTTTCATGCTCTGCCTCCCAGCAGTTGAATACTGGCCAACATCATGGCATGAACTATGTGCTACCAAGATAGTGCTAGCCAGGTAGCAGGCCAGGCATAATGCCTGCTCTACTCACATGGCTGTCACCTGTAACTACAATAATTCTGTGAAGCATGTGTCTCATTACAACTTTGCTACAATGAATTCATACCAGCAGAAGCAGAATTCCAACAAGATTTGAAAAAATTAACACGTATCTATAGAGTCACAAATGAAACCTCAATTTTGCGTAAAAGACAAGCACATTTATTGCATCACTATTCATAAATATAACTACAGTAGCTTCTCTATGGCAAAAATTTGCTTTCCTTCCATCCCATGACTGGACAGAACACGCACATTGGGGACCATTACTGTCAAAGTCCAGGTTTCACGTTGCTCTAGGGAAGGGCATGGGCACAATGGCCCCAATTCATATGACAACTACTTCTAAATGTTTTAACAGGAAAGAAGGAAAAATGAACAATATCTATGGTCACAGGAAATCTATGTCCAACTACATCACCACAGCAAGTACAGTGTGTGCTTAGGATTCAATTCAGTCTCTTTTCAGAGATACGAATACTACAAATATTTATATAGCGCTCTCCAATCAAAGTGGTTTACATAGAAACCACTTAGAAAAATACACAAATAAGATGGTCCTCTGTCCCTGAAGGGCTCCCAATCTAAAAAGAAACATGTCAGATACCAGCAACAGCCACTGGAGGGATGCTGTGCTGGGGTTGGATAGGGACAGTTGCTTTTAAAAGGCATCTGTTTGCTCAGTTAGCAGGGGTAACTGCATATTCACCACTATTACTGAGTCAAAGAATGACCCGCTCATTTTTAAACAGATATGCAGCGAACGCCAAAAACAGAGTTTACTCATTACTTCACAACTTATGGTTCACAGCTGAACATGTGAATGAGTTACATACATGCTTGTATATGTCAGCCTATAGTGAATAGAAAAGGCACATAAAGCAATAACTGGAACTTACCCAAGTCAACCATGACATACAGGTATACTTTATAGGAATCGCCTTTTGATATTGACCCATCAAATATGCAGAAAGGTTTCTCTAAAGCGACTGTAGTGAGGGTGGGGTTGTTTATAGCAAACGCTGGGTTAGCAATCTGTGGCCTTAGAATCTGGGCTCCTGGGGAAAAAGGAAAATGATATTTCCCCCCATAATTTTAACGCATCTAAATCGAGAGGCCCAGACTTTACCATCCAAGCAGAGAGAAGCACTCTTAGAACTTGTGGGCACATGCACAGGGTCAGCATGAACACCCACATTTTATAGAGCTGCTTTGCATGCATTTTAAAAGATCTGATGTGAGAAAATCGATACCTCATGTGAGTTTACGTATCTTAAAACCCACAGTTGTCTTCATAGTTTTAAGTAGTGACTTGTGAAGTCACTGCATCACATCCATCTGCACAGACCCCTCAGGTTCTAAACAGGCCTGGATTTTAAGAGCAATTAGAATTTGGCACAATAATGGTTTTTGAAAGGAGGACAACTGCAAGTGGTACTCTTAAAAATCCCTCCTCTCTGTGCTCAATCCCCAGACTGCTCTCTAAAATGTAACATGAAGCTTGTGGCAGCAGTTGCTGAGAGGATGAGGTTTCTCTCAGCATCTGCCCCCACAAGCTTCACATTGCTCCCAAATCAATCTGAGTACGGTTGCCAGATGCAACTGAGAACAAACCAAAACTAGCAATAAACTGTGTGCAAACAGCAAATATATAAAAACATGCAAATTCAGAAATTAAATAATTATACTTTTTATATATGTGTGTTAAATTATTTAAATAAATTCTTTAAATAAACATATATATTTCAAAGGAACACTAAAAAATGTCCAAAGTTGCCCAGAACACAGAATAATGAAGATGGTAAAAGTATACCAATCTTGCTAAATCAGTATGAAGGACTGTGATGTGACAACAGGACACCAAAACAAGTTCACTGTTTCCCAAAGTATAAGAGATGTTGGCAAAGAGAGATGTGCTGTAATGATTGTCCGTTCTGTTATCTGGAGCTTGTAAGGATAATAATTATTTCACTTGTAGGTCCTTAGCATAGAGAAATGTGTTGTAATAATAGTCCGTTCTGTTATCTGGAGCTTGTAATAATAATTCTTTCGCTAGTAAGTCCTTAAAAACTGTCCGGATAATCAGTATTTTCCGCCGAGGCTTCCTCACGAAGGACTTATCAGCTCTTTTTTCATTCTAAGGATAGCATTTTGTAGATGTATATGCCTAAGTTAGAGGGAACACTGACCACTAGATCAGACCACCAGAGCAGTGAAGGATGATACATATATTTTTTCCGGTACCTAGTATATTGTTGGTAATAACCCAAGAAAACTGTCACTTTAACAGTTATTGTAGAAGCTTATGCTGCTAGTCACTCTTGTGGTTACACAAGCTCTTCAGGCAAACATTAACTCCAGATTATATTAAGCCACTAGTAAATATCATACCTGCAAGAAACAGTTATGAAAAGAAAAAGCACACCACATTTGATATTAAAGAAGGACAACAAAACCCATGGAAGGCAGAGCAGCAAAAGCATATTTAGTATCTAGGGTTACAAGACCAAGAGGAGAACTTTAAAGGCTGTGAATGGATCCCACTGAGTGAAATGCAGAGATCAAGCACCAAATAATTCTTGCAATAAGGAGTTCCAGCCTCCAGACAGGAAGTATAGTAGTGGGGTTAAGTTGCAACTGATACTCTGAAAGATGCAGCAGCTACTTAATTTTTAGTAATTTAATTTTCATTAGGGAAACTAGTAGTCCTAGACAGATTTGAACAAAAGTCCATTAAGGTTAACAGGGTTTGCTAAATAAGTATACATAGAAATGCACCAAAAAACAAATAAAAAAACCCAGCCTGAAACTCCTGTTCTAAAGGGGAAAGGTACATGCAAAATGGAGAGAAAGGGCTTCCAAAACTAATCCATTATCACAATCAGGTACCCAAAACTGTAGGAAACAAAGAGAAAAATGCAGAGATTGACTTACCTACACACAGCTGCCAGAAACAGCAAACAAGCAGCACAATCCATTGCTCCCCCATCGTCAGCCAATATATGAAACCCCCACTAACAAACAAGGCCATCAACCCTAGCAGAAATACCAGACCCACAGCCTTTACCTCCCTCCTACCCACCCCCACTCTATATCACCCACACCCTCCTTTAATTGCTTTGTTCTCTCACCTACCAATCAGCTCTTGGTTGGTTCTCTGCTTGCTCCATCATAAGCCTATTTGCATGTGCCCTTCTTCTCCACTGCCTCCACAAGCATGCATCAAGTTTGATGCATGTTCCTACCCAACACAAGCAAATTCTAGTAGTCCTCTTTTCCCACATTTACACCAAGTAACCATTGTATTTAACATCATTATTTCTGAACACTGCTGAGAAGGAAGTCAGGGAAATTTACTCATGAATTACTGATTCCTCCACCAGCCCCAGGAAAAAGCAGCTTATTCTAAAGTTCAAAGCCAAACCCATTTCATAAACAACGGAAAACATTGGGAAAACAGCATGGATTTCACAAAAAGTCATGATCAGAGCTGGTTGAGTGCAGTGACTTAGTCTTCGAGACTGAGGTATGAAAAAGGAAGTTCTGGGTTTGAATTTTGCCCCTACAATGAAGCATCCTTAGAAAAGCCTCTTTCTTAGCCCGCCATTGTCTGACCCCTGCAGTACAAGGATAATAATTTTAACTTATCTTACAGTAGGGTGGCACAATTGTGCCCCTCCAGGTGTTGTGGACTACAACTAACATCATCATCAGACACAGTGCCCAAGGATCAGGGATTATGGGAGTAGCATGAGAGTTTAAGTTGTGCAGTCCTACCTTACAAGGTTGGGTTGTTGTAAGGATAAAATAAGTTATTGTAGAGAATTTTCCAGTATACCTTTTTTAAAAAAATGAAAACTTCTGTCCTAGAAATATTTTGTTTTCACTGCTTGATCTCATCACTGTACGAAATGTTTAAGTTATTAAATAAATCTGCATTACAAAACAACAAAGGGCAACAAAGCAGAGGTACCTTTGTTGTGTTAATGCTATGACAAGAAAACGAAGGAGGAATCTGATGTGGTCTTATCAGCTTTATCTATCTATGTTGACTCTTTAAAATCACTCAAAGGAACAAAGAAAAAAGACCTAAAATTCACCTGCTTTTGCAACAGGAGCAAGATCACATCCTGGTGTTTGCTGATCCCTCTTCCAAATCTGGAGAGTTGCACTGTTAATATATTTTGCATCAGGGAAATCACTTCCATTCTCCTCCACTAGCAAAAGGTCTACAATTTTTTCTTCTTCCTCAAAATATTGTGCCACTTTAGCACCAGAAAAGCTGCATTCTGTAGATAATTATATCCAGTACTTGGAACATATATGTTGTGCACTTGTTCATATGTGTGCTTATTTTTCATTTGCTAGTCATGGGAAAGAATAAAAAGCAATATCAGTCACTGGAAAGAATATATCTTTGAATTTACATGATATAGGCATGTGTTTCAGCAGATGCTTGTCTTATGAGAGGCATTTCCCCCCGTCTTTGTGAAAGAGAGAGCAGAAGAGTACGTCTTCTAACATGGCACCTGCCACCCATGTGTTTTAGTATGTGAATGAAAGATAGTTAACATTTTAAGACGTATACATTGCTTGATTAAACAGAGGCATCTTCTGGGCTGATCAGAAACAGTTAACTGATGGAGCTAACAGTTATACTAAATAATCTGAGTGATTAAAAGGATGTCCCCCCCCAACTAATACACTGAGGAATGATAGGATGATAATGTAATAAATAAGACATTATCATTTATTGGATAATGGAGCAAGAATCCTTCTGGAATTAATCCGGAAGCACTTGGAGAGCTGGTGTGCATGTGTAAATGAGCAATCACACACCACAGGGGGTCTGTAGCTCAGTGACAGAACAAGCATCTGCTTTGCCTGCTGAAGGTTCCAGGTTCACTCTCTGGCATCTCCAAGGAAGGGTGGGAGAGACCCCTGCCTAAAACCTTGGAGAGCTGCTGCCAGTCAGTGTAGGCAGTACTGAGCTAGATCGACCAAGTGTCTGACTCAGTATAAGCCAGCGTCCTATGCTTCACAGGCTGGATTTTCATATCACTTCAAAAACACTGCTTTTAAGTACAGCCATTTTGCAAATCCAGGTACTGGATATATTTAAAAGGTAGTTCTATGCCTGGTAAATACTCCTATTTTTAGAATTATTGGTGAGTGTTTACTCAAAGCAGGAATGCTGTCTGTGCGTTAGATTGGAATGCCACAAATCTTGTTCTAAACTATTTAAAACTCTTCTTTAGCAGCCTGAAAAAAGTGTGGTTTCAGGAGAGTACCTGCCTTGAATGCAGTTATCAGTTAACTTCATTCACAGAAATCTGTTGCACCTGGGAAAGCGAAGAAAATTTGCTTATATGCATAAAATAAGATCTTTTCATAATAACTGACTGGCAAAATGCTGAATAAAAGTAGTTTTGAGAAGACAGGCATGATTGACAGGTTCGTATTTCATGAATGTTTTCAAGAATTAAGCAAAGATGATCAAGAGGTTTCACAGACAATGATTTATACCACCTTCCTGCTGGGAAATACTTCTGAACAGTATTTCAGTATATATTGCTTCCCAGTATATAGATTGCTTGCCAGATATACCACAGATAGCCATCCAATCCATGAGAGATGCTGTAGCTTTTCAAGCTAACTTTTTTTTACTACTTTAAATGCATAGGGTAAAATATTGTGGGAGAAGGAATATGTATGGACAGGTTCCTATTGGGCTGTGGAGGTGTGGTTATCTGTGTGGGTGGTGATGCAGGAGAAGGTTGGCTCTCAGGAGTACCACTTCACATGCCCTGCACCTGGGCACACCTCTGCACACCTCTACTCACTCCTTTTCTAGTTCTGTACCCTGTGCAATGGTTTCTTGTTATCTGTCCGCAGCTTTTTTAAAAAATCTGGTTGTTCTAGCATTATATTGCTCTTTCACACACACCATTTCCCACTTCCACCATAGAAGCATAGGCAGCAGGGGTTTGTGTGTATTGTTGTGTGGTGTTGTTTTGTTTTTTGCATGCGGAATGTTTGTTCCTCCCGCCAAGCTCCCTATTTGCAATTTGTTTCTTTGTCCCCCCTACAGATCAGGAAAATAACACTGGGAGATTGAAGCAGCCCAAAATCACACCTCAAACCTTTAAAATGTGCTCTCTGCAAGAAATGCATGGTTAGTCAGAAGTAAGTCCCATGAAGTTCAATAGGGCTTACTCCTAGGAAAGCATTAAAGGTTTTAACCACTCATTAAACAGAAAAATTTGAGGAAACAATTTCAATAAGTGATTAATTAAGGAAGAAAATGTCCAGAGAAAGAGCCACAAAACACATTTTGGCTCGTGGGGTGGGGTGGGGGTGGGTACATTCCAAGCTACTTGGAGCTCAGAGAGGCTGGGCAGAACAGCATTGCTAGAGCATGACACCAGTATGTAGATATGAGGAAGGGCACAGCAGCCCTTCAGTTCTCCCCCCCCCCCACAATCCCCATCCCAGACAATGAATTGTGTGTTAACTCCTTCAAACCAGCTAGGCTCTGGAACTAATTTGATCCCCTGGTGAAAGTGAAATGTTCTGGGATCAGGAAGATAACACTAGGTGATTTAAATGGCATGTCAAGCCTCAAAACTCAAGTGTGCTCTCAACAGAATAGATACACAATAATCCCATGATAGAGAGTGGGATTTACTCTGAAGTAAATCCCATTAACTGCAAGGGGGGCTTACTCCCAGGAAAGATTGCAGCTATGTTATTCCATAAAAGGAGGAAACTATTTTAGAAAGTCAGTAATTAAAAAGTAACAATGTGTTTGTATATATGTGTTGATGTGTGTGTGTGTGTGCGCGTGCACAGATGCTTCTGTGTAGGAATGTGCATGAACTGGTCCGGAGGCCATTATAGAGGCCTCCGACCCGGTTCGAATGTGGCCCAGTCCGGCGGTCCAGCGCAGGGGAGGTGGTTCTTTAAGGGCGGAGGGGTTGCACTTACCCCTCCCGCCACTTTCACTCTGCCGGTGCTCTGGTTTTTTGAAATGTTTTGGGGTGGCAACATTCCTCCCTGCCGCCCCTGCGCCTATGGTTGGCCGGAAATACCAGAAGTAGTGATCACATGCGCGCACGTCGCACATTGCGTGCGTGACGTGCACACGCAACGTGTGATGTGCGTGGTGGGTGCATGTGCGGTGGCAGCAGGCACATGCACGATTGCTACTTCCAGTATTTCCGGCCAACAAAGGGGGCAGGGGTGGCAGGGAGGAATGCTGCCGCCCCAAAAACATTTCAAAAAAACGGAGCGCCGGCGGGGGGAAAGCAGTGGGAGGGGTAAGCGCAACCCCCCCACCCTTAAAGGGAGACCCCTGCTGGCGCCGGACCGCGCCTCCGCGGTTCCATGCACATCCCTACTTCTGTGCTCAGGCACACATGCACCCACGAGTGTTTGCTCAACTGCAGATGTGTATGTGCAATGCATTGTGTAGATGCATGTTTGCATAATCACAGATGCATGTTTGCATATAGTCATGTGTGCAGAAGTGTGTTTGCATGTGTACGCATGTACAAGTTTTTGTGCTTCTGTTTTTTCTTTTAAAATCATTTATTTCTCAGAAAGAGCTATACAAATACTAGGACTGTGCAGGTTGGTAAAAGTCAGAATTCTGCTTTAGAATTCCCAGCCCCCACCACAAGGAGGCAGTTCCTTGGGAGAAGCTTAGAAGGAACTCTATCCCCCAGGCATCCCTGCAGCTCCCAGGGCCAAGCTTCCCCTTTGTCACTCCCTGCCCACCCCCTGGACACGTTGCAGCAGCATAGCAGCCACCCAGCTTTCCCTGCTTCAGGGCTGGGAAGCTTTTAAAGTGCCCTCCACTCACCACCACCCCTCCTACCTGTGGTAGTTGTCCTGTGAGGCCCTGCCTCCTTGTGGTGGGGGCTGGGCATTCCAAAGCAGAATTCTGACTTTTACCAACCTGCACAGTCCTAACAAATACAATTAGAATAACACAAAAAATAAAACATCTGTTATAAGTTCCCAAATAACCACATTTACATATGCTGCTGAAACAATAAGATAATTTAGACAACATATAAAAATATAATTTTTATTTATCCCATTAAATCAAGAACTCACTGGATTCACATCCTTAAAAACAGATTTTTTTAATCAATATTACAAAATATGAATAGCCTGCCTTCTTTCTGGTCTCTTATAGGTAATTATACTTCTGTCAATAAAATGTCAAAATGGTAACCATGTTACCAGAAAAGTTTCAATAAGACTAGGATATGTTCTAACAGTATTGTACTGAGAGATTACATATCTTGTCAAACCAAGTTCTTATAGAAGAACTTCTAATAAAATAACTGTTGTTCTTCCAGTTCTTTCCAAAAACTAGTTTTGCTGCTGTATCGTTATATACTCAAGCATTTTTATCGGGATGTCATGTTACCTGGTCGCTTGGGTGGTCCTATGGAGTCTGGAGAAGGGTGTGGCATCCCTCCTCTCCGACTTTCATTGTGGGTGAGCATGGGGGCACCACCCCAACCCTCAGGAACAGTCACTTGTTCCCTCCTGAACCACAACATAGTGGGTCGTTTAGGGGCAGATGTCCACATGGATGAACTGGACCAGCAGGACACCCCCCAGGGGCTTGCCCCAGCAGCCTGTGCCACACCAGGGTGCATCCACAGCCCATGTCCACTGGATAATGCCAGGTCAGGGCCGGACTGGGAGCACTGAGAGGGCGGTGAAATGTATGTGGGGAGGGCACCAGGTTTTGAGCAGAATGGGTACTTTCACTGCTGCAGAGTGTGGTGGGGTGCACCGGGAATATGCCCTGTGGGCCAGTCCAAGCCTGTGCCGGGTCACTCATTCACTCTCACCAGTACTAGGTTTGAGCTTCCCAATCCCCACCTTCTACCTGGGCAGAGGTTCACACATTGGCTTCTGGGCAGTCCATGCAAGGGTGTTCTCTCTGGAAGTGGCCAGGTGTCATGATCCCAAATCCGGAAGCCCCTCAGATGGGGGAGCACACAGTCAGTTCAGGGGACGAATCTGCATGGGAAGCCTGCATCTCACCAGTTCCACCTCCTTCATTACAGTCAGAAGACACTCCCTTGCCTTCATCTTCAGACACAGGATTCCTCTGAGGACCAGCCTTCTGAGATGGAGGCTCCTCAACCCCGTTAAAGCCAGCACCTGAGAAATAAGGCACTACCACTTTAACTCTGGCAGCTGCTGTAGAGATGAAAGTGGAGCCAGAGGCAGGAATCAAAGAGCAGGGCTATATCAAAGCTCAGTAGAGTTCTGTCACTTGCTGAAACAACATTGTTGTAGAAACCATGCCTTGTTCTAGCTCTGCATAGATCTGATTCTCTGGTACTTGGCCTATGTGACTTTCTCTTCTGCCTGCTCTTTGTAGAATTCCTTGGCTCCTGACCTCAGTCTGTGTGACCTTGCTTCCGGCATTGCACTCATAGATTGTGACTTCTTGGTTCCTGACCATGGCTATACATGACCCTCAGATATTAGATCCTTCAGCTAGACCTCCACTTGCCAGGCCTTTAACCAGCCTCAACAATTGTGGGGGGCGGGGGGATTGCAGAAGTCAGGGGAGGCAGGTTATAAAAATCTTCAGTGAAAACAGTCAGTGAGGCTGGCGAGGAAAGAGAATTTGTTGGTGTGGCACATACACACCATGCCACCAGCTGGCTCTGAGCCTGCCACCTGGTGGCCTAATCCCACACTTGTGGGTGAGTCTGTGCCACAAGACTGGTGGGCCACATCATAGTGGGTCATGATACCCGGTTATCTGAAGACAAAACAGGACTTTGGGGGGTTGAACTCCTTTTCACAGGTCCATCACATTGACATTGATGCAGTGTACACTCAGGTCTTCTGGAGGGCTGCCAGCTACAGCAGTTCTGTGACTACTCATGCAAAGGGTAGGGTCCATCTGGCCTGGTCTTATCACAAAGCCCCACAAAGCAGGGAGATTCCTATTATCTAGAGGAAGAAGTACAAGCTTACATTGATGTAGTACACATTTTCACAGAAACATCTGGTAAGTGGCTTCTTCAGATCAAAACAGCTACACAGAATGATGCAGAATTTCAAGAAGTCTTACAGTACATCAGGACTGGATGGCCTGGACACTCTGAATGACACTTCAGAGCTACCTAAGAAATACTTTTGTGAAAGTAGTGAATCACTTAGTGAATCACATGGAGTGATAACAAAAAGAAATTGTATTGTGCTATAGAGCGGTATATAAATGGAAGTGCTATTGCTATTGCTATATATACAAACTATGAGGAAGGAAATCCTGTATCTTATTCAAAAAAGACATCAGGCCCTAACCAAAAGCCATGAGCATGTCAAGTGGACAGTATGGTGGTCCAGCATTATTGCAGAAAGAATAGACCAAGTCAATGAAAAGAGCCTTTAGAACCATACCTTTGCCTGCTGGACCTTGGATGAGACTTGCAACAAACTTGTTGACACTAGTCAGTGACACCACCCCACCACATCTAGTGCAGAAATGATATAAAATAGTCGAGATGCTACAGTTTAAAAACTTTATAAACTCTAAATAACAAATGTTAGAGCATCTCTAGCAATTGACTGAGTCAGCTACACCTAGTGAATTTCTGTCTGGATGCATCCCTTCCCAGCCAGTTGAAAGACCAAGGCAAAGTCTGGGACTATGGAGCCTAACATCTAAAGCCTACATAATATACAAAGTCTTTACAGTTTATACAGCACTACAATGGGCACCTTGACTTGCAACTTCCATGTTTTTTAGAGTTTGAGTTAAAATTTAAAACATCTCACCTTAAAAGGATGGGGTTTGGATTATTGCCCCAAACTTTCATCTCTGGGCTTTTGTACTCTGGATTAAAGAGTATTTGTTACAGTCGCCCAGGGTGTAGAATCAGAGGACTTGCCACAGATATTGGTGATCCTGCAGAATAATCAAGTGGTCTGAAATATGGAGCAGGGGTGTCATTAAGGGGTGGCCCATGGGGCATGGGCCCCAGTGAACTGCTAAAAGTCCCAAATCTCATCATCCATCTCCCTCCTCCATGACTTCTTCCAGAGAGGAAGTACAGCAGTGGAGGCACCTGTACAGAGCATGGGAGAGAGGTCCTACCCTCACCTAGCTGTCTGCTGCTTTCATGTCCATAGGTGCTGTATTATTATATCAGAGACTTTTAAAAACATACATAATTATTTTTCAGGGTGGTATGACTGAGTTTAATTATCAGGGTGGGGTGGAGTCGGGTGGGGTGGAGTCAGGTGGGGTGGGCCCAGGGCCAGATCTTTTAGTACGGAGCAACACCCCTGAGGAGTTGCCTCCCTTTTCTCCCTACATGATGATCCAGATTTCTGTTGTTAATTAGATGTTCTTGGTGGCTGCTTTTCAACTTGAGATTTTTCTCTTCTTGAAGGCTCACCAAAGCCTGAACCTGTGCCTCTTTCTAAAATATATTTATTTATTATATATTTATGCCTGCCTGCCTGCCTTCTTTCCTTCCTTCCTTCACCAAAATATAGTGATTAGTCCACAGGGACCCAAGTGTGGGGATTTTAATTCATGTTTCTCTGGCCCTAATTGCTATACCATGCTTGCTCTCAAACTGGTTTTTGATAGGTAAGGATAAGTAGACTAATAATAGAATTACTATTTGTACAGCACTGTGTGCATGACATTTTATAGAGTTTCATGCATAAAATATATTTGAGTGCCTTCCTCATCATGAACCCCTCTGCCTATTGAGATCATTAGGATAGGTCCATTTACAGCAGGGCTGTACAACTCAAATGCCCTAGTGGGCCGGAACCATCAACAACTTGGTGTGCAGGGGCTGAGGTCAATTTTTAGCACATTACATTCAAATTTAAAATATTATTAGTTACTTATGGATCTATTCCCCCTGTCAGTTGACCCATAGTTTTAAACAAGGATAGTGGCCAGAAAATGGGTCCTGTCCCTGCTCATCAGTGGGGCCCCTGGAATGCATGCCAGCCCCAAACAAATGCGAAATCTTCTCCTCTCCCTAAATTGCCGTTACTTTCAGGCTGCAATCCTAGGCATGCTTATATAGGAGCAAGCCTCACTGGGCACACCATGGAGCATATTTCTGAGAAAACATGCACAGAATGGTGCTATAAAGCAGTTCCCAGCTCCTGTGTTGCTGCAGGATACCTGAGGGCCAGTCAAACAGTCCCTGCGGGCCGAATCCGGCCCCTGGGCATTATGTTGTGCAGGCCCGATTTACAGCCACCACTGGCTGAACGGAGAGCTAGTCTTGTGGTAGCAAGCATGACTTATCCCCTTAGCTAAGCAGGATCCACCTTGGTTGCATATGGAAGGGAGACTAGAAGTGTGAGCACGGTAAGATATTCCCCTCATGGGAAGAGCAGAAGGTTCCAAATTCCCTCCCTGGCTTCTCCAAGATAGGGCTGAGAGAGATCCCTGCCTGCAACCTTGGAAAAGCCGCTGCCAGTCTCAGTAGACAATACTGAGCTAGATGGACCAATGGTCTGACTCAGTATATGGCAGCTTCCTATGTTCCTATCTGGTAACTTGGAATCAGGTCTTTTTTATTGCTGTCCCAGGAATTTGGAACATGTTCCCTTTCAGAAGAGCTTCCCCATCTCTAGTTACCTTAAAAAAAACCCAACCCAAACCTCTTAATTTAAGGTTTATATTATTGTAATTTTTTTTTACTGTATGTGTTTTTGGTTGTTGCTCTACTTTTAAATGTTATGTAAACTTCCTAGATATTTATATGTTGGGCAGTATACAAGTGTAATAAATAAATAAATAAATAGTAGACATGCCTGCCCCCACAGAGCTAAAATTGATAGTGAGCCAAACAATAAAAGAAGAATGGGGAGAAGAGATAATGGTAGCAAGAGATGAAAATACAGTTATATTTAAGGTTGATAAGGGTTTAGGAATCATGATTAAAGAGTTAATCCATATATTACTATGCTGGTTTATAGAGCTGTCATTGTTAGCATTATGCTAATAACAATCTAATATTATTACTATGCACATATTATTTGGGCCCAGGATGAGTTGAGCAGTAAATCCAAATGAATTATTAATTTTATTATTAATAATTAATATTATTTCTTGTTTACACAGTCAGACAGGTGTTATTGACTGGTTTGTTTTATCCAGACATCGAATCCTTCCCAAGGACCTGGGATGGCTGAATTTTATCATCAGTACTGTTGGTTATTATAGATATCGTCGCAAAATATAGGCTGTTCCCAGTAAAGCTGCTTTTTGTAATTGGCTGATGGTGATTTCTGTGGCCCCTATGGTGTTGAGGTGCTCTTCAAGGTCTTTTGGAACTTGTTTGTTTGTTTGTTTGTTTGTTTGTTTATTTATTTATTTATTTATTTATTTATTTATTTATTTGATTTATATACCGCCCTTCCAAAAATGGCTCAGGGCGGTTTACAGTTAAAACAAACTCATAAAACAATGAAAAGCTAAAACAAATTAAAAACAATAACACAACAATTAACAATTTAAAAACATTTTAAAACAAGAATTAAACATTGTCCCCAGACCCCAGCTCAAGACGACACATAGAGTTAATATGGATGAAAAGGGCCACAACTTTATTAACTATTACATAGACATGGCAGACTGGAACACCAGGTGATTAATCACCCTTAGAGAACAGTGCGGGCCAATAGAAGCAGGTCAGAACTCTGAAGTCCTACCCATCACCCTACTGGGCGACACACCCTGGCTCGGGATTGGGCAGGTACGCCCCACTCAATTCCTTCAAAGCCAACCCTACCTTCTGTAAAAGAGGATCTGGATACTTCTAGGCATTCGTCCACCCCGGACTGCACAGCCCAAAGGTTGGAGAAGTCCTGAAGCAGGTTTCATGGCAATCATTCTCCCCGTGCCGCACAGGCTACAAAGAAGCGATTAACCAATCACCCTTTTACATATCCAAGGGTGCTCACCGATATTCTAACCCTCAAATTACCACCCGGCCCGCACTGTTCCTGCCATTGTGGCCAACCTAACTCTAATTACGCACCCAGAACACAGAACAGAGTAGGCGAAAAAAACCCCAACAGTGGCCAATGCGTTGGGAGCAAAAAATTCCTACTCGGCCCCTTCAGGTGACCAGTCGCTAGACCCGCTCTGTACTGGGGAGGGAGGGAGGGAGGAAAGAGCTCCTACTCCTGTGACTGCCTGGCCCCAACTGAAAAGAGAATGGGGCGGGGAGCGGCCGATCCTGGCCAAAACCCCGCCACTTGACCAAAAGGGCCAAACGGAACCCTTCTTGGGCCTCGTGCAGAGAAGGTTGGGACAAACTCCCTCCCTTCTGCACAAGGCCAAGGGGGGGGGGGAGTTAAGTAATTAAAACCCCTAAATCAAGTTAAAATTTAAAATTTAAAAATTTTAAAAAATTAAAATTTTAAAAACCCTGAAAAGCCAGGCCAAACAGATACGTTTTAAGGGCCCTCCTGAAGGCCAACAGGGAACTCAAATTACGGATTTCCGCAGGAAGCGCATTCCACAGCTCCGGAGCAGCCATAGAGAAGGCCTGCCTCCGAGTTGCCACCAGACGAGCCAGTGGCAACTGGAGACAAACCTCCTCAGATGACCTTAGTGTGCGGTGGGGATCGCGCAGAAGAAGGCGCTCTCTAAGGTAACTTGGACCTAAGCCGTTCAGGGCTTTAAAGGTAATCACCAACACTTTGTATTTTGCCCGGAAACATATTGGCAGCCAGTGTAACTGTTTCAAAACAGGCGTAATATGGTCTCTCCGGGTTACCCCAGAGACCAATCTGGCCGCCGCATTCTGAACGAATTGAAGTTTCCAAACGACGTACAAAGGCAGCCCCACGTAGAGCGCATAATAATAGTCAAGCCGGGAGGTTACCAGCTGGTGCACCACTGTTTTAAGGTCATCCTCCTCAAGGAATGGACGCAGCTGTCGAATCAGCCGAAGCTGATAGAAAGCACTCCTGGCCATGGCCTCTACCTGAGAGACCAGGGTGAGGCCTGGGTCCAGGAGTACTCCCAAGCTGTGCACCTGCTCCTTCCGGGGGAGTGTAACCCCATCCAGCACAGGGAGAACTAACTCACTCCTCAGATTCTGAGCCCCCACCATGAGAACCTCCGTCTTGCTTGGATTCAGCTTCAATTTGTTCTCCCTCATCCAGCCCATTACTGCCTGTAGGCAGGCATTTAAAGAGTGAGTGCCATTTCCTGAAGAAGAAAAGGAGAAGTAGATTTGGGTGTCATCAGCATACTGATAACACCCAGCACCAAATCTCCTGATGACTTCACCCAGCGGTTTCATGTAGATATTGAAAAGCATTGGTGACAGAATGGAGCCCTGAGGGACTCCGTATAACAGCGCCTGCTTTGAGGAGCGACTGTCACCAAGCTCCACCATCTGTTGTTGTTGTTGTTATTATTCTTCTTATTATTAATTCAATTTCTATATCACCCTTCCAAAAATGGCTCAGGGTGGTTTACACAGAGAAATAATAAATAAATAAGATGGATTCCTGTCCCCAAAGGGCTCACAATCTAAAAGAAAAACATGACAGACACCAGCAACAGTCACTGGAGGTACTGTGCTGGGGGTGGACAGGGCCAGCTACTCTCCGGCTGTTAAATAAAGAGAATCACCACGTTAAAAGGTGCCTCTTTGCCAAGTTAGCAGGGCTGGAATGAATGAAGAATCTTTGATTCAAGTAAAAGTCCATGGATTCTCCTCAAGGACCTTCAAAGACAGAGCGTTGGCACAGAAATCGACCCTTGGCACGTACATGAAAGCCCCTTGCTGTTCATATGCCCTTTGTTCGGACACCATGAGAACAGACCAGGGAGACAAGACCAGAGTTGGGGCGTGGTCTGTCTGTGATGTGCTGACTTCAGAAGCTAAACGCCGACCCTCCGTAGACTTCCCCACGCCTTTTCTCTTTGTCACACACTGAGCGCCGTTTATCCATTGGCTGGAAGAATCAAAGCCGATGTCTCTTTAAACCGCCTCTTGCTGATGCCTCCTGATTGTGTTGCAGGAAGTGTCATAGGCAAAAATACCCGTAACAAGCTTTCTCAGCTGATCGGCTCATGATGGGAGGCGGAAGTGCCTCTTCGCTATGGACGACGCTGGAGTTGGCCAGGGAGAAATAGATATAATTTTGCAAATCAATCTGCTCCTCCGTTTAATTGCAGGGAAAAAAAGGAGGGTAGGCAGATTATTTAATTTTCTTTAATTTCCCCTGTAACTGCTAAACGGTTGTACTTTGGGCAGCGAGGAAAAAGTCAACCAATCGTATTTCCATCTCCTTTTCCATTTAGCATTCGCAAAAGGCAAGAGTAGTTGGTTTTTTAAAAAACCACGATTTTAAAAATTGCAATCCTTGGAAGAGTTTACAAGGCAGCCTGCCTTTCCCCCAGCTCCATTTCTGTTCGTTGGTTTTATTAGGGAAGGTGGGGAATTATTTTTTTTCCAGTGTCGAGAGAGGGGAGGAGAGAGGAAGAGGAAGTCTTCTTGCAGCAGCCTGGCTTGCTCCGTCTTCCCAGGCAGACTGAGATGAAATCATTATCGGGGGCGTTGGCATGGCATCCTTCAAGACTTTCGGCCAGACTGGACAGAGGGAAGACGAGGAGAGTGGAGGAGATTTGGACCGATCTCTCCAGCAGATGCTGCGAGCGATAGTGGAGGAGAGAAACCGCATCAACATCCGCCAGGAGATCAGCGGGCTTGGTAAGTGGGCGGTGGCTTTTTGGTGGGGATTTGAGACCACTGCAGCTTCCTTCACAAAGGGGAGGGGGTCTGTGCCCCGATGGGATTATGTAGCGGTGCACGGCGCGAGGTGGAAGCCGGGGACTCGACGATTACGCTGGCGGAAAGGTTTGCCACCACCTTTTGGAAATGACCATGCTTGATATTTTAGCAAAGCAGCTTGGCAAACTTGGCCGTGAAGCTGCTTCATGGCATAGAGCTAAATGGTGGGGGGAAGGCTTCCTGTGCTAAATTCGGGTGTGTCTGTACCAACCAGCCTGCTGTTAAAGATCAAGACCAGGTTCTTCTTCTTTTGTTCGTAAAGGTAGCAACCTGGCCTTTGATCATTTTGGATCTTTAGCTTGTAGGATGAAGAGGTGGAAGGGAGCTGGGCTTAACTTCTAGCAAAAGAGTTGTTGGAGCTCAAATCTGTATGGAAACACTATCCTTTTGTCTGGAGTTCCACCCCCTATATCATCCCTATTGTGTGGGGATTCTCTCTAGTAACTGGACGGGAAAGAAAATGTACTCTGTGCATGCTCTAGACTAGCATGCTTATCTATGGCAGCTTCATATCTCCCAGAGAGTAAACCTTGATGTTGAAAACAGATGCAGAAGATGAGCTCTAATGATCATAGGCATAAATTAAGCCCTGCAGAGAAGCACAAAAAAGGGAATTTTCTTGTTCCCCTTTTCTGGTTTAGAAAAAGGGAATCTGAGCATGTTCAGCTACCGGACAAATTTAAATGGTCATTTCCTAAATTCCCACTTCTGCATAACTGTTAAAGGTACGGTCTGTCCCCATTGCGTCTAGCCACCTGCCTGGCTTTGGATTTGCTGTATTTGGCATTCCCATTTTGTAACCTGTCACATTGACAATATTACTTTCTTGTTCTGGATCTATTAATTCATAACTATCACTCTTTGTTCAGATCCTTTGAATGCTAGCAACAGGTAGAATCTTAACAGTGTTGATAAAGACATTGAAAGGGAAGAAGAAAATACACCCTGTGACTACTTGTGCTTTGTGAACACAACAGAGCTGTAAGCATGTACTTAAGGAACAGCTAATCCACATTAAATGCCATTGAGGATGTAAGTTACAGTGTATATAATGGCTTTAAAAAACCCACTGCTTCTCAAAATGCAGCGACTAGACCCTATAATTCCCATGCTTGGATATCTTACAGCTCCCCCCTCCTTAGCAATGCCAATCTAGACATAACCTGCATGTTCTTAGAACAGGCCTATAAATAGCCACTGGGCTGGTTCCTTGCTACTAGGCCAGTAAGAATTGTCTCCAAAGGCATGTTTGTAAATGGTAAGGGAGTAGAGTTATTGTAAGTGTGACTTGTTGGAAAGCTCTGCAGCATCCTGATTTAACTGAAATCCACACTGTTTAGTTGTTTTTTCTCTTTACAAAGGCTCAAATGACCAGCATAAAACATCTTTTGTTGCAGGCTTTTTCTTCCTTCTGTCTCTTACTAACCTCTGAGTAATGGCTGTAATATATGGAGCATGGATCCTATTGTCAGAATAACAAGTGAGCAGGAGTGTTTTTTTTAATTTGCCTGAGATGTCACATCACACAAACAATTCATTGCCATCTGGACTGGGATTTGATAAAGCACCATTGACTTTATCTGGGGAACTAAAACAAAACTGACATTTTATGCAGAGAGAACAAAGCATGCAGTTTATGTTGGTTTCTAGAACACAGTGTAAACAAAGCCCTGTTCAGACTGTTATTAAAAAAAGACAGTGTACATGTGTACAGCATCCAAAGCATGTCCAGAAGTCCTGCCCCTGTTGTATACACTCCCTCCCCTGTGTGCTCTTCACAATTACGATGTTTGTCTGAAGAGATAAATGACATAAGATTGGTCAAGACCTCACAAAATAGATTTTTCCTTACACTCCAGTCCTCTAAATAAATTGTTATAGAACAGAGGCTTCTAAATGTTGGGTTTTTTTTAAGGAGGCGGCTTTGGGGACTTAGAGTTGCACAACTAAACATCTGTAACTGTTGGCAAACCTCCTCCAAAGATGGCTTATGACAAATATTTATATACTAGCCGACCCGCATAGAGCATCTGTGCGTTCTTTGGGGCCGGCAGTTACATCTCCCCCCACCCAAACACACACACACACATCTTCTGCCCCAGTCTCTGCTTCTGGGCCCAGCTGCATCTCCTCCCAACCATCATTGCTCCCCTCCCCCACTATCTTTCCCTCCTGCCCCTTGCCCCCACAGACAGGTGGACCCGCCACCACCTCTGTCTTCCACGGCCAGGCCTCCACGGCCGGGCCGGGCCCGCTGCCGCCACCACCGGCGGCCTCCACAGCTGGGCCGGGCCGGGCACTGATCCTGCATATTTACTTGCTGGTGCAGTTTCTTGTAGGATTGAGGCATTTGTCTCTGTTGTGATGGTTTAGCTATATTTTCAATTGCACATTGAAACCACCTGATATCAAATGATTAAATCCTCTTTTGTTCTGCTTTTCTTCTCACCACCCCCATCTGAATCAGATCCTCCCAACTCTTAATTGGTGACTTCATCGTGTCTGGCAAGGTCTGCTAAATGCATCATAAAACTGCCTCTGTCTGAATGGGTGCTAAAGATTTCCTGTGCTTGTTTCTATCTATTGCTCTGACTGGTATTTCTTCTAGAAAATATGGAACATGGTCGGCTTGAGAACATATGTATATGGCCTAATCAAATTCTTTAGAGGCATGTTGTGAAATAACTGCCAAGGAAGCTAATATGCATAACCTGGGATTCAGAATGCAATACTGACTGCTGCTAAAATGCTTTGGATTATTTACTTGTTTTTTGCAGTGGTTTAAAGATGACAGTTTTCAGTGCAAGAATGTATGAATTCGTATATTATCATTTGTGTACAATGTATGCCCACAAAAAGTAAATACTTTATTACGAAACCTTTCCTCAGATGAGATACACAAAACTGTACAATATGAATTGTAACCTAAGAAAGTTAGTAATTATTATTTATTATTTTACACAGTCAGACAGGTGTTATTGACTGGTTTGTTTTATCCAGACATTAAGTCCTTCCCAAGGACCTAGGATGCCAGAATGTTATTATCAATGTTGTTCCTGGCTTTGTGGTACTTGAGCCAGATTGAGATAGTCTTAACTCTCATCTTAAACCAGCAGGTTTTTTGACCATTGAATTTGCATGGTTTGTGGAAATAAAATTTATGTTTGTGTGTTCATATTTCTGTGTACCAACGCTTCTATGTGGAAGTGCTTTTGTTTCTCGGTGTGCCTGTGTTGTGCACAGATGTGTATACATTTCCATGTTTGTGTGTGAGCTTGTGTTTAATGTCCATGTGTTTGTGTTTCTCTGTGGGTACATATTATTTATTTGTTTATTTGTTTGATTTTTAGAGCGCCCTTACAGAATAGCTAAGGGTCATTCACAAATATAATAATAATAATAATAATAATAATAATAATAATAATAATAATAATAATATTTATTTATTTATACAGTCAGACAGGTGTTATTGACTGGTTTGTTTTATCCAGACATTGGGTCCTTCCCAAGGACCTAGGATGGCTGAATTTTATTGTCAATGTTGTTGCTGTTGTTATAGATATTGTCGCAGAATATAGGCTGTTCCCAGTAGAGTTGCTTTTTGTAATTGGCTGTTGGTGATTTCTGTGACCCCTATGGTGTTGAGGTGCTCTTCAAGGTCTTTTGGAACCGCACCCAGGGCGCCAATTACCACTGGGATTATTTTGGTCTTTTTCTGCCACAGCCTTTCAATTTCCATTTGTAGAGCTTTGTATTTGGTGATTTTTTTCTATTTCTTTTTCTTCTATTCTGCTATCCCCTGGTATTGCTATGTCCATTATTTTCACTTGTTTTTCTTTCTTCTCGACTACAGTTATATCTGGTGTATTGTGTGGCAGATGTTTGTCTGTTTGTAGTTGGAAGTCCCATAATATTTTTACATCTTCATTTTCTTCAACTTTTTCAATTTTATGGTCCCACCAATGTTTGGCTACAGGTAGCTTGTATTTTTTGCAGATGTTCCAGTGTATCATCCCTGCTACTGTTTGTCATGTCTTTGTTTGTAGTCAGTCTGTGCGATCTTTTTACAACAGCTGATTAGGTGGTCCACGGTTTCATCTGCTTCTTTACAAAGGCGGCACTTGCTGTTTGTTGTGGATTTTTCTACTTTTGCTCTTATTGCATTTGTTCTTAGTGCCTGTTCTTGTGCAGCCGGTATTAAACCCTCTGTTTCTTTCTTCAAGTTGCCATTCTTAAGCCATTGCCAGGTCTTGGTGATGTCTGATTTTCCACTTATATTGTGCAAATATTGACCATGCAGGGGCTTATTTTTCCATTTTTCTGCTCGGTTCTTGACTTGTTCTCTCTTGTGGGCCTGCTTTCTTTCATTGGTGTTGAATAGTTTCGCATTATTGACCATTTGAAGTGCATCTTCTTCACTGTCCTTGATATATTCTTCAAGGCCTCTTTTCTCCTCCTCTACTGTTTGATGGACTTGCAGCATTCCTCTTCCACCTGAGCTGCGAGGGAGGTATAGCCTATCTACATCACTGCAGGGGTGCAGAGCATGATTGATGGTCATGATTTTCCTGGTCTTACGATCTAGTGTCTCTAGCTCTGCCTGGGTCCAGTCCATTATTCCTGCAGTGTATCTGATAACAGGTATAGCCCAGGTGTTTATGGCTTGTATGGAGTTCCTGCCATTGAGTTTGGACTTTAGGATTTTTCTAACTCTCCTGATGTATTCACTTCCAATTTTTCTTTTAACTTCAGTGTGTACAATGCCCAAGTATTTGTAAGGTTCTTTCTCTTCCAGGTTCTTGATCTTGCTTCCATTGGGCATTTCTATTCCTTCTGTTTTTGTTATTTTCCCTCTGTTCATTATTAATGCAGCACACTTGTCTAGTCCAAACTCCATTGCTATATCGCTACTGAATATACAGACGGTGTTTAGCAGTGATTCGATTTCTGACTGGGACTTTCCATACAACTTCAGATCGTCCATGTACAGCAGATGGCTGATTTTACTTGATGTTTTAGATGTTTGGTATCCGAGGCCTGTTTTGGTTAGTATTTGTGAAAGCGGGGTCATGGCGATTACAAACAACAGAGGGGATAGTGAGTCCCCTTGGAAAATGCCTCTTCTAATGCTAACCTGTCCAAGTGTCTTGCCATTGATTGTTAACTGTGTACTCCACGTGCTCATTGCTTTTTTAAAATAAATATCTGAATATTTTTGCTGACACCAGTTGTTTCTAAACATTTTAGTATCCATGTGTGAGGCAATGAATCAAAGGCTTTCTTGTAGTCAAGCCATGCAACACTTAGATTGGTTTTTCTTCTCTTGCAATTTTCTAAAATCATTTTGTCAATCAGCAGCATGTCTTTTGTGCCTCTAGTGTTTGGGCAATTTCCTTTCTGTTCAACTGGAAGCTGTTTGTTAGTTAATAAGTGTTGCATCACTTCATCTGCTATTATTCCAGTTAATAATTTGAACATGGTTGGCAGGCAGGTTATCGGTTAATAATAATAATAATAATAATAATAATTTCTAGTTCTATACCACCCTTCCAAAAATAGTTCAGGGCGGTTTACACAGAGAAATAATAAATAAATAAGATGGTGCCCTGTCCCCAAAAGGCTCACATTCTAAAACAAAACATAAGATAGACACCAGCAACAGTCACTGGAAGTACTGTGCTGGGGGTGGATAGGGCCAGTTGCTCTCCCCCTGCTAAATAAAGAGAATCACCACGGTAAAAGGTGCCTCTTTGCCCAGTTAGCAGGGTTTGCTAAGTACCATTGAAATTACTAAGTACCATTGAAATCAGTGAGGCAAGCTATTCACAACTAATCAAGTTCCATGAATTTCAGTGGCTGACATACTGCGCAGCACACCACAGGTGGTTCTGTGCTGCCTGTGCTGCTGTGGGCATCTAAACAATGCCAGTGCTGTTACGTAAGCGTGCTCTTGCACTAATATGTAAAACTGCACAGTCACACTAGTGTGACATTATGGGCATTATTTCTAATGGTGTAGTGTTGTGCAATTTTACATGTTAGCAGAAGAGCGCTGTTGTGCAACAGCTTTGGTATTGTTTTAGAAACCTCACAGTGGTGTGAGGTGTCTATAGGACAGTGGTGTGGGCAGTACAGAACTACCTGTGGTACACTGCTTGACATGTCAGCCTGTGAGGCTGTGTTTGGATGTTGCCCACAAATTGGAAATACGATCTTGCCTAGAAATGACCCTGCTTGCAAATATGAAATGTAGAAAAGAAAAACCACATTTATATAGAATGTGGTGAGAGTATTCCCCAGACCACCCCTGCTGCTGTGTTTTCTCCAAAATATAGTACAGCTTCAATATTGCTGCAAATAACTACGAAGATATAGCATTTGTATAGCAGTGGGCTTGGTTTGGGAGCACTGTCTCCACATTCAATGTAGCTTTTCTTTTTCAGGTCCAAGTTTCTTGTTTAAGAACAGGGGCATGGCTATGCCCTTTAGGCCTGGGCCCCTGGTCTTGTGACTCAAGCCCACAGTTCCCCCTATTTGGAGGAATGCTGTGCTGGGATTGAATAGGGACAGTTGCTCTCTCCCTGCTAAATAGAAGAGAATTGCCACTTTAAGAGTGGCTTAGGCCTCCGTCTCTCTTATAGGGCCCTGCCAGCATTGAGAGAAGCAGAGTACTGTACTGTGCAGAGGTCAGCACAGTGGGAAATGGCTCTCACGTTGAAGGGTGGTTGTTGTTTTTTGTCAAAGTGATCCCTCTTGAAAAATAGTAAAGACCATTGGCTTAGGACAATGGATTCTTGGGAGCATGTTGCTGACTATGGGTTGTCTCAGCCCTTTCCTTTTATGAATTATAAAATCAGTTAGTTTGAATAGGTCAGAAGAACTATGAATGCCTCCTTACAGGAGGATGTAGTTCCCGTCCCTTTGAAGTAGGTGTTGGAGAAACCTCTGTTAAAGAAGCCCTTCGTGACCCTGCTGATTTGAACAATTACAGGCTGTTTCCAATGTAGCATTTTTGGGCAAGGTATTCAAGAGAGATATGGCAACATAGGTCCAAGGATTCCTGAATGAAACTGGTGGAGTTCCTGAATCGGTATATGTGGGTGGTGATGGACTGGATGTGGGTGAACAAACTGAAATTAAATCTGAACAAAACAGACATGGTCAGTAGGAAAGCCAATCTGGGATTAGGTGAAAGACCTGTTCTGGACAGGATTGCATTGTGGGAATAATCCTAGATCTGGTATTGCTCCTGGCTGCTAAGATGTCAGAAGTGGCAGAGCGTGGGCCAATGCCCTATTTCAGTTACTGTGCCAACTGCACCCTTTCCTGGAGATAGCAGATCTGCTCATGATTATCCACCCTTGGGTACATGTAGACTGGACTATTGTAATGGGAGTGCCCTTGCAAAACATTCAGCAACTAATATAATATAAAAAGAGATCTGTTGGATCAGGCCAAGGGCTGTCTAGACCAGTATCCTGTTTCCCACAGAGGCTCACCAGATGCCTCTGGGATGCCCATAAAGTGTGCTGTTGAGTCGGTGTTGACTCCTGGTGACCACGGAGTCCTGTGATTGTCTTTGGTAGAATATAGGAGGGGTTTACGCTTGCCATCTCCTGCACAGTATGAGATGATGCCTTTCAGCATCTTCCTATATTGCTGCTGCCTGATATAGGTGTTTCCCATAGTCTGAGAAACATAACAGCCAGGGATTTGAACTGGCAACCTCTGGCTTGCTAGTCAAGTCATTTCCCTGCTGCACCATTAGGTGGCTATGGGATGCCCATAACGCTCTTCCACAGTTGCGCCAGTGCGTGCACAGAGGACCGAAATCAGCTCGACCTCTGTCATTCGGGAGGAAGGCAGGCCCATGTGAGGAGGTCTTTTACCACTGTCTGCGCCGCCCACACTCAATAGCAATTGCTCCTGGCCCAACAGGATTCAGAAGGTGGGTGCCTACAAGGAGCTCTGGCCACTGTCCCTGCAATGCCGCAGCTGTGCAGTGGCAGTTTTTAAAAGTTTTAAACAAAGATTTAACTCTCCTCCTCACCCAGTGGCAAATCTTGGCTGCCTACGGGCAGCAAAAAGCTTAATCCACCCCTGGGCACTGTGGTGGGGCAAAATAGGGTATTAGTACACTCTTGCTACTGCTGGCCTCCTGAGGATGAAAGAAATTGGGGATGGAGCCACTCTGGGAAGAGCATCTGCATACTTATATGCAGAAAGTTCCAAGTTCCCTTGCTGGTATCTCCAAGATAGGTCTGAGAGAGACTCTTTCTTACAACCTTGGAGAAGCCGCTGCTAGTCTCTGTAGACAATACTGAGCCTGATGGAGCAATGGTCTGACACATTCCATCTGTGTTTAAGGGAGGAGAGCTGGTCTTGTGGCAAAGGCAAAGGCAAAGTTGTGCCATCGAATCCGTGTCAACTCCTGGCAACCACAGAGCCCTCTGGCTTTCTTTGGTAGAACACAGGAGGGGTTTACCATTGGTATCTCCCGCGCAGTATGAGAAGATGCCTTTCAGCATCTTCCTATATCATTGCTGCCTGATATAGTACCATCGGGTATTCAAACCGGCAACCTCTTGCTCCCTAGGCAAGTTATTTCCCCATTGCACCACTAGGTGGCTAGTAGTAGCAAGTATTAAGTGTCCCCTTTGCTAAGCAGGGTCTGCCCTGACTTGCATTTGAATGGGAAACTCGGCTGGAATGGGAGCACTCAGCTGGAGTCCTCCTTGCTTTAGCTACCACAGCTTATCATCCACCTGTTTGTAATATGCCCCTAAAATTTACCCAGCCAAAGTTGAAAAGAAGAAATGAGAAAAAAGTGTGTAAAGCAACTACTCTCGGATCCATGTGATCCCTGTTGTTCAGTTCTGGGCAGTGTTCTCTCTAATTTTTTTCATCTGTGTGCGGAATGAGTTTTGTTCTGAGTGGCAGAATCAAGGCCATGTGTGCAGATATGCATTCAGAATGGGGCCTTCATGATTCAACCTGAGCAGGATCTAAAATTAACTGAGTGGACATCAGAAAATATGTGAGTGTGCACACATGCACACGCCTTAGAGGGAACAGTAGTTCTGTGGCGGGGGGGGGGGGGCAGGGAGAAGACAACTGAGAAACATTAGTGTTTAAACTTCATCAGGCAGGATCAGTAGCCCAATCGAAGCAGCATGCTTGATCTAAGAAGGAGGCTAGTGAGGGTGAACAGGGACTGGGGTGGTTGCTGTGCTATCCCTAGAAGCATCAGCAGCAATGGCAGAGGGTAAATGCCTGGCTTTTCTGGAGCACAGCACTTGGCTAGTGGCTCCCAATCTTCTCTCCCCCTCTCCCCCCGATGGATATTTATGTACTGCTTTTCAACAAAACTTCCCAAAGAGAAACTGTTTTGGAAACCTTTTTTGAAAAGCGGTATATAAATATACATGATATTTGTATGTAGTGCGCAGATGGCTCTGCTGCAGGAGTGGCAGCGGCATCATCGGGGGTGAAGCTTGGTGATGTCACATACAGGGGTGGGGCTTGGGGGGCACTGGGGACTATTTTGGCCAAGGGTGCCAACCCCCCTTGAGCCAACCCTGGATACTGGATGCATCGGGATTCTAGATGTGACTTTAGAAATCTTGTTTGGTTTTGTGCATTGTGTATGTATAAATACCAGCTGTGGGAGGAATGTTCTCTCTGATGTGCCTAAATGCACTTCTTTGGGTTCTTGTTGGGGCTCTTTGTATAAGAGTAACCAGACACAGGAGAAACTTTTCCAAGGCTTTATTTTGCACTGCTGCAGACAGCACGGTGCCAACTGGTTCTCACCAAGCTGGGACCCCGATTTACAATTTCCAACAATAGTTATACCTTAAAGTAAACAACTTACACAATTTACACAAGCATTGGCCACACAATGATGATTAAACAAGCTATGCCATGTCAGCATGAATCATAGTCACCTTTTCCCTATCTAAGACATCACTTAATCATTACTAAACTCTGAGTTTCTGTTGAGATAACCACATCTCCCTAAAACACGTACCCTATTTTCACCTTTGGACCTTGTGCAGGCTTAGATACATCACCTCTAACAGGGATTCCCAGATGTTGTTGACTACAACTCCCAGAATCCCCAGCTGCAATAGCTTTTGCTTGGGGATTATGGGAGTTGTAGTCAACAACATCTGGGAATCCCTGTTAGAGGGGAAACTGTGGAGGTGTCTGGTCTGATTGGAACCACAGCATGGGCAGGGGGAGAAAAGGGATTTAACACGTGTTAAACTGTATCTATGTAGGTTTTGTCTATGCAGAGAATTCTGCTTAGACAAGCAGGGCATCTTTGATTTACTGAAAGAGGGTTTTCACACCCCATCCTTTAATAAAACATTTAAAGTTATTAAGGTAATTGCATAAAAGGGGGTGAGGAAGAATTCCTTTGTATTATAAGCTTAAAAAAACCTTTTTTGTATATTTATATCTTAAATCATTCCAAAGTACACAAAGGATACCAAGTATCTCTTAGTGATATTGTTTTTAATCCTTGTTTTATATGGACATAATGGCTCAATTTATTCATGTCTCAAATTTTTAGTCAATCAATCTTCATTAATACGGTCGCAGACCAGCAGATAACTTAGTACAGGTCAGAGAAAAGATAATTAATTAAAAATAATACAGTAGCATAGCTTAATACTGTATTCAATGCTGACCTTTAGTTGATCATTCCAACTGACCAAGATAGTAAAATATTATTCACATAGTCTTTTAATAGACCTAGAATAATTACTTCTGGTAACGAAGGAAGCTTATAGCATATAAACAACTGATTACTATCTATAACCTTTCCCCAATAAGATGTAATCTTTTACACACTACGTAACAATGTGTAAAAATTCAATCTCCAGAGGTTATTTGATTAGATTTTGCTTAGTGTAGCAGTGTATAGTACCCAAATATAAAATTTTAAAGTAATCCTTTAATTAACAGATCAAAGAATATCATCATATTTTGCATAAATAAGGCCATTATTCAGTAAAAACTTATTTGTTTAGGTATCCCAACTGATTTCAGCTTTAGTTTCCATCAGGTCCTAATAATAATAAAACCATATATTTTTAAAAGATAATTATTAAGCTTTTATTGGTTCTCTTAGAATCTGCTTAAAAGAAAATACCCACATTTCCCCTAAATTCCTTGAATAAATAAAAAATATTAATTTATAAAGGATTTTAATTGTAAAATATAGGCCTTTCATTCAGTATTTGTTATGACATGTGAAATGAGATAACTTGCTGTTGGTACACTGAATCATGTACATCCAAACATTTCATCCAAAAATGAAAAACCTTATTAGATCAAATTTTGGATGGCAAAGTACTAAAATCAATGAAGATATTATGCCATTCTCTTGTCCAAAATGTTTAATAGACTGCAGACAAACAATTTTTTTTATAGACAGAAGGGTTCCTGTGCCTTTAACAGCTAAATGAAAGGCAGAAATTCAAAAGGTGTAGGATTATTTACTGCAGTTATTAAACTTTTCTGTTGTGGAGCTGTTACAAGTCGAGATTCTCCGTGGGGTGTGATGGCATGGCAACATAAACGGAATTTATAAATGTGCATTGTAAAACTTATAACAAGTTTCCTTGTGTCTCCTCCAGCTGAGTGCACCCGCTCTTTCTTTCTCAGTCTCTCTCTCTCTGTGTTTGATTCACTGAAATAAACTACAGCTCCCATACTCTCAACTTAGGGAGATGTTTTGCTTTATGTTCATACAAAGGAAGATTATTGGATGTGCTTCAGTTCCTTTAGACTGCTGTGTAGACAAATGATGGTTCCTCTGAATGAGAAGGCATTCATGAGGCAAAGGCAGCATGCCAATTTAATCCTTGTTAATTGAGCACAGATACTTTTAAAAGTGATTATTCTTCTATATTGAACAGGGGAAGAGCTCAATATCAATAGCAAAAGGTATAATGTTTTGCACCCAACTTGTGTAAAAATTCAATCCTATTGATTAAATGTCCCCATCAGGGCCTTTTTAAGACTCTGAGAGGCTTGGGGCCCTGTTCATTTGGGCCCTCTCGTCTTCTCACTGCATTCTGTGTCAAATGTAATTTCCTCCCAAGTATTTTTTTTGGTAAAGCTAGCTATGCAGATAATTTCTTCAAAAACCATGTGTATTGACATCAGAACAAGCACAGCAGTAGAGTAAAATTTTATTATTGGAAGATATATTATTGATTTCACTTTCAAAGTATTGGACTCTTGTAATGGTGTCCCCTTATGTTTCATAAACTATTAATATTTTACTACTAATATTAAAGGGACATGAGAGTGCTCCTTTAATTAAGGTAACACCAAAAAAAAAGTTCCACTATTATAAGCCTCAAAATTCTATTGCTTATAAATATGACAACTGTTGGGGTAATAACTTGAAACTTGGTGTGTGTGAGATCTACTTGATAAGGTCTACAAATGTGCTTAATTTCAAGAAGATCTGATAAAAACTGCCACAGCTACAAGTGAAAAAGTACTGAAAATTGACACTTTCCCCATTCCCCAACAAACAGCCTCCTAATGACTTGATTTGCAAGTCATTAACAAGTGGGGAATTATTATTTAATTATTAATTATTTAATTATTATTAAATCAATAACTTGATTAGCAAGCCAGAGGTTGCCCCGCTGGTATGTTTCCCAGACTATGGGAAACACCTATATTGGGCAGCAGTGATATAGGAAGATGCTGAAAGGCACCATCTCATACTGCACGGGAGGAGGCAATGGCAAACCCCTCCTGTATTCTGCCAAAGACAACCACAGGGCTCTGTGATCACCAGGAGTTGACACTGACTTTACCTTTAGTGATAATAAGGATTGGAGGGAGGACTGGGCCTCACTTAGAGCAACTGCTGGAAGGCTGGGCCTTTCCAAATAAGGACAAATGCCCAAGAACTGCACACACAGTCACCTACTTGGAGAAGACAAAGCTTGGTTCCGTATTATAGTAACAAACAAGAAGCAAGGTGGTTTTAACAATTAAACCAACTTAATTAATTGTGTGGTGTAGTATAAATGAAGATTTAATTTTAAGACTGTTTTTCCCCCCTTGTGTGGAAATAGGGAATGGAAAAGAAAATATTTGTTGGAATTTCTTTCTGAAATTGAGTTCTTGTTCATAGTAAACTGTTACAATACAGCAGAACGTATATCTAAAAAGATATCAGTACTGAGACTTTGGTTAATACAGTGGTCCCTCGACTTATGAACTTAATCCGTTCCGAATGCATAATCGTAGGTCGAAAAGTTCGTAAGTCGAAAAGTGGTTTCCCATACGAATGCATTAGAAACGGATTAATTCGTTCTGGAGAGAAAAGGGGGGGGGGGTCTTTACTCACCCCTTCCATGAAAGTAAGGCACTGTACTGTACTTTATTCCTTGTAGTAATCGGGCGGCAGGGTGCCGCCCGCTTCAGTCTCCCTCGGCGCTTCTAGTAGCCATAATCGGGTGCCTGCGCAAAAGGCTTCCTAGAAGCCAGTTGCAGCCCAGCCGGCAAGGGGGAAGGGGGCGGCAGGGAGTTCTCCTGCCGTCCTCTTAAATGGGGTTAGATTCGGAAAGAAGGGGGCGGCGGGGGACCTCTGGGGAGCTTCAGGGGCGGCCGCCAGCCGAGGGGGACTGAGCTTGAAGGGGGCGGCAGGGACTGGGAGCGATCCTGCCGCCCCGATTATGGCTACGAGAAGCGCCGAGGGAGATTGAAGCGGGCGGCACCCTGCCGCCCGATTACTACAAGGAATAAAGTACAGTACAGTGCCTTACTTTCATGGAAGGGGTGAGTAAAGACCCCCCTTTTTAAGTGGAACCCCCCACCCCAGTGCCGTTCGGATATCGAAAAATTCGTAAGAGTGCAGCATTTTTTTCCGTTTGTAAGTCGAAAATTTCGGTTGTCGAGTAATTCGTAAGTCGAGGGGCCACTGTAATCAGTTTTAATTAAATTTAATAGATTTTAATGAATGTACTGGTTAAAAGCTTTATTAATAGCTTAAATCAATTGCCAGGCCTATTAATTTGTGTGCCAAATATATTTCTGGTATAGTATAAAACCAGTACTGCATTTTACTAGAACAGTGGAAGCCCATGTGAACTGCAGGTTGCTTACCTGTAACTGTAGTTCTTCTGGTGGTCATCGGTCCAGTCACACAGATGGGCTTCACGCATGCGGGAAGAATAATCCGGAACACCTATCAAGCTGATCTTTCTAATTGCCTCAGCTGGGTAGCTGGGCACCTCCCCATATACCTTGTTCTCATGACCCTACCCCCCTCTCCTCAGTTCTGGAGTACCCCACGTGAACTCAGACTACATAAAAATATTTTGCATCCTACCTAAAGAAAAATACTTGGGAAGAGTGTCAAAATCCTACACACACTGGATACTAAAAACCAAAATAGCTGACTTTCTTGCTTTGTCTTTTTAATGTTTTGCAGCCTGTGGTAGTGTTGGAAAGGACTATGAGCAGGAAATTCTGTGCATAGGTGCCTGCATAAAGTCTGTGCTGGCAAAGTGTGGCATGGAAGCATTCTATGTCTTTTTCCAGAGGCCTGACTGGACATTGTGATTTTTAATCATGCTGCTCTGCAGACAAGATGATGTCACTGTGAGTCTTTGCTGCACGAGGCGTTCCTCTTCTAGCCTCCTTTTACTCTGAATTGTAATTAGACATTTTAAACTACACCAGTTCTTTTTCTCTTGTGTGTGTGAGCCAACAGGGATGGCCTCTGCATTTTGTCTTGTACATGTTTCTGTTGGTATGCATTTTCTAATTTATTCAATATGCCCCTAAAACCACCACTGCTCCCGCACCCACAGTGCTCTGCCACCTGACTTTCCTTACCTGTCCATTCCATGCCCCCATTTCCCCGAGAGCTAATATAGCAAACCAGCTATGCTCTGTGTAACTTGGCAAGCACAGCCATTCCCAGATGACAGGCTTAATAGTGGGATTATGTGACTAATCATTAGTCACATAGAAGCCTCAGCCTGAAGCTGAAATAGTAGTTTTGGGGGCATTCACATAGGGCTGATTTGATGCAGTGCCCCTCTGTTCCTTTCAGGGTGTTTTTTTCATGGACTATTCATAACACTTGCTCCCAGTTCTCTCTCAGGTCCCTCCTGGCCAATGGCTTTCTAGGTAGGCGGGATGTGGTGCCTCCCCCACCATGCATGTATGGTGTGCATGTTTAAAAACTCTCATTTGAATGAATAAAAAATATGTTTTAAATTAAAAAAAAAAAACTTTTTAGAGGTCTTCCACAAGACTGCCAACTTGAAATGCCGCCACCAACTTGCAACCCTCCACCCGCTTGCATAAAGCCTGAGTTAAAAATGGCACTCTTCTCCTAGGTCTTTTGACTCCGAAATTTGCATGGGTGTCAGTGGATCCTTTAAATAATCCTTGGGTCTTGAATGGATCCTTATTTATTGGGAGTTGGCAAAGTTGGTTATTTATTGGGTCTCGAATGGTTCCTTATTTATTGGGAGTTGGCAAAGTCGGTGGTCTTGCTGAGTGTTCTGCAAGATCACTCAGCTCGCGGGAGATCTCCTGCCCCACCACCAGCTTAATGGGGCTTGCTTGGCCAACACCTCGCTTCTTCCCCACTGGTGCCTGGGCACTTGTAGTTGCCTGGCTTGGAGGGAGGGCTCCACCTCCTCAGCCTGGTTAGCGCCTGCTGCCAAAGACTTGGAGGAAGGCCTGCAGGTGGCCCGGCCCCTACTAAGGAAGGCGGCCTCACTGTGCTGCCCATCCTTCTGGCCAAAAAACAGCTGCAGAGGAAGTGGGAAGAGCAAGCATCTGGGTGGGTGGAGAAATGGAGAAGCAGGCCTTTTAAATTTCTCTTGTATGTACATGTGTCTCTACTTCTGCAAGTCCACTGACTCAGCAGAGTCAGTGGTCTTTCAGGGTGTTCCGCAAGGTCAACCAGCAGCAGGGGCGTAACTACAATTAGGCAGGGGGAGGCCGTTGTCTTGGGGACCCCTGCCTTGGGGGGGGCCCTCAGAGGCTCTCCCCCACCCAGCGCCAACCCGATCTTCCTTTTGAAGTCATTAAAAAAAATTTTCTCGGCGGTGGGGGGGGGGCATCTAAGAATCTTGTCTAGGGGCCCACTCCAACCTAGTTACGCCCCTGACCGGCAGAACTTTTTTTAAAAATGCAAAAAACCATCAAGGCTTTAGGAAGAGTCACTCTGCCACTATGGCTTCTCCATACATCTGAAGATTAACATCAGGGTACTTCAAAATACCCCCCAAAAGCTGTGCAAAAAGTGGAACTTCTTACCCCAGGAATAATTCAGTTTATATTGAGAACCGCCCAGGGACTTTTTGTATAGGGCAGTATATAAATGTACTAAATAAATCAATAAATTTGGGCTAAGCTCCAATGCACAGGGGGAAACACGGATTTATTGCAGCTCAATATCTTGCAGGGACTTCGAGGTAAATCCCCCTGATGTGCAAATTCATACACACCACTCCTGAGGTACTTGGAAGTAAATTTGCCCTCTGGGAATGGCCCAGGACTTGCTAGCCCGAAGCTTTAATGGGACAGCTTCTGAAGTTGTTTTATTTCAATAACTCTTGAACCGCTACTCAGAATTTCACCAAACCACTAAAAGTGGGGTTTTTTTGACAAGCCTGAACAGAGTTCATAAGTCACTAAATTTGAAAGAAATATATGCTACACTTGTCTAAAGATTGGACAGAAAAGGACCAATGTATCAACTTTCAGCACTTCTTAACTTGCTGTACTTGTGATTATTTTTATCAGATCACTTTGAAATTAGGCACATTTGTAGACTTTTAGTAGATCATGCATTCCAAGTTTCAAGTTACTAGATCAACAAACATCACATTTATAACTATAAATAGTACAATTTTGACACTTATAATTTTTTTTGCTACTTGCCTTAACTAAAGGGGCATTCCAGTGACCCTTTAAATGTATTGTATAGTGAAGTGAGCTTGTGATGGAGCTGAAATTTTAGGAGTTCTATAAGTTATGTAGGCTAAGAAAAGATAAGGAACAAGAGAGTTTGAGTAAGCCCAGTGTTAGAAAAACACACAGCAGACAGAAGGAGTGAATTGATTAGAGATGTTTCATAACTTGGTCCCAGGTATGCTTCCTACAGATAAGATGGGGTTGAGGCTGTCATGTAAACATCTTTTTAATGAAAAAATCTTTTGGACATGAAAGCATGTTTTAGACACTTGGACTGGGATGAAATGATGCAGTTTTGGACTAATCAAAACAGCACACCTATAAGCTATGAAAGGGGACTTGTCAATGTCCAAGGTTAGGTTAGGGGAAGATATCTCACCAGCAAGATGTCCATGCTGCTGAAGTAAAGAAAGCACCCAATTCTGTGACTTTCACTCAGTGCAAGCATGGTTGTGGGAGGCAGTGAGACAAAGTGGGCAAGAGCAGCTTCAGAACAGTTAATTGGATAAATTAATTGGTAATTTAAGGAAAAAGGGGGGGTGAGAGTGAGAGAAGGAACTAGGTGTTGCAATTTTGGATTACTGTTTGTTTTAATTTCTGTATATATAGGGGCAGGAAAGGAAAACCCTGTGAAAGCGGGAAATGAAAACACATGGCACTTGTGTTTGACCTCTTGAACTATTGTGAGCAAATAAAGAGCCTTATTCAGCACACTGCCTGTGGTTTTACACCTCCATCTTAGGCAACAGATAGCTGAAAAGGTATAGTGTCTCTGAGTTTGGAGTTACTGGGCATTTCTGACTAAAAGGTTCTCTCTCTCTCTCTCCTTTTAAAAAAAAAACAAAAACCAATCACCTAAAACTAATTGTACTGATTGTAGTTGTTCCCTAACACCAATCCCTAACTTTTGCTGTTGTTGCCACCCTACACAGGTAGTGGACTAGAGCATGGTCGATTTTGCCAAATTGTATTTTCATGGCTATGGCTTTATCTGTACAATTGAACCTCGATATCTACGAATTTGTGTGTCAGCCAGGTAATAGACACCCAACCTTGGCATACGTTGGGGGGGAAAATGAGTTTTGGAGCCTCAAAATGGCTCCATTTTTTTTAAAAGGAGAGAGAGGAGAAACCAGCAATTTTCAGCCAATTTGGGGGCATTTTTAAATTTTCAGCCAATTTGGGCTCTCTGGGGGGACAGCGAAGTGTGGTAGGTAGTTTCACCGCAACCCCCCTGCAAAAAATCCAATGTTTTAGCAATGTTTCTCAACAACCAGGAACCTAACGAATTTCGAGGTTCTCCTCTATATCTGATTTGGACATCAGATCTCATGCCTTCATGGAATGAACATCACAAGCCATTGAATTTCTTTGAATTTTATAAAAAGGGTGTGGCAGTTATAGGCGCCACACACAACTATCACTGTAAACCAAAGAATGAGACATTTGCCCCCTTTTGACAGCTGTAAATTAATACAGATTCCCTCCACCCCACAATGTCTGAATAACATGTCACATACTCATTCTTTTATCTTTCTTCTTGGATGAGAGGTAAAAATCCATATATAGATATTCCCAATCTTCAGGGTAGTTCTTTAGATCAAGGATTCTCAACATTGGGTCCCCAGACGTCAGCTCCCATAATCCCCAACCAAAGGCCACTGGGACTGGGGATTACGGGATTTGAAGTCCAGTAACATCTGGGGACCCAACATCGAGAATCCCTGCTTTAGATGGTTTCAACCCTTGGTTGATAAACAATTACTCATGTTTAGTAACTTCAAACTTTTTTCTTTTATATTCAGGAGCCCTAAAATCAAAATGCTATTTTCTTCTCTGGATAGAAAGATTGTAGAAACCACTTTAACTTTGGTGGCTGTTTAATTTGGAGTTTGCCCAAAAGAATTTCTTATTATAAGCCTTGTGTTAATTGTGATATGTTGCTCTAAACCTTAACCATCAAAAATACAGTACACGTCTTTTCCTTTGTGGTCCAAATGACTAACATGTTTCAACAATACCATTCCTTTGTTCTAATAATTTTAAAATATATTCCAAACTAAAAAAACAACTTTGTCCTCAAATTCCAGGTCCAAATATGGTCTCATTCTTCTAGCTATCTCTCCTTTAAAACAAACAAACAAACATAGTGGGTTCTTTTCTCCAAAATGGCTCATTTGATTCCTCATTTCTCTTTGATACCTTACTTCTCCAGGAGTTTCCATACACAGTATCTAAAAATGAAAAACAAACAGGCCAGGTGTGACATTCTCCAAGTAGACAATGTGGAAACTGCAGGCATCCACAGAACATCTCCCAGTCAAGCAAAAAACAAGTTAGAGCATGTGACCAGCAACATGCATCTGTCTGGAAACGAACTGAGATAGATCCATAGTTGTCATAGTCACTCTTTTTAAATGTGTCATGTACCAGCCACTGCTTTGATATATTGTGTCCACTTCAGGAGTATATTTTGTATCTGCCTCACCAATTTATTTATTTTATTTAACATATTTTTATACAGCCTAAAACTTACATATCTTGGCAGTTAAAACACCATCAGTGCATCATTCCTTCTCGTGATCTGGACATTATGCTTCTGTTCTTGCAACCTGACTGTGTTGGCTTTCTGCCAGCATCTCCACACTGCTGGGTCATGCTGTGATTCCTTAAGACACACAGATCTTTTTCACATATAGGATCACTGGGTCCTCTTCGCATAAGATTTTCCCATGTTCTTACAACAATCCTGTGAGGTATGTTATGCGGATTGTGGCTTACCGAAGGCTACCGAATGAGCGGTATTACTGAGTAGGAATTTGAACCTGGTGTCTGTGTTCCAAGTCCAACACTCTGTCCACTGCACCGTGTTTTGATGACTTGCTATTGGGAAGCTTTTTGCCATGGAATTTAAATGGGAACAGTAACAGGCTTTGTCTCTGAGAATGAGGAAAGCTGACAAAATTTAACCTGTGCCTGTTGCTGCTGTTCCGGCGCATTAATATACATGGTATTTTAACATGCGGAAAAAAATTCTCTGTCTTTACAAGGTTTACAGTCTAAATTTTAGATAAGGGTGGGTGGGGGAGTTGAAAAGAAGGAAAGAACATGAAGATTAGAGTATGCAAATAAATGTAGGCTTTGTTTCAATTGGAGACAAATCTGCCACTTTAGTGTTTTTCCCATTGGCTTTTTAAAAAGTAGAATCTGAACAATTGTAGATGTTTTGTAATTGCCTGCATTGGGAGATTGGAGTGTATATTTTTGAACTAGCAGTATCCTCCCTTTTTCTAATTGTTAGATTCTAGTAATTTGGTTTGGCAGTTGAACCTCTTGATAATCTAGTGAGATTTATGCAAAGTGCTCATTTGAGAATGGCACAGATGCTGGAAGGTGCTGGTAATAGATGTGGGCAGATCACGCCAATTAAACTGAAATGGGAACCATCTGAAGAAAACTAGGGAAGAAAACAGTTGATCTTCATCTGTGTTTTGCAGAAAGGGTAGCTTTTGCCTCCATACTTTTGAACAGGGATTCTCAACCTTGGGTCCCCAGATGTTGTTGGACTACAATTCCCATCATTCTCAGCCACAATGGCCAGAGGCAGGGATGATGGGAGTTGTAGTCCAACATCTGTGGACCCAAAGCTGAGAACCCCTGCTTTAGAATGACCTGATGCAAAGGAGGCAGAGCTCTTGGGCAACAGTAATCTAAAACAAAAACATTAAATGTTAAAATTGGACATCATAGGATGAGAAGTCTTGACACTACCTCTATTTTAAATGCCAGTAGGAGGCAGTAGGAAATGTTTTCCACCTGAAGAATTTTAAGCAGGTTACATTATGATGCATCCAACTCAAGATGTATTGTCAGAATTCCACAAGTGGGCTGTGAATATGCCATCAGTACATACACTAGGAAGCCACCTAATGGCGCAGTGGGGAAATGACTTGAATAGCAAGCCAGAAGTTGCTGGTTTGAATCCCTGCTGGTATTTCCCCCAGACTATGGGGAGCACCTATATCGGGCAGCAGTGATCTAGGAAGATGCTGAAAGGCATCTTCTCATACTGCGCGGGAGGAGGCAATGGTAAATCCCTCCTGTATTCTACCAAAGACTGGCTATGTGGTTGCCAGGAGTCGGCACCAATTCAACGGCACACTTTACCTTTACCATAAACTAGAACTGCATTCTCATAGTATCCAGTTGCAGTCCTCAAATAACCAGCACTGGATTCAACAGGCAGTTTCAGTCCTGGAATATTGTCCATGTTCACAACAATTCCTCACACTTCAGTTAGAACCACTGGGAGGAATCGCAGACAGCTAGAACAAGTCTTTGATTCCTCCCAAGCATTTAAGAGGATTCTTTTTCAAACCTGAAAAGTACTATATTAATAGCATGTCTGCAGACAGAAAAGATTAGAGGCCCCTTCTGCTATGCTCTCTTCTCTCAGGCAGAGAGTGAATCCCTCACATTTCTTCAAAGTTAAAGGTAAAGTGTGCCGTCAAGTTGTGTCAACTGCTGGTGACCACATAGCCCTTTGGTAGAATACAGGAGAGGTTTACCATTGCCTCTACCCCGCGCAGTATGAGATGATGCCTTTCAGCATCTTCCTAGATCGCTGCTGCCAGATATAGGTATTTCTCATAGGCTGGGAAACATACCAGCAGGGATTTGAACTGGCAACCTCTGGCTTGCTAGTCAAGTCATTCCCCACTGCGCCATTAGGTGGCCTAATGCTTATCTCAGTTAACTGTGTCCTGCTGCTGATCTCCCCCTTGTTAGAATGCTGACAGGAGAACTGTACTTGACTTTTGCAACAAGGTCCCACTGGCTTCAATGGCAGGGCTACTTGAGCTAAACCCATTTTATTTTATTTTAAACACTGAGATAATCCCAGTTAAATTTAGCCTACATTGTCTATTTACTAAGCTCAATTTATTTCACAATTCCAGACTCACTAATTTCTCTCTCCTGTCTTTAGACTTTGTGTGTTGCGGGGGTGGTGGGTGGGGCTTTTTTCTTACTGTGGGAAGTCCCCATAGGTCCGTGATCTTCATGATCAGTTTGCCCCCCCACACACACACCTGCAATGTGAAAGCCATTTCGTAACTTCACCTGGTGCTGTGGTTTTTCCAGTGGAAGGGGAACTTTAAGAGTAACAGAGGCCTGTCAAGTCCCTGCACCATCTTGGAAGAGCTCTGGGAAGTGTTGTCTTTGCCCTCTCATTGGACAGTTCTTTGTCCATTTTCTTCCATTGCATATGTTGTTTCATTGAAAATGAAAATTTTCTATCATTGAGGAACCCTTTCTGCATTAACGTGTCCTCTCAAGATCCTTCTCCATGTTTCAAAAGACTCGGCAAAGTGTTCTAAGATTCAAACTTGGTTCCTTCAGGCCAAGCTTGTTGAGCCTCTCTGTTGTCTTGCATGGACTAAGAGTGCACCCTCGAACACACTCAACACTCGCTTGCAACTGCACATTGCTGTGGCAGAGCAGTAGTGGTTGGCAGACCATTTCAAGGAAATGTTCTCGGTTACTAACTTCAAATTGAGGAATCCTGTAGTTTTGCAGCTTGGAAATGGCTAGCTTAGATTATATCCCTAGAATTATAAGTACAGCAATATATTTGTTTCTCTTGCTATATGTCTAGATTAGGATTTTCAAAAAAGAACTATCCCTGTTCACACATTAGCCCTATACACACGTTATGGGTGTCAGCCGTGCTCATGCTTACAACCACAAATATGGAGGAAGTCCCACCCCATCCTGTCACTCACCTCTTCCAACTGGCCCATTCACATTTATGGTCCTGTTTTGTCTCAAGTGGGAGGCACAATAAGTGATGGCTGGTGCTTCCATGAGCTGCAACTTCAGGCGATCCAGGTTGCAGCTCATGGAAATGCCTGCCATCACACAAATGGGGCTATAAGTGTGAATGGGCTGGCTGGAGGGGGTGTCAACATGGGGTGGGATACTCTTGCCGTTGAGCATGGCTGGGGCTCATAATGTATGAATAGGTGTATTATGTTCAACACTTGTATAATCAGTGTACACAGGTACATTCACATGTTACATTTGAGAGACCTCCTACCCAGGTTCAGCTTTAAAACACACACAGGTACAGTCATTCACTGTATGTGTGTACAGATAACTGAAAGCAGGTACAACACAAAGTCTAAATAAGGCTACTATGTTAAGTGAATCTGTATTCAGGGTCTTTCATATGGTGGCTGTACCTCTGTGGCGATACTGTCAATGCTGTTTACTTTGTTTCTTGTCCGACTGTAGAAATGTGGACTCTGTGCTGTTTGGAGAGGTCATGCACATCTCTTATTACTCTTTAAAGCTGTTCTGGATTTTGTTCTCTTTGTTAGAATCTTAGATACTGAAGGAAATGCTGGAAATGTCTGGAATAGAGCTGAGTCAGCATCAGTCAATCATTATCAAATCTAACCAGGTTCTGTACTTAAGCAGGACAAGCAGAAGGGAACTTCAGTAACTTGAACCATGTTTCAAGGAAGAAGGAGCATGATCCTATGAGCAGCTCCTAATCTTTAAACTGTGACTGAGAAAGTTCTGATCTTATGTCTATACCAGCTCTTTGTGTGTTACAATAAACTATATATGGAGGGGAGGGGACATTATTTAGTCAGGTCCTCCTTTGGCATACTGCCATTATTCCTACTGAAAAGAGCTATGATCAAGGCATTCAGAGAATCATGGATAATTTCTGCCAAAATGTAACAGTCCAAAGATTTATATTTAGAGTCCTCCTCCAAGGGATTTGGATTTCTAATCTTTGATTCATTTTCTGCTTGATGACTTCTTGGTGTACGAGTAACAGGAGCTTAGAGTGAGGTGTGGGCGTGTGTTTTGTCAGTGACTCATGCTATGGGGAAATGGCTTGACTAGCAAGCCAGAGGTTGCCAGTTCAAATCCTCGCTGGTATGTTTCCCGAACTATGGGAAACATCTATATCGGGCAGCAGTGATATAGGAAGATGCTGAAAGGCATAATCTCATACTGCGCGGGTAGAGGCAATGGGAAACCCCTCCTTTATTCTACCACAGAGTTCTGTGTTCGCCAGGAGTTGATGCTGACTTGATGGCACACAAGTGCTATGGATGGGTGAAAACTGGGCTTGCATGCTAAGCAGCAAAGAAATAGAGTAGGTCAGTCCATTAATAGGGAATTGGAATGATGAGTTGGCATGTGAAATGTGCAAGCCTGGAGGAAGGAGCCTCTTCAACAGGAATGGCAGATGCAGCCCTAGTTGGAGTTGCAACTATTGCTTAATAAGACAAGGTTTTTTAAATTGCTATCCTTGTGTTACTACATGTAACTTAATTTCTGTTTTAGTCATTTATAGGTTTTACCTGAGAGTTACTTCACATTTTTAACAGGGATAACTGTTAATATAAAAAGTTTGCACATTATGGCTAGAGTGTTTTTGAAAACTCTAAAGGGAGTTATAAGAAAACAACTGTCTTATAAAGTGCTGTTTATTTTAAAGATGTTTTCAGATATTCTCTAGATGGAGAACAGGAGATATCCTCAAAAAATTAGTCAACCTAACTGGGGCATGATCTGAAATAACTATAGCATCAATATTGCATTCCTGAACTTGGGATACTGATGAACGGGAGGCGGGGAAATTATATATATATATATATATATAATCTCCAACCTAAAACAATTTTTATGGGCTGGAGAAAGAAAAGAAGTATACCATCTTTGAAAGTATGCAATGTAGTACAAGTGTGAGAGTGTATCCTAGGTGGGGATATCCTGGGTCAGTCTAAAAAAGGGTCAAGAGTTTGGTTCAAATCACCGCCAATAATTATCTAGAGATGGGGAGACGGAGCTCATCCACTGAATATGGGGCAGCAATTCCAGTGGTGGTGGGGAATGGAAGAAGTCCCAGTTCCCAAAGGAACTGTTCCCAAGTTCCCAGTTTCCAAAGGAAATCTAGGACCAACAAATGGAAGTACTTTTTCACACAACACATAATCAACTTGTGGAATTCTCTGCCACGAGATGTGGTAACAGCCAACAACCTGGATGGCTTTAAGAGAGGTTTGGATAACTTCATGGAGGAGAGGTCTATCATTGGCTACTAGTCGGATGGCTACAGGCCACCTCCAGCCTCAAAGGCAGGATGCCTCTGAGTACCAGTTGTGGGAGAGTAACAGCAGGAGAGAGGGCATGCCCTCAACTCCTGCCTGTGGCTTCCAGCGGCATCTGGTGGGCCACTGTGTGAAACAGGATGCTGGACTAGATGGGCCTTGGGCCTGATCCAGCAGGGCTGTTCTTATTTTCTTACGAGGATGACTTTAGAACAGGCAGATGATGACAATGACTTTTATGGTTAGCTAAAAGAACTTTACTTGAAAATGTTGCAGTTCCTCATAAATTTCTACAGAAATGTTGTGATTATTTTTTTTTTTAGCATTTTCTGCAGATTAATGCTGCCAAAATACTAATAAAATAATATTGCCATGGGAAAACTTGCTTTTTCATTTTTAGTTGCTGGCTACTTGAGATAGAAAATGTTGGGCTAGTAAAGTTGGCCACCATACAGTCACTGTTGGTTGCTATGCATTTTAAAGCTACACAATAAGCTGGTTTGGGGGTGGGCGAAAGCTCCTCATTATCAAAGGTCATCATGGCTAATAATTCCACTAGAGCCAGTCACTTCTCTCTCAGCCTAACCTACTTCACAGGGTTGTTGTGAGGAAAAACTCAAGTATGTAGTACACCGCTCTGGGCTCCTTGGAGGAAGAGCAGGATATAAATGTAAAAATAAATAAGCAAGCAATCCAAAATATACTACCCAACTTATTCACTCAAAATGTACCTATCAACCTTTCTGGCTCATAGACTGATATTTGTTTGAAATATTTGAGGACAGGGGAGGTTGAAGTTGCTCAGTCTGTGTATGCTCTTAGCCATTATTTTTACTACATTATTTCTGATTTAAAAATTTCTCTGCTGTGGATTAATGTATGTGAATAACATACATATGTATGAGCCCCTGGTGGCGCAGTGGTACTGCCACCCTGTAACCAGAAGGTTAAGTTCGATCCTGACCAGGGGCTCAAGGTTGACTCAGCCTTCCATCCTTCCGAGGTCGGTAAAATGAGTACCCAGAATGTTGGGGGGCAATATGCTAAATCATTGTAAAACGCTTAGAGAGCTTCCAGCTATAGAGCGGTATATAAATGTAAGTGCTATTGCCATTGCTATATGTAATGTGTATGAGAAATAGGGCATATATGCATTTGATCTGCCTTTTTATTTTGTGACCTGCCTTTCTTTTTTCAAAAACTGGAGTGACATGCATGCACTTCTAGTTTTTGCTTGTGGCACATTTTGAGTCTAGATTATGTTGACCCTGCCACTGTCCACCAAGTCAGGCAGCTGTACTAGTGTGCTTTGCCCATGCTCTTGCCTGTGAAATGTTGGAGAGTGTGTTGTTGGTTTGAACAATAGCAGGTGTTTGTTAATGTAGTTACTTAACATCCTTTTTATAGTTCCATAGTTTATTCCCTGATAGGGTTATATCAACATGTGATTGGTAGAGGAAGGTCACTTATGAATAAGAAACTTTTATGAAGCCATCTGAAACTTAGTTCTCACTGAGGTGGCAAACCTGTGTCTTTGTACCACTGCAAGTGGGACCACTTGTGACTGAATGTTCCTCCATACAAAAACAAGTTCTGATGGAGCCTACTTTCCACTTTTTTCAACATCCATCATATGATCTCTTCTCTCCTTCTTCAGACTGCAATAAAAATACACCCACCAGAAGCCCCTAGGACTCCTTTCTAGATAACTGTAAACTTGGTTGGTATGGAACAGTAAGAACATAAGAACAGCCCTGCTGGATCAGGCCCACCTAGTCCAGCATCCTGTTTTGCACAGTGGCCCACCAGATGCTGCTGGAAGCCACAGGCAGGAGTTGAGGGCATGCCCTCTCTCCTGCCATTACTCCCCCGCAACTGGTACTCAGAGGCACCCTGCCTTTGAGGCTGGAGGTGGCCCACAGCCCTCTGACTAGTAGCCACTGATAGACCTCTCCTCCATGAAGTCATCCAAACCCCTCTTAAAGCCATCCAGGTTGTTGGCTATCACCACATCCTGTGGCAGAGAGTTCCACAAGTGGATCACGCGTTGTATGAAAAAGTACTTCCGTTTGTTGGTCCTAGACCTCCTGACAATCAATTTCATGGAGTGACCCCTGGTTCTAGTGTTGTGTGAGAGGGAAAAGAATCTCTCTCTCTCCATTTTATCCACGCCATGCATGATTTTATAGACCTCTATCATGTCTCCCCGCAGTCGTCTTTTTTCTAAACTAAAAAGCCCCAGGTGTTGTAGTCTTGCCTCATAAGAAAGGTGCTCTAGGCCCCTGATCATCTTGGTTGCCCTCTTCTGTACCTTCTCCAGTTCAACAATGTCCTTTTTAAGATGTGGTGACCGGAATTGTACGCAGTACTCCAAGTGTGGTCGCACCATAGTTTTGTATAAGGGGTAAGGAGCTGCAAGAAGTAGACTCTTTTTGTCTTAGATCTGATGGGTTTCCATGCATCCATTAATGGTTCACATGAAATCTGGCTGCTGTTTCACAAGTGAAAAACCAAAATGAGAAAAAGCAGTGGCATTAGGTTTTTCTTAATGGTTGACTATGATGGGCAACTTCAAGTAGCAGTCAAGTTAAACTGGTGTTGCTCTTCAGTGTGACAGAAAGATTTGCTTTCTTAAGCTCACAGTGGAAAAGTACAACAGAATGCTGAATTGTGGTTCTCTGACACAGCCCTGCGGAAGTTAGGATGTGCTACTCTTCCCTTTACGAAACATAGAATTGGAAGGGATGTGTACGGAACCGTGGCTGGGCGGTTGGAAGGCAGTGGGGGTGCCTCTTTAAGGGTGGGGGAGGGTGCAATTACCCCTCCCACCGCTCCCCCCCACTGGTGCTCGTTATTGTTAAAAGCCTTTGGGGTGGCAGTGTACCTCCCCGCTGCCCTGTTGCCCTCCTCAGCCGGAAGTGGCTGGAAGTATTGGGTGTGTGTGCGCCCATTGCACGTGTGTGTGTGCATGGCAGATGGGAGCACACGATGGGTGCACGCGAGCCCAGTACTTCTGGCCAAGGAGGGTAACAGGGCGGCAGGGAGGTACGCTGCCACCCTGAAGGCGAGCGCCGGCGGGGGAAAAGTGGAGAAAGGGGCAAGTGCACCATCCCTTGCCCTTAAAGAGGCACCACCACCACCTTCGAACCGGCTCCATGTTCAAACCTCTTCAGAGGCCCGTAAAAGGGCCTCCGAACAGGTTCGTGCATATCCCTACCTTGGAAGTCTTCATGCCTGCTCAGTGCAGGATCTGCTATATCATTCCTGACAGATGGCTGATCAGCTGTTAAGAACCTTTAGCAAAGGAGAGCTCACTCCTGTGTGAGGCAAACTGTTCCACTGCTGAACCGCTCTTACAGTTAGGAAATCCTTCCTAATGTCTAGCCTAAATCTGCTTTCTTGTAGGAATTGCTTCCCTCTGTGCTATAGAAAACACCAGAGTATAAAACTAGTATTAGTCTGACTGTCACAAAGTGTGAAGTGGGCCTTGGCTGAATTACATATGATTAGGAAACAAATGCAAAAAGTTAGTATACATTGCAAACTTTTTACTGCATTTAGTTGTTTTTAAAATGCAATACAGGTTCAACAGTTCTTAATTCTGATGTTTACTTCCTTTTAGGGTGTTTCAAAGATGACCGCATTGTGTTCTGGACATGGATGTTTTCCACATATTTTATGGAGAAATGGGCTCCCCGACAGGATGATATGCTCTTTTATGTCCGTCGAAAACTGGCCTATGTTAGTGGCGATAATACAGATGGAAAAAAGGTGAGCTGGGTACTAGTATCCTAAGACATTTTTCTTCTTCTCAGAAGTTAATGTTAAATTTGCATTTTGGCATTGCCTATATGCTAAGTGATGATGTAGACAGATGCTGTAAACCACATAACAAATTGACCCATGTGTTATATGTGGGTTGTACCAATTAAAGTTGTTTTTTAAAGCAAGATTTTAACCCTCAAAAACCTCATGATTTAAAAAAAAAATGGAACAAATGAAATGTGTCTGTCGGACCTCTGAAAAGTATAAGCATGCATATGTATTCAGTACTTGGTTTGGGCCCCTTTTGCAGCAATTACTGCCTCAATGCGGCGTGGCATGGATGCTATCAGCCTGTGGCACTGATGAGGTATTATGGAAGACCAGGATGCTACATTAGCGGCCTTCAGCAATTCTGCATTGTTTGGTCTCATGTCTCTCATCCTTCTCTTGGCAATGCCCCATAGATTCTCTATGGGGTCAGGTCAGGCGAGTTTGCTGGCCAATCAAGCAAAGTTCACAATCAAGCACAGTTTGCTGGCCAATCAAGCACAGTACACTGTATACTTTTCAGAGGTCCGATATTGTTCTATTCTTCAATCCTTGTCTTCTTGGTTCCATGTAATATTCTAATTTTCTGAGATTGTGGATTTGGGGTTTTCATGAGCTGTACGCCATGATCATCACAATTATAACAAATTAAGGCTTGACTTATCTCGCTTTGCATGTAATGCGTCTGTCTCATATATCAGTTTCACCTTTTAATTTGCATTACTGAAATTAATGGACTTTTTCACGATATTCTAATTTTCCGAGTTTCACCTGTACATACTTTGAGCCTAAGGAGTTTATGTGCTAATCATTGCCATCTTGTCAGGAAAGGTTACTTCCTCCTCCACGTTACAGGAGTCTATCCCCACATTGAGGCTACTCTCCAAGATTAGAAGGCAGTTATGATCAGTATCATTATAGACTCGTGCTCCTCAGTACTGTATGAATTCTCCCAGGTCTGACTGTTGATCTGAATAAGGAAAAATGGAGACAGAGACATCTTCATCAGCTGTACCGAAACCATCACTGAGATATTTTTTGGTTACTATTTCTAGGCCTCCAGCAGAGCCACTACCATATCAAATATGTTACCAAATCAAATACTGGCCTACAGAGGAATCTTCCTGCCTTTCATTTTACCTCAGTTTTGCCCCTCCTAGTATTTAGTGTTCTGACTGCAGCCTCTGTGGCTCCAATACTGTCTGTCCACCCATCTACAGAATTGGAGGCTGTGTTAGCTGAACCTTCAAGCATTCAACCAACACTCTCTTTGCCAGTCTCTACTGGCATTGATCTACTGACATCTCAGGCAGTGTTCCCCCTAACAGGGATTCCCAGATGATGTTGATTACAGCTCCCAGAATTCCCAGCTGCACTGGCTTTTGCTTGAGGATTATGGGAGTTGTAGTCAACAACATCTGGGATTCCTTGTTAGAGGGAACACTGATCTCAGGAGATTGTGCTTCTCTGAAGATGCAGACATCACCTTCATCCACTGTGTCTGATCGGGCCTTGGAACTGTCACTGTAACCTAGTGTTGAGGACAGCAACCAGGACATAAAGTTTTACATTGATCAGTTTTGTAGGGACTGAGTCAAATGCACTTACTGACAGGGAAGAATGGAAACTGGATGTTACGGGACATAAAGAACACTTAATGCTGCCTTTTTTCCTGCCCTTTTTAATGAGGAGGTGTGCATGTCTGCTTAATGTGTTTGTGGGAATAACTTTCTCCCCTCTTAGGATAAAATGCTTTTGGCAAAGTGCACCAAGCAGAAGCTTTGGAATTCTCCAAACCACAAGTAGCCACTGCCAAGCATAGCACAGACTCTAGGGCTATTATAGGAGCAATCACATTGGATGCCACACCTGGCTCAGAATGTGTTCTCCCAGAAGGAGAACTATTTAATTAAACTCACTTAACATTGAAGGCCTTTGCTTTGATGGGGAGGATCTGTTTCCCAATAAAACAAATGATTAGTTCATAAGATTAAAAATGTGACTCGCACATTGGGTGTGTCTTCACACACTCCCAGCATATGCGAAGGTAAAGTGGTGGCAACATGCTGGCCAGCCCCAACTCTGGCTTATGGAAGGCCAGTTTAGGAGTGATTTAAAGGAAGATGCTGTCTACTTCTTCTTGATATTTAACCTCCAAATCTCCAAATAGCGACCCAGGCTCCAGGTACCTCTCTTGCTCTTTTTCCAGACCTCTTGCCATTTGGGAAACATTGGAATCGATTACTACCAATTCTGGTATACAAACAGGTTACATCCTATGATTCAACTATCTTTATCCACATCCATCACTTCATCCCTGATGCCTTTGTTTCATTCCATAGCTGCATCCCTGCTGCTGCTACAAGTTCATTCTGCAGAAAGAAGCTGCCAAACCCATCCTTACTCCCAAAGGATTAAGGGTTTTACTCCCATTATTATTTTGTGGTGCCCAAACTGGACAGTTTGCTCTGTTCAGTCCTAGCCTTATGCAATCTCAACACTTTCATAAAAGCCCATGATTTTCTTAGATTCTCTGTTGTCATGCTGTTCTTGAAAATAGGGCACAAGATGGCATCCTCAGACCTCAAGAATTCACGTTTCCATATTAGAATCAGACCATAGCACAAAATGCATTCCATTTTACCATTAGCCTACTTTCCACCCTCTTTAGACTACTTTCCTTAAGGAAAGTAAGCTTATGAAATCACCTGGCATTGTGTGTGTGTGTGTGTGTGTGTGTGTGTCCATGTCCCGCCCCCCCATCAACTTTTCCAAGGCTGGACCAATATGAACCAAATTGGGTACAGTAGTACACCTTAATGTTAATTGGGTACAGTAGTACACCAGTAGTACACCTTAATGGCGTGGTTTATAATGATGTCATCCACTCCTATTCAAGATGGTGAACACATGAAGGTCTGAGGCACAAGTGGGCTAACTTGTGAATTGCCTAACCAACTTAGACCAAAATTAGTCCAGTTGTAGGGATAGTGAAAGGAAAGTAGGCAGATTAGTTCTTACTAGAACAACTTGTCCAGGGGTGTAGCTAGGGGAGAGTGGGCCTGTGTTCACTCCTCTCCCCTGGTGGCCCCTTGGAGTGAGGGAGATAACGAAGAAAATAGAGAGGGGTGGAGCTGGAGGGCCCTCAGGAGCTGGGTGTTCCGGCTTCTTTGAACTCATCCGCTCAATTATATCTACACCCCTGAACTTGTCAATACTGCATCCTCCCATTCACAGCACCCTTGGGGTGTGTGTGTGTGTGTGTGTATTATATAAGGTGGGCAGCCCTGGCTTGTTTGCAGTTGGGTGCAGATGCACCCACCTGATCTGATAGTTGCGAGGGCGGGGGAGAGAGAAAACATACTGAAACAGTCATTAGAGCAGGCAGGACTGAGTCAGAATTATGGATGGGACCCAGATGGAGCTGGGTGAGTGGAGTGAAGGGGACCAGGAGGTCTCACAGGAGGATGAGTCCATACAGGCTTGTTCATGAGACCTGCAGGAATTGTGGCCAGATATTTAGGACTGAAGCCAAAGAAGGAGGGAGCGCAAGAGTGATCTGCTTTCCCCAGAAATGAGCTCCCAGATAGGCGTGGGAGACAGGCAACTGGAGGGAATGGGGATAAAGGGGGAAGAGAACCTCTCCCCTCCTAAGACACCCCTCCCCTGCAGAACCTAGGCCCCTTCCCTGATCTGGGACTGAGGGGGGACACACACACACACACACACACACACCCCCCAACATAGCAGTTGTCATGGCAGAACTTTGTCGGTGGGAAATACAATTGACTGGCTCCTGGCTGTCTCTACAGCGAAAGGCCTGAAACAATACACATGTGGCATGTACTAGCCCTATTCGGACATTCTGTTGTACAAGTGAATTGTGTGCTCCTTATGCAGATCAGGCTTACCTGCTTTTTCACCACAATAAGGCAGTGTTAAAACCTGATGTTTCTTCCCAGGTGGCCTCTACAGGTGAAACTCGGAAAATTAGAATATCATGCAAAAGTCCATTAATTTCAGTAATGCAAATTAAAAGGTGAAACTGATATATGAGACAGACGCATTACATGCAAAGCGAGATAAGTCAAGCCTTAATTTGTTATAATTGTGATGATCATGGCGTACAGCTCATGAAAACCCCAAATCCACAATCTCAGAAAATTAGAATATTACATGGAACCAAGAAGACAAGGATTGAAGAATAGAACAATATCGGACCTCTGAAAAGTATAAGCATGCATATGTATTCAGTACTTGGTTTGGGCCCCTTTTGCAGCAATTATTGCCTCAATGCGGCGTGGCATGGATGTTATCAGCCTGTGGCACTGATGAGGTATTATGGAAGACCAGGATGCTTCATTAGCGGCCTTCAGCAATTCTGCATTGTTTGGTCTCATGTCTCTCATCCTTCTCTTGGCAATGCCCCATAGATTCTCTATGGGGTCAGGTCAGGCGAGTTTGCTGGCCAATCAAGCACAGTACACTGTATACTTTTCAGAGGTCCGATATTGTTCTATTCTTCAATCCTTGTCTTCTTGGTTCCATGTAATATTCTAATTTTCTGAGATTGTGGATTTGGGGTTTTCATGAGCTGTACGCCATGATCATCACAATTATAACAAATTAAGGCTTGACTTATCTCGCTTTGCATGTAATGCATCTGTCTCATATATCAGTTTCACCTTTTAATTTGCATTACTGAAATTAATGGACTTTTGCACGATATTCTAATTTTCCGAGTTTCACCTGTACTTTTTACCTAGGGTAAGATATAATTTTGCCAACTTTCTTCATACCACTTCAAGATGATTGAAAAAAGAACCTTTCATGCTTCACCTGCAATGTGTAGCTCCCTTCAAAAAAAGGCAAAGCTTTGTTCATAGAGGAGCACTGGCTCATCTTCCACAACCATTTGGGGTTGAGCCTCACTTTAGACATGTGGTTGCTCCTCAACCACTTCTGATTCCTATATTTTGTTGTGGCAAAGTGGGTGGGGTAGGTGAAGCAGAAGCTGGTGGGGCTGATGATGGGTTTCCACTCTCCATTGAGTTCAATGAGTGCTTTTTAACTTACACCACCTTTTGAAGTTGGCATAATAAGTTGCTTTTATGCTTTGGTTTTAAAATTTTAATCAGATTTGTTTTATATTTTTAGCTTAATATTTTAATTGTGTCTTTTTTACAATCTTGTTTTTAAATTTTGCTGTACACTGCCTTGGGATTGTTTTAATGAAAGGTGTTATATAAATCTAACAACAACAACCAAATAATAATAGGCTGTTGTCAGGGGAGTGTCTAGTGTGTGAGATATAGAATTTAATGCAAATCTGCTCTTCCCTGTTGCCTGCTCAACACACTCATGTCTGCCATGTTCTCGGTCCTGCACTGGTGGAATTTTAGTGCAGTTCTATAGCTATGCAACTGTGCCAGCAAAGCAGTGACAACAGGCGCATATTGCATGTCAGTCCACCAGCATGGGGGCTTTTGCCAAATCCTGTGCCATTCAAACTGTTATGTATAGGATTGCATCCTAAATACATGATTATTATTTTACAAAAGTTAACTTTTCAATGGGCCAAGAACTTTTGACTATATTTTGGATTGTTCACAATGCTGCACGTATATTCATAGATATGCATATAGTGGTTCTAAGATCAGTCATTATTATTGTCCCCATATTGCAGTTGTGGGGAAGGAGCTGAAAGAATGTTTTGCCTAAGAGTTTCACAATAGAAATGAGATCTAAGCTGGGGACTTTCTGCTTTAGAGTAATGCACTTAAAATAATATCCTTCACCTTTTCCAAAACCAGGACCAACCTTTAACATCAGCCTGAAATATGGGACCACTGTTAGTTTTAACTTAATTTGTAATTTTAAGAGCTGGTGTAAGTGTGGTGGTTAAGAGACTCCGCTACAAATCAGGAAGTCCCTGATTCAAATCTTGCCTCTACTGTGAAATTACTAGATGATCTTATGATAGTCTTTGCCTTCAGTAGCCCAGCTGCAATATGAAGATGATGATTATATGTACTTTCCTTAGAGTTTTTATAAACCTTACAACAAGATAATTCACATGAACACTGTGTACACATGCTAAGTATTGATTTTTGTTTGTTTATATCATACATTCCTCAGGACAGGAGCCTGGTGTTTTGTTTTTTGTTTAGTTACTCTGTGAAATTCCATGCACGTTGAGGGTGCTATACAGATAAATAGTAAACCAAAAGCCACACTGTCTGGCTTCTGTTTTCACTTTTGCACACCATGACTAGTGTGCCGGAACAGTCAGATTACATTCCAGTGGTGGATTGCAATGCAGCATGTTAGAGGAACCATATGCAAAAGGGTCCCTCTTATGCTTTAGTTTGGAATTGCAAGTAAAAAAATTATTTATTGGAACTCTTGAGATATGGTGTTTAAGGCTAGCTGGAAACCACTCCTGTTGATGTGGAAGCCCTGCCCTAGGAAGTGACTGTGGTTACTTAGTGAGATACAGTCAGTGTATATTCCATAGTATGTTATGGTAAGCTTGGCAGACAAGTTTTTTTTTTTTTTTTAAGATCCTAGAGGAAGAGGTATTTAGACATCATTATAGTAATATCTGATCTTTTTACATATCGGGTTAGAATAAGAACCCTCAGAGCAGTTGAAATAGGTTCCGCACACATGTGCAGCAGCACCTCTCACACAGGAAGTGAGTCCTGCTCTGTTGTCACATGTTGGGCCCTATACACAACTCTGAGACAGGAGACCTCTGAATACCAGCTGCAAGGGAGCCACAGTGGGAGATTTGGCATACCTTCATCTCCTGCTTGTGGCCTTCCCAGAGGTATCTGATGGGCCACTGTGAGGAACAGGATGCTGGAATAGATGGGTCTTAGCCCTGATCCAGCAAGGCTTTTCTAATGTTCACACTACCCAGATTCTCTCAATCTGTTTGGGTCATGGCTCATCTTAAGAACTCATCTATGAATATTTGATGTACACCTGACTTGATAAGTGAATTTAAATTAGGCTTGTAAATAACCAATTGTTTGGTTGCTTGTGGCACAGACTGCCCTCCAAATGACCGGAATCTTTTCTCAGCTGAAAGATGCTTTGTTCAGGTTTTTCCTTTAGGCCATCAGTAGCCTATGATTATGATAGGTATGTGTGGAGAGAAGAAACTAATGAAACTCTTTGTAAGCTAGTGAGGGGTGCGTGTGTGTGTGATTATTTTGTAAGATGGGCTTAAATTTCCACATCTTCTTCCTCTCAGTCACAGGAAAATTGAAAGACTGCAAAAGATTTTAGTGTTATCTAGGGCCCAAACAAAACTTTATCAGTCACAGGACGGAATGAAAATAAATAAATAAACACACACACACACACAACCTAGAGAGATATCAGGCAGTATATAAACATTACAAATAAATAAATAGTTACTGCTCCAAATAATCTCTTTCCTCCTTTTCTCATTCCATTATGTTTCACACCTACACTGTGAGCCTATGGTCAGCAACTGTCTCTTTTTATCTTGCCTAGATTCTGTAGGCCCTCAAATAATATACTTCCCATCACTATGCAGCATTTACCTGAAAACCCCTTGGGTTTTCTCTCAGCAGGTTGAAGTTGAGGTTTACCGTAGGGATTCTAAGAAGCTGCCTGGCCTGGGAGATCCGGATATCGATTGGGAGGAGAGTGTCTGCTTGAATCTCATCTTGCAAAAGGTGACATAAACCTTCCTCTCTCCCACCATACTTACTTGTATCAGTATTGCAATTCCCTATTGTGTGAGATATGTGACATTAATTTGGGATATGTGCAGGGGCGTAGCAAGGTTGGAGTGGGCCTAGAGACAAGACTTTAAAATCCCCCACCCCCCGCTCACTGAAGCTCAGCTCATGAAGTAAAGAAATCTTAAATGAGCTCCACATGGCTCCATCCCTCTCGGTCCCACTACCACTACCCACTCATTAGGGCAATATTTGGGTTCCTCTCAGTCATGGGGGATTGTCATCTTCCCTCTTCTATGCCATCTGGGATGGCAATCTTTGTCCAGGTGGCAGCAGGTTACCCTCCTCTGTAGAGCCTCATACTGGGTGCTTAGCACCAGTGGCGCTGAATGTCTCCTGAATCTCCTGCTCCTATGTTGCCTGTGATTCCATGTGCTCGCTTCTTCTCAAGGGATTACTTCATCCTCTGTGGAAACCTCCTGTGGTGGTTGACAGAGAGCTTTTTCTGTACTGCCTTGATGCATAGAAACGAGTGCCTCAAGCCCCTCCACCTTCTCTTCCAGCATGTTACTAGCTTGTACAGGAGAGGAGAGCTGGTCTTGTGGTAGCAAGCATGACTTGTCACATTAGCTAAGCAGGGTCCACCCTGGTTGCATTTGAATGGGAGACCACATATGAGCACTGTAAGATATTCCCCTCAGGGGATGGAGCCGCTCTGGGAAGAGCAGAAGGTTTCAAGTTCCCTCCCTGGCATCTCCAAGATAGAATCTGAGAGAGATTCCTGCCTGCAGCCTTGGAGAAACTACTGCCAGTCTGTGAAGACAATACTGAGCTAGATGGACCAATGGTCTGACTCAGTATATGGCAGCTTCCTATGTTCCTATTCCTAAAGCCATGTTTCTTTTACTGTCTGAAGAGAAAACAAACATGGCATATTCCCTACAGATCACCACAGCACTCTACTCATCTGAAGGAGGTTTGAAAGATCAGATAAAAGAGCAAATGGTGTCTAACCATTCCTACCGGTCTACTCCAGTAGGCCAAGTGGTCGCAGGCCAACTCCTTCACTTTCCTGACCAGACAGCTTACCATGGAGCCCTCTGAATTATCTGCCTAGTGACTGGTTTGATTGCCTCTGGTTCCAACCATTGTCACCCTGCTCCCAGCAAACATTTCATGCTGTGGAGATGGCTGTTGCTTGCCACCAGCTGTGCACTGTTGTTGCTGGGAGTCCTGGTCAGAGTGGCTGTAGGAGTGGTGCAGTGTGAAGGTGCAGCCCTGCCATCCACCTTCCTCTACTTCTGCTCTTAGAACTCCAGCAATGGTTCTTTCCAAAGAACACCATACTGCTGATTATCTTTATAATTAATTCTCTTAGCCAGCCAGCGTGGGGATGTAGCAACGCAATGCGTGCCGGCAAGGGAGGCACATGATTGGCTGAGCCAATCCGGTTGGTTGGCCGGCAGAGGCACCTGATTGGCTAGGCGCCGGTTGGCCCGGCCGTTGTGAGGAGGGGCTGTCTCAGCTGCAGCGGCGCAGCCTGGGCTGGGAGGCGGGAGGCAGCGGAATGGACTGGCCCTGGCCTGGCGCCACAGGGAGTGAGTGGGCTTCTATATATTTAATTCTCTTGGGACATGCATCCCCAGGATTTGGCGACAGAACTCTCGCAACACGCTGTGAGAGTTCCGAAGTGAGGAGGACTGAGGAGGAAAGGGGGAGAGAAAGTGCCGGCGGGCGGGGGGAGAGAAAAGCCGCGGTGGTGGCAGGCGGATGGGAGGGAGAAAAATGGCAGCGGCGGGGCCCTTCTTGGCCGCCCACCGTGGCTCTGTGTGGGGAGATGAATGGGAAGGGAGGAGGGCTGGAGAGCGCGGGGCCGGAGGGAAGGGGAAGAGAGGAGAGACAGGGCCAGGAGGAAGAGCGAGGGGGAAACAGCCAGCCCCAAAGCGCTGCACAGATGCTTTGTGTGGGGTTGGCTAGTTGGCTTTTAAAACGGGAAGAGAGTGCTGGATGCCTTTAGAGAGCTTGAAAGGGGTTAATTATCAAAATATGAAGCTGGGGGAAAACTGTGGGCCCAGGTCCCAGATCTTTTAAGTACCTAGCAATGTCCCCGATTGTTCCTGTTCTTTAAATGAGGCTGTCATTTTGATGCTACAAATTAAAAAGATATTTTAAAAGGGGGGGGGGAACTAGGTTGGACAAAACAGTGCTGTAGGTGGGGCAGTGCAACCACTGGCCCCACCTTGGGTAGGGAATGAACAAGAAAATATTAAATATTACATTTCCTGTTAGGAATTAGTAGTTCAGCATGCAAATGGCGTTGGTGCATTTGCATGCCAACACCGTGTGAGTGCTGCTGGGAGCAGCATCTCATTGGTGCAGCGTTTTAAAGAGGACTGCAGCATGGCAGCTGCTGCTTTTAAGTTAAGTGTTAAGCATGACTGCACCGCGATGGTGGCTCACCAGAGGAGCCGTTAGGACCTGCCTGCCTCCTTTTAAAGGTACCACTCCCCACCCTTTGGGACATGCATGGAACATTTCGTGCACATCCCTACTAAATAGTGTGGTGGTGGTGTTGAGGTGGTGGAATCAAGTATCCCAGAAAAATGAGGAAGGAAACGGCCAGTAGGTGAAGAGAAGGAAGACAGAGCGGGTGGGGAAAATAGAATGGACAAAGCGGAGAGCAGCATATTTCCAGGAGATACATATGTGAGGAACCACATATTTAGATGCTTTTGGCTACAGGATTCTAGTCTGGAAAAGTGCTACTCCTTGAATATACAGTGTATTTCAGTGAGGATATCTGCAGTGCAGTTAAATGTTGAGAGTTGAATAATGTGATTTTGCTATAAAACAGTAGATTCAGTATATTTAAAAAATCTGGAGGATTTCCTCCCTGGGGAGGAATAATTTTAACAAAAACGGTTTTAAGGCTGTAATTTTGGTTCTGTGTTTGCATTTTCATTCACGTTCCTTTTTTCTAAAACCTTGGTTTTATTTCAGCTTGATTACATAGTAACATGTGCTGTGTGTACTCGTTCAGATGGTGGGGATATCCACATTCACAGAAAGAAATCCCAGGTGAGCAGTTTCACTTACAATGAATCTTGAAGAGCAACCTCCTTTGCCTTGCTCTTTCTCTTTTCCTTCTTTCTCTCCATAAGAACTAATCATAAGAATGTCATAAGAACTAGTCTGCAACAGGGATGCCAAAGTATTATTATATCCTCTTTGATTCATTCATTTCACCATGGAAATGTGGTTCTTAAACCAATTTTGATGCTTGCACTTATGTTCTCCATTAGTAGGCAAAAATTCTGCATTTGCTCTAATCAATGAGACTGTGGTCCTGTGCTAGGTAAACTATGTTCAGCTAATATAGGATTCTCCTGTGTAGAATGTTTCCGTTTTAGGTATTTGTTTGTTGTTACTAGCAAAATGCCCATCATGATGGGCAAGGCATATGTGGAGAGGAGAGTAGTTGTGTAATAAGGTTTGAAGGAGCCCATGTTCAAGACCTGAACACATCCTCCCTTTTTTGTCAGGCCATAGGTGCTGCCAATTTTTTTCTTAAATTTCCCTTGCAGGTTGTTAGCCACCTTGCCACTCTTTTGCCTGCTGCAGTGGCCCCCACCTGCTTGCCTGGCTCCCCTTAGATTACCTGCTGCTTCTGTGGCTAACCCACTAGAGTTCCTGTGCATGGCAGCTTGCAAAACTCTGGACCGTTATGTCATTATGCCGTACCAGAGAGAGAGAGAGCCAGTTGACTTGGGGCTTGCCATTCATTTTTCTTTGTGTGTCCTTTTCTTGCTAGTTTGCATCTGTCCATGCATAACATAAGACACAATTTCCCGTTGTTTTCTTTTAGCAAGTCTTTGCATCTCCAAGTAAACACCCTATGGACAGCAAAGGGGAGGAATCAAAGATCAGCTATCCAAATATATTTTTTATGATTGACAACTTTGAAGAGGTAGGTCATTTATCAAGAGGGGTGTCACTTCTCATGCTTGTCTTCAAGTCCAGTTTTTGGGGTATTGGTTCATCTTGTTAAATTCTAACCAGCGGTCCACAGACAAAGATCTGGCCAAATCATTCTCTGTGTTACTGATTTATGCTTATATCCTGATCTTCCTTCGAAAGCTTGGAGCAGCTTATATGGTGCTTCCATGGTCCAGGCCACAACTGTGTGGCTTAGAAAAATCTGGGAATTATTTCAACCAGGTTAATTGCACTGCAGATCCAAATTCTGCTCTATGCTATTAGAAGTTTAGAGAGTTGTTTTAATATGGGTTAGCGTTGGGAATGGAAATGGTTCCTAATTGTGATTATTTGAATACTATTAGAAGTTCTTTTTTATTTCCCTCTCTATTATTTACTATATATGTTTTCGTTAAGTTATAGGTAAGTATTTTGGATATGCTTTGTTAGACTTATGCTCCCCTACCCCAAGAAAAGAATTTTTTAAAGTTCTATAGGATTGAGTGCTCCCAGGCCAAATGCTGGGTATTTACTTTCCAAAACAAAATCTTGCATCTCATGTACTCTGAAAATCAGTGTTACCACATTTGCTCAGTTGTATGTATGTTACCACATCTGTATCTATGCTGTTACTAGAGTTGGGGGAATGAACTCTTGAAACCAAAGGACTGCAATCTGGGCACAGGCAAATCTCACCATTGGAGTTCCCCAGAGGAGCACTTTTCGAAGCAAAGAAATAAACTTTATTTATACAACAGAATTACAATGCAAACACAAGTATTGGTCAGTCTTGATAGTGCAAGAAATGCAAACAGTTCCCTGAGACTATATGAAGGTCTGTGCAGAGGTGAGACTTATATTATGTGAGTAAAAATAGGAACAGAAGCATGTTCTCACAGACTGGAAGATATGAGAAAGTTTAATAATCTTTCCTTAATTTAAAAAAAATTAATTTCCTTAAGTTTAATAATGCTTTCCACCCATAGGAAAGGGGGAACCTGGGGCCCCTCATTAGGTTCTGCCAGTGGAGGGCAAGGATAAGTGGTGGGTTATGGGCACAGCATCCAAGACTGGCCCTCTGCAAGCCCACAGCAAGCAGGGGGAGCACTGAGATTCTTGGGGAGCCAAGCACAAGAATTAGCTTGTGCAGGTGCACTTTGGGAAGAACTCAGTCACCAAGATTTCCATCTGGGGGTTCTGCTTGGTAATTTCTCTGGACTCTTTGCTAACACCACATTTTTAGTTGGCAGTCTGTATCACCTAACTGGCATAGGAAAAGGCACTTTCCATTATCTGCCATGGCTGTTATTGTTTTCCTTCTAAATATTTGCTTTCCTTATGGTAGGTATTCAGTGACATGACTGTAGGGGAAGGTGAGATGGTTTGTGTAGAGCTGGTGGCCAGTGACAAAAGCAACACATTCCAAGGAGTTATCTTCCAGGGATCCATCCGCTACGAAGCCCTGAAGAAAGTTTATGATAACAGGGTAAGAGTCATTTGGTGATGATCATTTGTTCATGCTAATGTCCAAGCGTCTAAGTAGACATGTGGTGGGGGGGGGGTGGGATCCTTATTTATATATCTGTCCTATTCTGACACAAAGCAGGGGGTCTGTGTGTCTCCTTTCTTACAACAAAAGGAATGCACAAGTGAAGGGAATTGATTTTCCCACCCTCTGCCCTTACTTTGCCACACTTCACTTCTGGTGGTGTCCAAAGTAGATTGGGAGAAAAGTGCCTGCCAGGTGGTAAAGTGAGTGGTTGTGAGGTTCAAACCCCTTCAATTCTAAGCCTAGGCTTCTTCGAAGATAAACTGAGCCTTTTTAAGGAGTTGAGCTGTTGCTAGGAGAGGCACAATCTCCTTGATTTCTCTGTCTTGTCTGACAAGACTGAAAGAGGTAAGGAAGTGGGAGCCTCCCAGTCAAAAGACAGATTGTTGTGTAGATTTTGTACAAGAAGCTGTGTACTTCACTTCAACAGCTTTCTAGACAATTCTGTGTGCAGTTGTGTGTCTAACCAGATATGTAGCTAAACACAGAATATCTAGATATTCTAGAATATGTCTCTGTAGCAATCTAGAATATGTAGATGTCTCATTTTGTATTCCATCCTCCCTCCAAGGAGCTCTGATGTGGGATTGTATCATTTATCTTCATCTAGAACCCTGTGAAGTAGGTTAGGTTGAGAAAGTGTGACTTGCCAAAGAGCCAACATTGAGCTTCATGCCACCTGCAGATTTGAGAAGCAGCTCCTCTACTCTCTCCACCAAGTCATTTATAAAAATCTTGACCTGCAAAGGGCCAGGACAAGCCACTGTGGCACTCTGCTTGATACCTCCCTCCAGGTGGACATGGAGCCACTCATTGTTCAACCAGCTATGAATCCACCCAACAGACATACTGCTTCCTTGGCTGTCCTCTTGTTTCACTTATATCCATATGTGAAACCCTTTTTTGTTTGTCTGGCATCCTTTGCAGGCCTCAGCTCATTCTGAGCCTTAGTCTTCCTCATTCAATTCATACTGATTTAGGCTACTGTTTCATACTCTTCTTTCGTTGCATGCCCCTCATTTCATTTCCTATACATGTCCTTTTTGCTTCTCAGCTGTTCAGAGGGTTCTTTGTGTGTCTACATTGTTCCCTTCTCCCACCCTCACAGGAACTGCTTTGTGATTGTGCCTTCAATATCTCGCTGTTCAGCATCTCCCGTCCCTCTTTGCCTCTTTTTCCTTTAAGAGAAAAGATGTCATGGAATCCTATCTAGTTTTTAATCTGAGCTCATTAAAGTCATCTTACCTGAAATTGAGGGTATAGGTTTGACTTTCTGAAGTTTCCCTTACCTTTTTGATATCATGAATTCCCAAGATGGCATGGACACTTTTTCCAGGCTCCCTCCTACTTTCACTTCAACCAATCCTTCCCTATTGGTAAGAACTAAGTCCAGGATGGCCCACCAAATCATTCTCTTTTCTATGTTCTGAAAGATGAAGTTTCAGCAAGGTAGATAAACCATCTATTGAACCTCCTACTCTTAATAGTTTTGCAGTAGATGTCAGAATAGTTGACACCCCAAGTAAAACTGTCTCTCTGAAAATTTGGTAATCTTTCTAAGGAAAGCATCACCCATGTTTTCTGCTTGGCTAGGTGGTCTGTAATAGATTTCCATGATGGTATTGCTTTTTTACTCAAACTCTTTTGACTGGGCTGTCATGCTTGGATTCATGGATTTCTGTGCATTTATATATAAGAATATATATATATATATATATATATATATATATATATATATATATATATATATATATAAAATTCCCTTTCTGCCGGGTCTCTTCCTTTTGAATAAGGTATACCCTTCAAATTCCAATCATGAATCTCATCCCATCAAGTTTCAGTAATACGTATCATATTTGCCTTCATGCATTAGGATTTCTAGTTCCTCTTGTTTGCTTCCCATACTCTGTGCACAAATGTATAGACATTGGAGATCGTGGGTATCACAGTTTTATGGCTTCTTTGCTGCAGTGACCTGTGAATTACTAATTACACACTATTACTTAGTGACTCAACTATGCAGCAAGCTCCAGCCACTCTCACTAGGCAGAAACTGAAACGCCAGCCAGAAACTTCAGTCTTGAACAACAACAACAAAAAAATCACACAATATATCAGTAACTTCCCACAACAAATCAGAACAGCCTACAGACTCGCCCTTTTTTTTTCTTCACCAGCTTCCTATTGGCAGTCTTGTATTTGCAAGGTCTGATCACAAGTTCCCAGATCTGTGTCTCTTCAGAAGGAGTTGTTGATGAATGGGCATGTTCATGTGGGAGAAGATGGTCCTTTGGATACTTTGTTTCCAAGCAGTTTAGCTCTGCAGGTTAGAACCAGCACTCTGAATTGCACCTGGAAATGCATAGGAAGGCAGTGAAGATCTTGTAGCAGTGGCAAAATATGCTCAAACTGGCATGCCCAGGTTTAACAACCTGGCTACTGTAGTGAAATTTTCAAATGGACTTCAGAGTGCTGTGTTTTGCTTCACAGAGGGTGTTACCATAATCTGATGTAGATGTTACCAAAGCATGGATAGCTGTGCAAAAGCGATCTCTGTCCAAGAGAAGTTGCAGCTGGAGCATCAACCATCTCCGACTCTAGTCGCCTGTTTTGCACCTACATCAGAAACAGAGCTGGGTATCTACATATTGATGATACCAAATGCCAGATCTCTCCTAGTGACTTCATGTAGATATTAAAAATGTGTGGGACTAAACAGAACCCAGAATTCCAAAGCATAAGTGTCACAACACAGAATTAAAGTCCCCTAGCAGCACTCTTTGGGACCTGCCCACCAGATAGGAGGGAAACCACAAGTCTCAATCTGAATAAGTGGTCCAGAAGAACACCATAGTCAATGGTATCAAAAGCCACTGGAAATTAACAGGGCCATAATCTCCCTGTTTGTTTCCTGCTATAGGTCATCAAGTAGAGCAGTCAAGATATTCAGTGCCAAAAGCAGGGTGGGAGCTAGACTGACACTGATTATCTGATCCATATCAACGTTATAAGTGGCTCCCCACTTTGGCTCCCCATGTAGGTAAGCGTTGCAGCAAAAATGGCACAGAGGATGTCATTTGGCTTTTATAAGTACAATAATATGGAGTTTGTGAGAATGAAGGGACCACAAGGAAAAGGACATGCAGAGATGGCAGTGAGTCGGGTTTCAACAGGGGACACTTCTCCCTATGGAACAGAGGAAGATTCGAACCCGGGCTCGCCTCTCCATGAAAGAGTAAGTAAACTTCACTTTAGAACAAGGTTGGTCAACTTTTCTATTCTTGGAGGCTAATACGAAGCATAACGTTTGAGCTGGAAACCAGTACTTTTGTTTTGCTTCACAAACCTCTTTCTTTCATGGTTGATTGAGTTCTCCACTGGGCATACCCAGGCATTGTTGTTCTTGTTTTTATTACTACTTACGTCAGCCAAAAAGAAGTGATCAAAGTGGCTTACATAATGAACCCCCTTTTTAAAAGGGGTTAAATTTTGTGTATCTGTGGTGTCAGTGACTAAAAAATCTCCAAGGTAACTGTTGGCAACCATTTTGGAAAAACACACGTTGTGGCTCATTTTTAAAAATAAACACCACACTTTTTTTTCCCTGTGAATAATCACAGGAAAATTGCAGATTTTATTTGTTTAACTTATTTGTATACTGCCCAAAACGCAAATCTCTGGGCGATTTACAAAAAAACAATAAAAACAACAAATAAAAAGGTTAAAACATTACAACAATTTAAAATTTAAAACAAAGTTAAAACTATTAAACCCATCAAACTATTAAAACAGTATCTAATTAAAAGCCTGGGTAAACAAATGTGTCTTGACTACCTTTTTAAGAGATGGGGAAGCTTTTATGTCAGCAGGGAGCGTGTTCCAAAGCCTTGGGGCAGCAATTGAGAAGGACCGTCACCGAGTAGCCACCAAATGAGCCGGTGGCAACTGCAGACAAACCTCTCCTGATGATCTCAATGGGCAGTGTGGTTCATAGAGAAGAAGACATTCCCTTAAATACCCAGGGCCCAAGCTGTTTAGGGCTTTATAGGTTATAACCAAGACCTTGTATTTTGCCCAGAAACTTATCGGCAACCAGTGTAGATATTTTAAGATAGGAGAGATATGGTCTCTCCAAGATGACCCAGAGATGAACCCTGCTGCCGATTTTTGACTTGTGGCAGGCATTGTGTGATAGCTGCAGACCTGCAAAGCACAGTAGGGCACTTAATTTTGATTATTTCCTCCGTTTCTCACCCTTTTTCACAGCCTTAGGAAAGGAACACCCCCAGCTCCCGATCTCCATTGCGCTAATGCCTTGTTAGCCGTGGTTTCGTTCCCTGAGGAAATCTGTGGGAATAGAGTCCACCTATAATCTTGAAAACCAGTTTTTTAAACTGTATGAGTGAAACTGCCAACAAACATTTTACGTTTATAATTTGGTAGGTTTGCCAGGAGCTGAATAAAATTGCTTTGGGGACTGGATATCAACCATAGGTTATCCTTTGATTAAAATATTGAATGGTGACTTAGCCTGCTGCTATGTGTAAGCTGATGGATCAGTGACCAACATGTTGTGTGGTTCAGAACCACCTTTGTTATGGTGAGCAACTAAAAAACAACAACCCCAAAATCTCCAGTGGTCTTGCACAAGAGAGCTCTTGTGCAAATACTTAAACTGGTGCGATTGCACTTCTGTAACGCTGCTTACTTCATCTGCAATGTAAGTAGTGTCACAGAAGTGCGGTAGTGTGCAAGCCCCCTGGAGGTTTTGCACACTACTGATTTTTAGGCACTTGCAGCAGCACAGGCAATTCAGAATGTTTCACTGCACAATGTATCAGCCAATGTTCATCAATGTCTGTTCATCCATATGTGCTATTCGGAAGCCAGGACTTGGTTTTTTAAACAACTGTATTCCGAGCAAGAAGCTATCTTTAAATCAGATGGATTATATTCAAAAAGAAGAGAATTCCAAACAAAATTGAGAACTACAAATCTCTTCTCTCCTAATATGTTACTCCTTCCCCCTCCTCCCGCTGCCTCTTTCAGGTCACTTCATTCAGTACTCCTCCAACTCCCGAACGAAACAACCGCCCTTCTTTTTTCTCCCCATCCCTTAAGAGGAAAGTGCCCCGGAATCGCATTGCTGAAATGAAGAAGTCCCACTCTGCCAATGATAGTGAGGAGTTCTTTAGGGATGATGATGATGGAGGTGAGTGAAGAGAGAACTTGGAATGCCTTGGCTTAAGAGAGAACATCCAGCCTATCTCTGGCATTGAGGTGGCTAAATCAGGCTTGGATTATCTCAGACTGACCATGTGATACATGGAGGTGGAAGAGGGAGTCCCTTGCACTGGGGACAGGAGTTCTTACTCACTGCAAGATTTTACAGAGTAAACTTGGATATATTTGCCTCCACTTTGACCCATATATCCGTGATTATATGCCATTAGTCCCCAGGAGCTTTCATATGGGACCAGACTGTGACATGAAAGTATGGACAGACACTGTCTTGTGGAAGTGGCTACACTGGGATAACAGGCTAGCTTGTGAGATCTGTGGTGCAAGGTGTGGAAATGCTCTTGCAGCCAATGGTGACTTTGGGGCTTTTGGCACCCTCAACGGAAACTCGGAGCAAGAGGGGGAGGGAGTTCCACTCATTCTGCCTACACCCCAAGGACGCTTTGTCCACCATTTGTACCCGGCCTCTCACTGGATGACCTGGGTTGCCCCTGGACAACCCTCCTTGTCCTCAGCCACTGCCGTCCCAAATAGTGAGGAACAAGCCCCACGTCCTGTTTCCAGCCCCTTTTCCTCCCACCCCAAGGTGTCTTTATTTGTCCTTGCTCATTGTTCTGCCTCCAGTTCCCATCCCCTGTGTTCTCCCCGGTTGCTGTGCAGGCCTTCCCTTGCCCTTCCCCCTTCTGCTGCTCAATCCTAGGCAGGTGTATCTGCTGCTTCCCAGCTGCTGCCTGCTGTTATGCATTGCTGAGCCCAGTGTCCTGGGTCTGTGACGCTTGATGACTCCTCAGAGCTGTGGAAGCCTTGACTGGCCAGCGGCTCTTCTCTTCACTCCCAGCCTCATCTGCTGAGAGCCTGCTGGGCCCGGTGCTGGCTGTTGGGCAGGCCAGTGGAACACTGAGGGAGTCCAACCTTGCCTCCCTGACCCCTCCAGTTGGCTTGGTAAGTGGGGCAGGTGCACATTTCAAAAAAACACCTGAAAACTCATCTTTTCGCCCAAGCTTTCTCAGCTTCCTAGTATTTTTGGGTTTTAATTTCTGGTTTTTTTTAAATTGTTAAATTGTTTTTAAATGTTTGTATATGTTTTTAACTGGTTTTATGTTATTGTAAACCATCCAGAGATGAAAGTTTGGGGCGGTGCCCAAATTTGCTAAATAAATAAATTAAAATAAAATAAATGTCCAGACACCAGGGAGTAGTGACATTAGACCACTTGATTTCAAATAGATCTCTCTACATATATTCAAAGTCTCTCCCTGCGAGTAGAACATTAGCAAAGCAGGGAAAGATCTAGACGAGAATCTTTTTCTTCCTGCTCTGCTAGTTTTATACTTGCATGGCTTTTGAAAAGTGGGAATGAAAAAGAGAAAGCAGGGGGAAATTCCCCAAAGAGCAAAAAAATGATACATTATTTCCTGAGTTCGTAGCTTCTAAATAGTTAAATCAATAAAGGACAAAAAGAGTAAAATCAGTGAAGGGCATCATTATCATCTATATTGCCCACTAAGGTTCTGAAGCCAGAGGTGGAGGCGGGGGCAAGTCCTGGCAAGTGACACCCTGCTTCTGAATGCCGCTGCTTGATAAAAGGAGTCTAGACGGTCCCTTCTCTCTCCCCTGTTCTTTGGGCTTTTATTTGCCCCTTCCATTGAGGTGGTGGTGGGGCAGCAAGGGAAAGTGCCAGGGTAGGCAAAGTGGAGTGAGGTGGCAAATGGACTTAGGAAGCAGTGGCAAGGTGGCAGAGGTCCTTGCAAGGACACACAAGGTGTTGGCAGACTGCCACTGAACATGAGCTTTCTACATCAGAGTGATCCTGCCAATGAATCTGGAGGATCCATCTAGCCAGCATGGATAAGAGTTACTGTTAAAATGTGGAAATTGCTAGTTAAGTTTGCCCATCTTCACTCTCACACCGTATAAGCTGTAAAGTCTTTGTATTGTCACGTATATTATGCTGCTTTAGAAATGAGGTTCCATACACACACACACTTTGCCTTGGCCTTTCAGCTGGAGATTGGTCTGGGTAGGGATGCATCCAGGTATAAATTTCACGTGCAATATTCCCAGTTAGTTGCTAGCGGTGCCCCTGATGAATTTCTGCCTGATGCATTTTTACAAAGCACAGTGCTTCCCTGGAAAATGCCATCTGTTAAAGGGGCACAGGAGTGCCTCCTTAGTTAAGGCAGGTAGCCAAAGAGAAATGGATAGATAGAGATTCTGCTATTATAAGTCTCAAAACTGTATTGCTTATGAATATGACATCTGTTGTTGGGGTAATAACATGATACTTGGCATGCATGATGGTTTGCAGGTAGAGATTGCATCCTTATTCACAAGTAGCCATCAAATCCTTACATGTAAGTAGAACATTGGCCTTTCTCATGAGTTGACCTCAAAATTACTTGTGAGTAGACAGTACATCTTTTGGTCATGAGTAGCCCCTTATCAGTAAATCTCACCCTTACTTTTGAGTAGGATTACTCTTGAGAAAGGATGCAGAATTTCTGAGTAAGCTTACAGGTCTACTCACACAAGACTACATAATGAGCAAAGGCGAGACTTTACTAGAGAGTAACAGTGTATCCCTACTCATAAGTAGACAGACTAGCTCATGAATACAGTCATCCCTTGTCTGAGTACATGCAAATAGGAAATTATTATTATTATTATTTTTACATTTATATCCTGCTCTTCCTCCAAGGAGCCCAGAGCGGTGTACTACATACTTGAGTTTCTCTTTCACAACAACCCTATGAAGTAGGTTAGGCTGAGATAGAAGTGACTGGCCCAGAGTCACTCAGCTAGTTTCATGGCTGACTGGGGATTTGAACTCAGGTCTCCCCGGTCCTAGTCCAGCACTCTAACCACTACACCACTCTGGTAACAGGTCTTGCCAACCGCGACCTGAGTATCTGCATTTGAGGGTTTTTTAGTGATTTTGGAGGGGTTTCAGCAATTGGGGAGGGGAGGGGTCAGAGGTTGGATCTGCTCATTCCTCTTGGTGATGCTTACTGAACGTGCTGTCCCTTGCCAATTTAAAATGCCTTTGAGTGATTTGGGGTGGACCAGAAATGTCCAGAGATTTAATCTGTTCGTTCTTCTTGGTGACTCTTGGTGATATTACAGATTTTTGGGGTATTTTTCCCCTTTATTTTTAGATCTTTGTGGTTGTGGTTCCCCTAACCTCCTGTTTCCCATAGACTTTAATGTCTCGCCAACCGCGAATTTGCCAATGGCGAGGTTTTACCATAATGGAACCCCAGCAGTTGGCTAGGGATGACTGTATAGCTTAGGAGTTTTTTAAAAGTATTTTAATTAGTGTTTAATGGTTTTTAATTGCGTTTGAATTGTTTTTATATTGTTTTTAGCACTGTGTTTTAAATGGTGCATGTTTTTATGTCTTTTAAATTTGTTGTACACCGCCCAGAGCCCTTGGATGGGGCGGTTTATACATGTAACAAATAAATAAATAAAAAATAATAGTTACCTGTAAGTATGGTTGTCTACATGTGAGTAAAGCTGACTGTCTACTCATGAGTAAGGGTGTCTATTTGTAACCAAGCACACAAGGCTTTCTGAGAAGTAAGGTTGTGGGTCCACTCACAAGTGAGCTTATGGAGTGTAGTTGTGAGTAAGGGTAAGGTCTACTCAGGTGTAATCAGTGCCTCATTTCTAAAGCAGCACGATATGAGACTGTACAGAGTCTTTACAGCTTATATGGTGTGGAAATTGAGGGACACCTTAACTTGCCATTTCCATGCTTTTTAGAGGAAAAAATGGAAAGCATCTTAACTCTCACCTTTATACTGAAGGTTTTTGGATGACTGACTATATCTACCCTATCTACACAAACACACACACCTCTGTTAGCTAAATGGAGCCACCACGTTCAGAGATGTGATACTTGTGACAGTTTCTGGGGACAAGGGGTGCCTGTCACTTCCATGCCCTGCCTTCGAGCTTCCAAAACATTCAAGAGGGCATGCTTTCCCTCCTGCTGTTTACTCCCCTAAAACTGGTACTCAGAGGCATCCTGCCTTTGAGGCTGGAGGTGGCCTATAGCCCTTCAACTAGTAGCTGTTGATAGACCTCTCCTCCATGAAGTTATCCAAACCCCTCTTAAAGCCATCCAGGTTGTTGATGGTCACCACTTTTTGCGGCAGAGAATTCCACAAGTTGATGTGAAATTCTCTCCTCCGATGGAGAGGAGAGCTGGTCTTGTGGTAGCAAGCATGACTTGTCCTTTTAGTTAAGCAGGGTCTGCCCTGGTTGCATATGAAAGGGAGATTAGAAGTGTGAGCACTGTAAGATATTCCCCTTAGGGGGATGGAGCCACTCTGGAAAGAGGGTCTAAGTTTCAAGTTCCCTCCCTGGCATCTCCAAGATAGGGCTGAGAGAGATTCCTGCTGGCAACTTTGGAAAAGCCGCTGGCAGTCTGTGTAGACAATACCTAGCTAGATGGACCTATGGTCTGACTTGGTTTATGGCAGCTTCCTATGTTCCTGTGATTATGCATGGTGTGGAAAAAGTACTTCCATTTTTTGGTCCTAAATTTCCTGGTTGATTACCTGGTTGATTTCATGGGATGACCCCTGATTCTAGTGTTAAGTGAGAGGGAGAAAAATTTCTCTCTATCGACTTTCTCCACACCAGGCATGATTTTATAGACCTCTATCATGTCTCCCTCAGTCGTCTTTCTTCTAAACTAAAAAGCCCCAGGTGTTGAAGCCCTGCCTCATAAGGAAGATGCTCTAGGCCCCTGATCATCTTGGTTGCCCTCTTCTGCACCTTTTCCAGTTCTACAATGTCCTTCTTTAGATGTGGTGACCAGAATTGTACACAGTACTCCAGGTGTGGCTGCACCATAGTTTTGTATAAGGGCATTATAATATTAGCAGTTTTATTTTCAGTCCCCTTCCTAAAGATCCCTAGCATGGAATTGGCCTTTTTCACAGCTGCTGCACATTGAGTCAACACTTACGAGCTGTCCACCACAACCCCTAGATCCCTCTCAAGGTCGGTCACTGACAGCTCAGATCCCATCAGCGTTTACGTGAAGCTGGGGGTTTTTATCCCAATGTGCATCACTTTACAGTTGCCAACATCATTTTGGAGCTCTTCTCAATCTGTTTTGGATTTCACTACCCAAAATAGTTTATCATCTGCAAATTTGGCCACCTCACTGCTTACCCCTACTTCTAGATCATTTATGAATAAATTAAAAAGCACCAGTCCAAGTACAGATCCCTGGGGGAGCCCACTTCTTATTTCCCTCTATTGTGAAAACTCTTCATTTATTCCTACCCTCTCTTTCCTGTCCTTCAACCAGTTGCTAATCCACATATGTACTTGTCCCCTTATCCCATGCTAAGTTTTTTCAAGAGTCTTTGATGAGGAACTTTGTTGAAAGCTTTTTGGAAGTCCAGGTATACTATGTCAACTGGATCACCTTGATCCACACACTTGTTGACACTCTCAAAGAACTCCAAAAGGCTGATGAGGCAAGATTTACCTTTGCAGAAGCCATGCTGGTTCTCTCCCAGCAGGGCCTGTTCTTCTATGTGCTTAACAATTTGGCTGGCTGCTGATGTGGAAACAGAATGCTGAACTAGATGGGCCTTTTGGTCTGTTTCAGGCAATTGTAATTTTCTGTTTCCTTCCTGACACCTTGTTCTACCCTGACAGATCTGCACAATGCAACAAACCTAAGATCACGGTCATTATCTGGAACAGGAAGGTCTCTTGTGGGCTCATGGCTGAAGCTAAATAGGACAGATGAAAACTTCCTACTCTATGCACACTTAACATACGTCACGTTGCCACTGCATCGAATCTTAACAGGTAAAAAAGCCTATTGTGTATTCCAGAACTGGAAAATCTAATGTCTTCAGGGAATTCTCTTGCATACATTTCACTGAAAGGAATGGCAGGTATACAAACATGCCTCCCATTCTATGTAAAAGGGCTTGTGAAGGAGAAATGTTCAGCAGTCTTCGCCTTTTGTTCAGGCAACAGTCAGCTGAGTTACCTTAATGTTTATCTTCCCTGCCGCCCCCACCCCCATGGTACACACAGCTTGATAAGTGTTACTGATTATTGCAAAGTCAGCAGCCCAGGGCTTTTTGTGTTGTGCCAGTAGTACAAGCAGGAAGAAACAGAGCTGCCACAGTTCCTGTGGCCCAAGGGGAGCAGATTTTTGGCAAAAGCCTCCTCATCACTTGGCAGAGGGTAAACCAACAGCCAGCCAGCCTCCCAAGTGGTGAGATCCCGTGGACACTGGGGCGAGTTTCTACTTGATAAATGGTCATCTGTATTTGCTCATAGTTTAAGGTTGATTTTGCAGATGGATCAATTTGATGTGGCGGGGGTGACTGAACTTTGAAAGCCTGAAAGGAGCAGGCCAAGATGTTGCTGTGGCTCTTGGCTGCTTTGCCTTCATGTTGACATTCTGCTTGGTTAACGATGCATGTTTACCCATGTCTGTCTGTCACCTGTGGTAATATAGCTCTTGTGCAGTAAGCATATGACATCAGATTTAACATATGAGATATGCAGTATTTTATTTATTTATAGCTATGTAAACCGCTTTGGGAACTTTTGTTGATAAGTGGTATATAAATATTTGTATAGTGATGGATCACAAATAGAGGCTTGCTTATTTAATACTAGTAAATTCATCTTGCATTCTGCAAACAGACTAATGTTTACGGCTGCTACTGGAAGTTTCATTTCAGGCCTCAGATAGAATAATTAAATGTTAGAGTGGGAAGAGACCTTGTGGGAACGGGGCGGTGTCTTAATTGAGTCTCCTACTCAGTGCAAGACTCTCTAGCAGCATCCCTGATAGGCAGCTGTCCAGCTGCTCTGGACTTTACAGACTTTACTAGTAGTCTTTGTACTTTGTACTCTGTGTAACACATTTCAGCTTTTAGTGCAGTAGCATAAGAACTTTAATAGATTTATACTCCTTTTCAAAAGTGAAGTACAATGTTTGCCTTTTAGACTTGTAATTGCCTTGGATTACGTGTGTACTAAATTTTAACTTTTGGGGTAGTATGCTGTATCTTTATAACTTGGGGGCCACTTGATGCTGCCCAATTTGAAAGAGAAGTATACAGATGTCTCTGTTTCAGGCTTTCCTAGTAATTGGGGTCATGGGCAACAGGGCTCTAGGTCATGCAAAAGTGCCTTTATGACAGTAACACCCCCTGTGAGAGATTAAGTCTTGTATTATAATCACATTTCATTTTCTTATATTTGTAGAAAACAAAATAAATTGACCCATAATCCTCACTATCTTCTTGTTTGTTTGTTTGTTCAGATATTCTAGAAGTGCGGCAGAAACCAATTCTGATGACATAGCAGATCGCTGGGCACTGCCTTGGAAACCTTGCTGCCAAGTGCCTAAAAAACCCCAACCAAACTACAGTGGTCTTCTGTCACAACACCACCATCTAGTGTCAGGAACTTAACATTATACTGAAAAAAGGGATGTCTAGGAATTACCAGCCAACCAGTCAAGAAGTGCCTCTTTCTTCTGCTATACGTACTGTATGCTCACTGCAAACAAAAAAAAACCCTGTCTCTTTATAGACTGGCAGAAAACTTCCAATCAACCAACCAACCAACCACCACAGAAGTTGGGACTGTGTTTAAAGAAAAAAAATGCTTTATGAATAATTTGTTACAGTGTTTACTTCATAACTGGAAATAAATGAACATGTACAGAATGTATTAATCTTTCTATACTTTAAGAGACGTGTCCATGGGATTTCATACTGATGTACCAATGAACTTCGTTTCATAGACTGTTGAAAACCCTCCTTGTTCCTAAATAAAACATCTTTGTGTATGTCTGTACAGTTGAAAGGATAGCAGAATAACATGACAATGGAGAGAAATCAAGGACTTGGCCAGAGTCCCATTTGGCTACATATAGTAGTCTAGCTGGAGCTAGATGGTTTTTTTTTCTGTTTCTGTCAATAGTATATTTTAGGGCTCACAGTGCAAACTGATTCTACAATTTATATAATCTCCATCTACCAAAGAGCAGCAAAAGGTCCAACCAAAAATGACTGAAAGATCAACAGTGAAGAAATGTATTGTGATTTGATTCCAGTATGGCTAATACTTCTAGGATAAATCTGTCTTTTAACAGTGCAGATGCCTACAGTTTGGAGCAGGAAAGGAAACATGAACGCAAGGCCTCTACTACCAAAAAAGAAACAAACCCCAGCACACCTCAGCTAGTTGCTTATATTCTGAATCAGTGAGAATTACAACCAACTGAAGTGAGTTACTACAAAGCTTTATACTTCAAACATCTCATCAAGCAGTTACCTCAGATCTTCATTGTATTGGTGCTGTGCTATACTGAAGCCTACCTTATTTTGGAAGGTTATCAAACATGACCTAAACAAAAATCTAGGAAAGGTTATATTTGTCTGTGTATAGAAAATAGTCTGCTGAATGTACAACAGAAGGTGCATAGATATGTGCCATTTTGAGTGTGGCAGAGATTGTTCACTGCTCTGTGAGCACATGTATGGTCTGAGGTGAACTTTTTTATATAAACAAGGAAAGATCTTTCTCTCAACCCTTCCAATTCTCAGAACAGTTTTGCAACTTTATTTTAAATGTTTGTGGGGTACAAACATTGTTTGTACAGTGAAGAAATGTTTGTTACATGGCATATAAATCTGTATCTGCTACTAGAAAGAAAGAAAGAAAAGCCTAGTGAGCTTTTAAGGGGAAAGATGAGATCTGTAGCTGATTTTGGCATACACGTTGTGATGCTGGAGGTGGGGATAAGTCAAATGGAGAACCCATTGTGGATGCTCTTTAAAAGATTCCTGTCTATACCCAGCTTACTCAAACACCAGTTCCTGAAATGACTCCTTGACTCTCAAAACTTATTCGCTGTCCTTCACCACTAGCACACTTTTAAAATAGCATATCACTGTGAGAACCTGGTTGCACAAATCAGATTGAGAACTATGAAGAAAGGGAGGGAAATATGTACATGTCTATGGATTTATTTTTTACTAGACGAATTCTGTTTCTATTCTAGAGCAAATTCAACAGTGACAGAACATCCCTTTTGAGCAGAGAGCAAATGTGAACAAGCCAAGTGCTATTCAAATTATTTGGAATTCACTCTCAGTACTGCGATAACAGCATAGCAGATAATGAAAAACTGGAGCAATCTTGTTCCATCAATGGCTACTTTTGTTGTGCATAATGAGATGAAGTACTGTAGTTCAGTCTGTCAAATTAGACTTGATTTCTTTTTGGATCCATACAACTGATGATGATTGGGAGGGAAATAAGAACTAGCCCAAATGCTTAGCTGCAGAGCTGCTTTTGCAACTCAACTGCTGTGCAAGGTTGCAAATATGCTCAAGCAGTGGGGTGGCATCCACAGTTGTCCTTCGTCTGGCACAGGAGCCCTTGTTTCAGAGTAGGAGAACTGTGAATGCTGTCCATTGTTTCCAAAATGCTGTGACTATTCTCTTGCTGGTTCCTGCACTGTTATGATAGTGAACTTCGTGCTTTTTAAAGTGGGGGCCACTTTGGGGGGAAAACAAAACAAAACCTTCAGTATGAAAGCCATTTCTCACTCTTACCCATGTGCACCCTTAAGACAGAGTCCACCCTTAAGAGCCCTGAGGGGAAAACACTGGGAAGGGTTACTCTTCCCAGCAATCCAAGTATGCCTTCCAAGATTGTGCAGGGGCTCAAGAGAGTCAGTTTTACTTAACGGAGCCTCTCCTCCAGCACTGAGCAAAGCATAGCACTGCATAGTCCAAACGGTTGTTTCCTATGGTGCCAGGAAGACTGTATGGAAGTTTTACAAAGAGCAAATGAATTATTGAGGAGCCACACTTAAGATGGATGGGAGCCAACATTGGCTCCCAGGCCTGAGAACACTGGCTTAGAATTTAGAGTTGTGTCGTTTGATCAGCAGCCTCCCACATTCTGTGGCTGAACTGAAATGCTGCTGATGGAAGATCAAATGCTTGTATTATCTTGTTTATGTGTGTGTTAACCTTTCTTGCACACACACCACCAGCATATTAGGAAGGAGGCTAGGCCAGAGCCTGTAAACTCCCATGCCAACATATGGGTAGTGACTGTTACTAGATTAGAAGCATTCAGTCCTCCACCTAGTCTGCTGGTTAAACAGTTGGGCTAAACCACTACAGACAAGATCACGTGTAGCTGCTGGATGTAGCTGAAAACTGCAAATGAAGTCCATTTCATTGCAAATTCCTTTGCTTGGTTGCAATTGTCTTTATGCTGTGTCTACAAAGCAGGAATTCACAGCAGCATAAAATTTTGAATGGCCAGACCACGTTATGGTAGGCATGGGAATGCTTTTCGTGTATTACCCTCTCCCTCATATTGTTTCACTTTCCTGTGTTGCAAGAGCCACCTCTTGCCCCACCTCACTCCCAAGTAAGTGAAATGGCCTCTTATGGGTGAGGTGCAAGAACACAAAAGGGGAAGGCTGCTGTCAAAAGAAACCAATGCTGCTAACCATGTGAAGATGAAACATTAGATCCATCCTTGTTTACAAATTTGATATACGTGTTTTAGCAGGTGGTTTGCTGACTCTAATGCAAGTGCTAGCACAAACGTTAGAGAGGACTAATCTCTTACTAAAGAAATACTCTTAGTAAAATATTTATAATAAAAGTCTTAAAATTCATTTTATTAACATTGCTTATTAAACTGATGAGAGCTGGAATATATCCTGCGTATCTTTTTAATACTGGCAGTGGACATGCAATTTTCCGTGAAAATAGAAGTTGCGAGCATCTTTCCAATTAAATCACCGAAAGATAGCAGTGGGAAGGTTGTGCCACTATCAGAAGCAACAGTTGAGAAGTTTCCTGAATTATTACATGTCATAATTTTATCCTAGTGGAGTGAGGAAGCTTGGTTACTGTTCTACCAGCTGTATTCTTTGCCCGCTGCCTCATGAGTTTGGAAACACTAGTATTGCCTGCTGGAGAGCCCTGCCTTCATCTGGCTGTGTATGTTTGTAGCATAGGTGGAACAAACAGTTTGATAAAGCAATGTTAGAAATGTAAAGATTAAAAATTATTTTAAGTGAAAGCTACAGATTTGTTCTACCACACATTAAGCTTGTGTTCAAATTGTGTTCTGGCAAATTGTGTTCTGGGTTGCCTTTCACTTCCTTGGAAGTTTATTGGATTTCCTCAATGAAATTATCAGTAGGAGTGGCTAAACTTTCTGCAAAAAGATGAAAAATTTAGGTTGCTTACCTATAACTGTAGTTCTTCTAGTGACCTGCTGCCCATTCCCACTAATGGCTTCTGAGCTTGTGCAGAGCCCCACACTGGAATCTTCCAGAACGTTCCCCTCAGAAGTGTTTTGGCAGTAGTCCTGCCCCTATTTCTCTCTTCAGCACACTTCCCTCAGTCAGTCTGAACACTGCTGCAGCCTACAGCTACAGATAAAAACTTACCGGAACTACAGTTTCAGATAAATAACTGAAATTTCTGCTATGTCGTCTCTGTCCTAGTGTTTGTGCTAGTCTTCCACTAATGGGAGACTAGCAAGCTCACTCACCTGGTGGAGGGTGCAGCCTACAGAGACAGAATGTAAAACTGCAGAACCAGGAGTGTAGATATAACTGAACAATGTGGTGATGGTGGTGGGAGCAATGTCCTTGGGCCCATGAGGGAGGGGCCCACTGGCAGCCTGCTTCTTCCTCTCCCCTCGGATGTAGTCATTGGCAAGCTGCTGGCTGTTGATCAGAGTGGCTGTTGATATTACCACAGGAGCAAGAGAAAGGGCATGCCGAGAATGTTTTGTTTTTCACCATATCCATATAGTTCTGCTGTTGCAAATATATGGGCCAGGCATCCAAGGAAGGTGGCAGAAGGCCCAGGGGCCCATCTTCACTTCTGGTCCCAGAAGGGCCCACTTCACCCTTGCTATGTCCCTGCGCAGAACCCCCTTGGAAGTGTTGAACACATCCTTGGAGCCAGAGCATAAAGCTTCACAAACAATGAAGGCTGCACTCATGTTTCAGCTCTGCAGAATTACCTCCAAGAAAGCTTGAGGAAGCAGCAATTGCTCTGGTTGAATAAGCAGGGGTGTAGCTATAACTGAGTGAAAGGGTTCAAAGAACCTTGGAACCCAGCTCCTGAGGACCCTCCAGCTCCACCACTAGGCTTGTGCCCAAAATGTTTCGGAGGCCATTGTAAAGGCCTCCGAAATGTTTCGGCGCTGGGACAGGATTCGGTGCTTTGGCACCGGCGGGGGTACTACTTTAAGGGTGCGGGAGGGTGTACTCACCCCCCCCACCGCGTTTCCCCCGCCGGTGCTCTCCAAATTTCAAGCCCCTCGGGGCAGCAGCGTTCCTCCCTGCCGCCCTGTTCCCCCCGTCGGCCGGAAGTGGCCGGAAGTCGCGAGCGCCCGTCGTGCACGCGCATGCCTGCCCGCCCGCCTGCCGCGCGCACGCACAACGGGCGCCTGCGCGCTCTCGACTTCCGGCCACTTCCGGCCGATGGGGGGAACGGGGCGGCAGGGAAGAATGCTGCCGCTCTGAGGGGCTTGAAATTTGGAGAGCGCCGGCGGGGGAAACGCAGCCGGGGGTGTGAGTACACCCTCCCCCGCCCTTAAAGTAGTACCCCCGCCAGTGCCGAAGCCTACTTGGGCACATCCCTATCCACCACTCCTTATTTTCTTCATTCTCTGCCTCACTCTGGGGGGCTGCCAGAGAGAGGGGTGAACACGGGCCCCTTCTCCCCTAGCTACGCCCCTTGCCTGTATGAGCTCAAGTAGTGGTTTATTTGCCAATCGGTAACAATAGGCAATAGTTCCCAAAATCCACACAGACAGATGTTGCGAATAAATTTGCTGGCCCTTCCTTTCATATGAAACAAAAAGTGACTTGTTGAGATAGAATGGGACCATCTCTTGGATAAAGAAAGCATCCTTCTGACATCAAGGGAATGCCAGACCCTTTCGTGATTGGAAGTTGGACCTGGAAAACACACTGGTAAATGGATGTCCTGAGACATGTGGAATTATGAGCCAATCTTGTGCAGCATGTTATCTGATTGGAAGGTTAGATACGGTGGATCCATCTATAGCTCTTCTAATTTCACAACCCTATGAGCCATGATGATCACTACGAAGAAAGCCACTTTAAAAGACACAAGTCATAAACTGCAAATGGCTAAAGATTCTGCATCAGTTTGGGAAGAACTAATATGAAATCCCAAAAGTTGTCAACCTAAGTAACAGATACAATCACATCAAACCCTTGGAAAAAACATTTAGCCTCTACAGTAGATAATAATATGGGTTGAAATAGCTGCCAGGTGAATCTGCAGGGAAGAGATTGCTGGAGTTTGGAGGGACTAGATTCCTAATCTACCCCAACAGCAGTGGAAGGTGCACAGCTGCAAAGAAGAGCACTGCTAATTAATATTGTCTGGAGACAGGGAGTTCAAGTTCAAAGTAGTAGTTTACTGAGGAGCTACATGCTGAACAGAGAGAGAGCCTACATGCCTAGCTGCTGCCTACATGAGGAGTGGGGGAAGGAAGAAGTCTGTCTCACAGGTGAGAAAAGGAAATCTGAGACTAACGGGAATCAGGACAGAGACAGAGAGTGGTTAGGGGGGATTCTCTTACTATCTCTACTCCCTAATGCCTCTAGTGGTCAATATTTATTTATTTATTTTATTTTTATTTATTTTTACATTTTATATCCCGCTCTTCCTCCAAGGAGCCCAGAGCGGTGTACTACATACTTGGGTTTCTCCTCACAACAACCCTGTGAAGTAGGTTAGGCTGAGAGAGGAGTGACTGGCCCAGAGTCACCCAGCAAGCATCATGGCTGAATGGGGATTTGAACTCAGGTCTCCCCGGTCCTAGTCCAGCACTCTGACCACGCTGGCTCTATAGGGTTCAATAGGTCAGTACAGTACACTACACTACACCACTACACCACGCTGGGACACATCTGTAAAGCGCTTCCACATAGCTAGATATGAACCTCTTGTAGATGGTTTCCACGTGGCTTTTGCCACCTCCTGCACAAGTGCAAACTCTGATGTTTCTGATTTATTTTCCAGACCATCAGATGGAGTCTATCTATGCCTGGATAAAGAACTGTTCCTGACTGGAATGTCAGAAGGTGAGGTTGAAATGGCAACTGCAGGTAAGGATTCTTGGATAACTGTAGCAGTGTTGTGAACCACACCTGACATGGCCACCACAAGGCTATTAAAATGCATGTTGTTCCATTCCCTCTTGATCCTCACTAGCATCCTAGAGATAATGGGATAGATGGAAAAATGTAAAGGCATCTCCCAGAGATTATTGATGAGTAAGTATATGGATAGGGACCAGTTTTCCCTCTAACAGAAAACCCTAGATGTTGTTGACTACAACTCCCAGCATCCTCAGCAAAAGCCCACTGCAGCTAGGGATTCTGGGAGCTGTAGTCAACAACATCTGGGATTCCCTCTTACAGGGAACACTGATGGGGACCACCCCAGAGATGGACAATGAGATACATTACTCTGGGCTTTAGCCTCCTTTCATTAAGAGAGGTTGCCTGCCCACTCAGAGCGTCTGCCAAAGGATTCTTGATGCCCACAATATGAGTGGCCTCAAGGAATACAGAATGAAGTATACATGATTCCCAAAACTCACATGCCAAATGAAGAAGGTGCCTGGAATGCACTCACCCCTGATGATTTATGTAGGCAGCTGCTGTGGCATTGTCCATCTTTATTTTATTTTATTTTATTCTATTTTATTCTATTCTATTTTATTCTATCTATCTATCATACTGCCCAAAACTTACATTTCTGTGCAGTTTATAATAAGCAAACAAACAAAAAGTTAAAACATTAGTTAAAACAAATGACAACAAGAAATTAAAACAGTAGTTAAAACAAAATAAATGATATAGTAAAAGTTAAAACATTACAACTCCTCAAATTCTAAAAAGACATTTTAAAATGATGCTAAAACTGTTTAAACAATATTTAATTAAAAGCCTAGGTGAATAGGTGCATCTTTAAAAACTTTTTAAAAGTTGTCAGAGATGTGGAGGCTCTTATTTCATCAGGGAGCACGTTCCAAAGCTTTGGGGTAGCAGCAGAGAAGGCCCGTCCCCGAGTAGCTACCAGACGAGACGGTGGCAACTGCAGACAGACCTCTCCTGATGATTTCAATGAGAGTTCATAACACTCTCATATATAATAGACTAAGGTCGTACATGGCAAGCCCTGCCCATACAGTGCTTTATAAATTGGAGGTAACAGAACAGAAGCACTGTGGTGATTGGGCAGTGGGGATTCCATATGCAGATAGGGAAGAGAGCAATGGGGAGGGGGCAAGTGAGTGAGCAGGTGGAGGAGGGGGTGAGCAAGGGGGCATGCGGTGGGGAGGGAGGAAGCGAGTGGGTGTGCTGTGGGGAGGGGCAAGTGAGTGGGTGGCTGACACTGAGCAATAAAGCAGGGGCTGTGGCGGAGGGCAAGGAGAACAACAAAGTCCTAGTGCACAGATGATCTGTGCGGGTTCAGCTAATTGAAATTTAAAATGTTCTTGCCTGCTACAAGAAATTGGAATGCCTCAAAGGCCTTTTGGACTGCCAATAGTTTGATGAAGTCGATGTGGTAATGCACTTCTTCCTTTGCCCATTAACCTGGAACCACATATTGTCTACAGTGCATTTCCTAATCTGTGCTTGATGCATCTAAAATACTAGTAACATCTATCGGTAAAGCAACAAATGGTGAGATGTCAGGGAACTGCCCATCTGTGAAGTAAATGCTGCACCCTTGGTGGTATAGATAGCCATTTGGAAGAGTAATCATATGTAAGATTGAAGACTTTAAAAAAGCACTCCTGGGCATTTTCCAGATTACACTCTGCCACATGTCCCATAAGTGCCCCTCCGTAAGTGTTTTAACATTGCACTTGCCGTGTTGTCAGCAGGGTGCTGTCTATATTTCTGATGCCTTGTTTCGAATTTTAATGATGCGTTATGGCCCTATAACGTGGTAATCGCGTTGCAAGGAAGTAGCTGTATTTTTCCATGGTAGAGAGGCTTGCAACAAAGTTTAATACATTGCAGCATGCTGCAGTATGGCCAGTTCTCCCCCTGTCCATGCTTACTTCCTCCTCCTCCTCACCGTGGGGAGAGAAACCTTGGCTTTTCCCTCCTTTCCTCCCCACACCTCTCAATCCACACACCTCTCTCCTCCTCCTGCTTCCAATATAACTTGAGTTTGTCAACACAGAAGAGGAGGGGGATGGAGGAAATTAGAGGGGTTTTAAAAATTATTATTTATTTACACAGTCAGACAGGTGTTATTGACTGATTTGTTTGATCCAGACTTCGAGTCCTTCCCAAGGACCTAGGATGGCTGAATTTTATTGTCAGTGTTGTTGCTGTTGTTATAGATATCGTCGCAGAATATAGGCTGTTCCCAGTAAAGCTGCTTTTTGTAATTGGCTGATGGTTATTTCTGTGGCCCCTATGGTGTTGAGGTGCTCTTCAAGGTCTTTTGGAACTGCACCCAGGGCGCCAATTACCACTGGGATTATTTTGGTCTTTTTCTGCCACAGCCTTTCAATTTCCATTTGTAGATCTTTGTATTTGGTGATTTTTTCTATTTCTTTTTCTTCTATTCTGCTATCCCCTGGTATTGCTATGTCCATTATTTTCACTTGTTTTTCTTTCTTCTCGACTACAGTTCTGTCTGGTGTATTGTGTGGCAGATGTTTGTCTGTTTGTAGTCGGAAGTCCCATAATATTTTTACATCTTCGTTTTCTTCAACTTTTTCAATTTTATGGTCCCACCAATTTTTGTCTACAGGTAGCTTGTATTTTTTGCAGATGTTCCAGTGTATCATCCCTGCTATCTTGTCATGCCTTTGTTTGTAGTCAGTCTGTGTGATCTTTTTACAACAGCTGATTAGGTGGTCCACTGTTTCATCTGCTTCTTTACAAAGGCGGCACTTGCTGTTTGTTGTGGATTTTTCTACTTTTGATTATTATTATTATTATTATTATTATTATTATTATTATTATTCCACTGGGGTTCTTTTGTGCATTCCTCTTTTAATTTGCTACTTTGGTCAGAGACTCATACTAGTGCAGCTGAGCAGATTTCTGAATCCAACCCTTTCTCATGCACTTTTTACTGAAGAGGAAGCCCATTGAACTAAATCATTTACTTCTGTGCAATCTCCTTTTCCTCCTCTCTCTCTCTCTCTCTTTCCCTCTCTCTCTGGAGGCGTGCCAGTTCCTGTCTTTCCCCCTTCCTGGCTCGCCACAGGATTCCCTTTCACTCCCCACCCCCCAATAAGCAGTTCTCTTATTTTGTTACTCCAAAGGATCTCCTCACACACTCCACTCCCACTCTTTTCTTTTTAAAAAACCCCACATTATTCCTTGCACAAAACTGGAATGATGCAAGACAAATGTAGATTTTGGTTTTGGAATGGTGCTTTCTCCTGCTGGTGGATTTGTGCAAGGCAGCCAAGAAGTTTAAAAAAGAAATCACTTTCCCTGCCACCCGCCGGCAACTCCATTGGCCCAAATGGAGCAGGAGGAGGGTCAGATAAACGAAGGAAGAGCAGAATATAAATGTACTAAGTCAAGCATGAAAAACAACTAGGTCTCCAAATGTTCTCCCATCGAAGCTTCTAGCAGCCAGTTAATGTAAAGGAAATTGGAAATCAAGTGATGGAGGAAGGCTTCATACGCTTCATCCTCTGGGAGGAAGTCAGCCTGAAAAGCTTAAACAAATACCTGGTCATGACAGTGGCTTTTACTGCCATATCACGACGATGCACAGAGGTAGACCCTGGAATTTCCAACAGCCATCAATGATTTGTGATAGTAACGTACAACTGTATATGTTCAGAAACTGTTACCTCCTGAACCTGCTGATTTGACATCCTCCTTTTCCAGAGACAAGATTTTAAAATGCCCCCCCCACCCACCCACTGAAGCTCAGCTCATGAAGTAAAGAAATCTTAAATGAGGCTGAATAGTGATAACAAAAAGCATAGTAAAATTTATGTGTATATCTATATCTATATCTATCCTATGTGCCACATGGAAGTCAGCCTGAAAAGCTTAAACAAATACCTGGTCATGACAGTGGCTTTTACTGCCATATCACGACGATGCACAGAGGTAGACCCTGGAATTTCCAACAGCCATCAATGATTTGTGATAGCAACGTACAACTGTATATGTTCAGAAACTGTTACCTCCTGAACCTGCTGATTTGACATCCTCCTTTTGCTGTGTGTGTTGGGTAGGGCCAGAACCAGAAGGGACCATGGTCTATAGAAGACACCAGTGACTCTACTACCTTCTAAATGGAATCAGACTATAGAACATGCTATAGCCTTTACAGGGGCATAGCAAGGTTGGAGTGGGCCCAGAGACAAGATTTTAAAATGCCCCCCCACCCACCCACTGAAGCTCAGCTCATGAAGTAAAGAAATCTTAAATGAGGCTGAATAGTGATAACAAAAAGCATAGTAAAATTTATGTGTATATCTATATCTATATCTATCCTATGTGCCACAATAGAACATAATCCTAACTTATTTTTTAAAAGGTTTTGTAAATTGTGGATGATGCAAGTCATTTAATGGTACCAGAGAAAGACATGCTGTTCTGATAGCTCAAACTCACATCAATTTCAGAGGATGAATACAACTGAAGGAAGCCCAGGCAGGTGTGTGGCTGGGAGAGTGTGACTTGCCTCGGGGGGAGGGGCGGCGGCAAGGCAGTGGGCCCCCAGACAACTGTCTCCCCTTGCTCTATTATAGTTACACCCCTGAGCCTTTAGCATCTTCTAAGTCTATGGGCCCTAGCAGGAGAGGAAAGCCACTTATAGGGAGGCATCAGAAAACCTTGCACCCTGAGCTAGGGGCAAGATCAGGATGGTGCTGTCATTCAGCCTTTAATGGAATGCCCCATAAAACCTCCTTAAGTGTTGAGTCAAGATAAGGATTATGTAGGATGCTAGAAGAGGACCTCTTCCAACTGTTTAACCCATCCTGCAAGCTAATGTTGGAACCAAATAGGCATGGCTGAATTCATAAGAGACTTCCTCTAGCAATACAGTAACTCTCAGAAGCTTCATAAGGCAGGACAACACCAGGACAATGTGTAACATCTCTGCTGGTGCCAGCTTCACCATCTGGAGTTATGCAAAGACCAAGGAAAAGCATGAGTGCATGGAGGGCAAGTCATAAGCAAGCACAATTTGTGACAGGCACATCCTTACTGATCACATGGTACATGTACTAAGGCACCAGTCTTAGGTTCTAATTTGCCAGCTTTGTGGAGCTAAAAGAATTAATTCTTCACTCGGGTCTTAAACTGACAGATTTTTGGGCCATTACATTTCCATGGCTTTTGAAAAGGAGAGCTATCAGTGTTTGCAATCCTGTCCCCCTCCCCAATGTAACATTGTGTTGACTCTAAGTGATAACGGATTGCAGTATATTTATCTATATATAGGAGTTCCCCTTTAGTTAAAGTGAGTAGCAAAAAAGGATCTATCATAAGCCTCAATTGTATTGCGTATGAGACCTGTTGAACTAAACTCGAAACTTGGCATGCATGATCTACTAGACATGAGGTGTGCATGAAATGCATTTTACATTCCGTTCCGATTTCAGAAAGGAATGCAAAATGCATGGAATGTTCCATCAAGCTGGTTGTTCTGACAGAATGACCCGTTCAGAGCATTATTTTGGATTCCAAAATGGCACATGAAACAGATCAGAACTTTCCAGCACGGAACACTAGAAATGGCCTGTTTCAAGGTGGAACATTCTGACTGCGAAACATTTTGCACTTCCCTACTAGACATGGTCTAAAAATTTGCTCTTTTAGAGGAGGAAGTGTGTGAACCAGGCAATGATCCCCATCTTCTTGTTCTGAATTGGCATGCAGAGAAATGTATAAGGGCACAGAGTTAGAAATTGCTCCATCCTAACAATCTTTCCTCCCTCCTTCACTCTGATTTGAGGAAAAGAAAGCCTTTGCATTCCCAGCAGCCTAAAGGCAGGTGGGAGAAAGGCTTCTTGAAGGAATATATGAAACTGCTATGTGCCTTGAATTTCTGCCTAGACATTTAATATGGTATATAACATTTGGGGGAAGAATTGTGCCTTTGTAGAAATGCATGACTGAAATCCATCATATCTCTTTAAGAAGAGATTGTGGCTAGATTGAGGACTTGATGAATTTTTGGCTGGACAGTTACTATATAGGTGACAGTTTGGGGAAGCATTGTGCCTTGTAGAGATTAATCAGGGGTGTCTAGCAAGTGACTGGGAAAGCTGCACCTGTTGAATTTCTGCCTGGATGTATCCCTCCCCAGCTCAATGTCCAGCTGAAAGACCAAGATGAAGTATGGGTAGATAGAGCCTCATTTGTGAAGTCAGCATAATGTACAAGGTGTTTACAACTTCTATGGTGCAGAAGTTAAGATGGGCAACGTAAGTTGCAATTTCCATGTTCTGAACACAAGTGAAAATGTAAACATCTTTAACTCATCTTAAACCAAAGAGATTTGGATGAGTAATCCAAAGGGATTAGCCTATTATCAGGCAAATTGACTGCCAGAGCAGCTCACTACAATTAAATCCTATATGCAGTACCACTACTGGCACAGTAGGGAAATGCTTCACTAACAAGCAGAAGGTTGCCAGTTCGAATCCCCGCTGATACCTACATAGTGATATCGGAAGATGCTGAAAGGCATCATCTCATACTGCATGGGAGGAGGCAATGGTAAACCCTTCCTGTATTCTACCAAAGACCACCACAGGGCTCTGTGGGCACCAGGAGTTGAAACTGACTTGACAGCACACTTTACCTTTATCAAACAAAACTATAAACAAATGCAAATATAAAAGTGGTAGTTTCCAGGAAAAATATTAAACACTAGCTGAAGCCACATAGATCTGTGCGCTAGGACTTTGTTGCTCTCCTTGTCCCTGCGACAGACCCTGCTCTATTGCTCAGTGTCAGCCACCCACTCACCCCCGCTTCTCTTCCCTAAATGCAAATGAAATCCCCACTGCCCAATCACCACGGTGCTTCTGTTACCTCAGACTGATAAAGCACTGTGAGGGTGGGGCTTGCCACGTATAACCTTAGTGTATTTATAGATAAAAGATTAGGCCTGTGCAGAGTCCAAAGTGCTGGATTCCCAATCCAGTTGCTGGGTCAAGAGTGTTGGACTGGAAACTGCTTTAGATTGAGACATAAGAACAGCCCTGCTGGATCAGACCCAAGGCCCATCTAGTCCAGCATCCTGTTTCACACAGTGGCCCACCTGATGCCACTGGAAGCCACAGGCAGGAGTTGAGGGCATGCCCTCTCTCCTGCTGTTACTCCCCTGCAACTGGTACTCAGAGGCAACCTGCCTTTGAGGCTGGAGGTGGCCTATAGCCCGCCGATTAGTAGCCATTGATAGACCTCTCCTCCCTGAAGTTAACTGAACCCTTCTAAAAGTTGTCCAGGTTGTTGGCTGTCACATCTCGTGGCAGAGAATTCCACAAGTTGATTATGCATTGTGTGAAAAAGTACTTCCATTTGTTGCTCCTAGATTTCCTGGTTCTAGTGTTATGTGAGAGGGAGAAGAATTTCTCTCTATCCACTTTCTCCACTCCATGCATGATTTTATAGACTTCTATCATGTTTCCCTGCAGTCGTCTTTTTTTCTAAACTAAAAAGCCCCAGGTGTTGTAGCCTTGCCTGATAAGAAAGGTGCTCTAGGCCCCTGATAATCTTGGTTGCCATCTTCTGTACCTTTTCCAGTTCTACAATGTCCTTCTTTAGATGTGGTGACCAGAATTGTACATAGTACTCCAGGTGTGGCTGCACCATCATTTTGTATAATATCATTTTGCATTATAATATTAGCAGTTTTATTTTCAATCCCCTTCCTAATGATCCCTAGCATGGAGTTGGCTGTTTTCACAGCTGCTGCATATTGAGTCGATGCTTTCAATGAGCTGTCCACCACAACCCCAAGATGCCTCTCGATCAGTCACCGACAGCTCATCAATGCATACTTAGTTAGGGGTGTGCATGGTCCGGAGTCCCCCCTGGTCCAGCACGGGGGGGACTGTAACTTTAAGCGGGGGGGTGGTTGTACTTACCCCCCTCCCCGCCGCTCTTCCCCCTCTGGCGCTGGTCCGTTGAAAAATCTTCTTGGGGCAGCTGAGTTCCTCCCTGCCGCCCCTGCCCCCGTCGTCGTTAGTTAAGGTGCAAAAGACTCTTGAAAAGAGACAAGCGCTAGTGGTGTGCATGTGCCCTGCGCGCTCATCTCTTTTCAAAAGTCTCTTTAGTGCTCGTCTCTTTTCAAAAGTCTTTTGCACCTTAACTAACAAAGACGGGGGCAGGGACGGCAGGGAGGAACTCTGCCACCCCAAGAAGATTTTTCAACGGACCAGCGCCAGAGGGGGAAGAGCAGCGGGGGGGGAGGTACAAACCCCCCCCCCCCCCGCTTAAAGTTACAGTCCCCTGCCCATCCGAACCGGTCCGGAGGTCATTCCAATGGTGCCGAACCAAAACCATGCACACTACTATACTTAGTTGGGGGTTTTCGTCCCATGTCCATCACTTTAAATTGCCAACATTGAACTGCATTTGCCACTTTGTCACTCACTCACCCAGTTTGGAGAGATCCTTTTGGAGCTCCTCACAATCAGTTTTGGATTTCACTACCTGGAAGAGTTTGGTATCATCTGCAAATTTGGCCACCTCGCTGCTTACCCCTACTTCTAGATCATTTATGAATACATTAAGAAGTACCCAGTACAGATCACTGGGGGACCCCACTTCTTTCTTCCCGCCATTGTGAAGACTCTCCATTTATACCTACCCACTGCTTCCTGTCTTTCAACCAGTTAGCAATCCTTATCCCATGACCCCTAAGTTTCCTCAGGAGTCTTTGATGAGGAACTTTGTTGAAAGCTTTTTGGAAGTCCAGGTATATTATGTCAACGGGATCACCTTGATCCACACACTTGTTGACACTCCAAAGAACTCAAAAAGGTTTGTGAGGCAAGATTTGTGAGTCATACCATTGATCCATATAACCTGTTGTTGGCTACTCTTGGTAGCTGCTCTCCAGGGTCCCAGGTAGGCAAAGATCCTTCCCAGCCTTGCTCTTAAAGAGCTTTTTTAACCAGCATCAGTGAGGATGTGAAAAGAGGTTTCATCTTGCACATGAAAGCAAGTTTTCTACCACTGAACGGTAATTGCTCAATCAGCTGTATTGGCCCTTCCATGGTTTATAATTAAGTCAAGGTAGGTGGAAGGCAAGCACACACAAATCAGATGTAACATCTCCCATTTCTTTATTCACATTTCCATGGATTTTTGTACATTTCCTCAGAAAGCACTACAGCTAGCAAACTTGATGTGAAAAATATTACAATGCCTGTCCAATTCTCAAATGATTTAGCTTTTAAGAAAATTCCAGTGGCGTAGGGCATGGATGGAAGAGAGCAAAGCTGATTTTTCCTAGTGAGTGGAAAAAGTTCATATGGATTGTTCAAACTGTTCATAAAGTCTTTATACATTATTTCCATGAAACATTAAAATGTTACATTTAAGGTATATGATTTAGCAACTTCTGCTAAAAGATAACTTAAGGCATTAGAACAGAACAGTCTTCAGATAATTTTTAAGGTCACATGACATTGCAAATGGTGTTAGAGCAAGAATATTAAGTGCTCTTTATATACAACTATGTATTTTCAGTTTACATTTTGCTGCAGATCAAGAATGGAGCACAAGTAGTGACTTGTACCCCTGCTCACTAATTTTCTTGCTCCATAAAAAAGCTATACAGAATTTGGAACATCTGGAGATTTGAAAAGTGGTATTACCCCAAACAAGCATCTCCCTATGTTCTAGTTTGCCTAGTTCGCACTACAGTAACAAATCTGTGCCTGGGCTGTACCATTGTAGGTAGAAGTTCAACAACAGAAATTGTCCCTACAAAATAATTCCTTTCCCACTCAAAAATAGATGTCAAGGAGAAGAGAGAGGCTTAGAGCCATTCTGCAATGTGCCAATTTTGTACAGAGGAGCATTCAGTTATGTAATCCTCTGCCTGCAATCTAATGTGGTAAAACCCAGCACAAATTATTCATGAGAATTAGGTCCTAATCATGTTGTTTTGAAAGAAAGTCACGGCATTCAGGATATCATTCTCACCTATGATTAGAATTATGATCACAAGCACGGGTTTGCACAGAAGGGGAAGAAATATGGTCCTGGTTAAAATCAAGCCAGGATTTGCCATTACATTCAAATCTGGCAAATCCCAGCTTGTTCCAACCAGTTTGTAAACAAGCCAGGATATTAAGCCTGGGTGAATGTGCAAGCCCATGGCTCATGATCATGTTAATCCATGATTAAGCCATGGTACTAGAGCAACATCTGAACTAAGACAGAATGTGCGCAAAACAGCATTATCTAGTAAATCAGTAGAGTGTCTAAAAAGAAATTCATCTACTTCCATCACAATGCAAGAAGTGATTCTGTAAGTTCAGCCAGAAACCTATGCAAACAGGCAACAGAAGAACAGTAGGTACATAATCCCAAGGTTAAAAAGTTAGACTGCAAACACTAAGAATGAGACAAGTGATCATATTGCAAATTAAGACAATGTCCTTTCGTTATGCAGCATATGCTACTAGAATCAAACCAAATGGTAAACTCGTTTCAATTAATATTTTTAAATGTAAAATTTTAAAGCTAGTTTTTGTGCAAAGAAAAATGTCATCCAGTTTTATACTCATTTGAACTCCAATACTGAGATCCTGCAGAGTCACTAGAAAAATTAAATCTCATCTTTCAGTAAGGAGCAAGACAACATGATGTGCTTATTAGGAGCAAGTCAACATGATGTGCAACCAAGCCCAAAGTGAAGTTTATGTACAAGGCCTTCTTAGAAAGTAATAATTCTGATCCACTTAGCAATTCAAATTGAGATGCCTGTATTAACTTCAGGAAATGCTTAAATGACTGGTGAAAGAGAATTAGTTATTGTATTCAGCACTGACAATATTAGCTTTCAAATTCTACTATCTTGTTAGCAGGGCTGTCCTTAGGGCATGGCAAGCAGGGCAACCGCTCCAGGCCCCGCTCTTTTACCACCCATTAGAATTAACTGGAAAGCGGCCCCACTGGCTGATTTGCCCCAGGCCCCGCACCTCTAAGGACAGCCCTGATGGTTAGATCCACATGTTGTGGGGAGAGGGGGTAGTAGCTGAGTGCTCATTTCTTGCCACAATTACAGACCTACATTAGGCTAAGGTGCATCCAGCAGGGATCATGCTGTTTTAAAAGAGCACAAAGATGTTCCCCAAAGGTGCAAAATTTAACATATGCACAGAAGACACAAGCTTTCCTAAAGGGTATATTTTTGAATTCCTCTTATGCTTGTTGTGAAGACCAGAGGAAAAGTGTCCCTACTGTAGTTCATGCAATTACTCACTCTGTGGGCTTACCATACCTAATCTAAGTTGTACCTGCATGCCCATGACATGGTATTCTCTGTCAGACATCTCTCCACATGTGGCAGGGCAAGATTGGACAATAGAATAGCGTTATTGGGCTATGCCACTAACTGGGGTAGTGTTATTATGGGCTCTCTTTTTGGATCAACAGGAATTCAGAAAGCACTGGGGCCTGTATTATGTTGAATAAAACAGTTTCCTGCATCTACTGGAACATCTTGTGCCTTGGATTTATGATGCTACCCCTGACCTCTTTTCTGACTTTTAAACCAGTGGCTGTTTACACCACACCAGAAACTGCATGTGAAACTCTCCAATTCCAGAAGCAGCTTGTCATATGAGTCTGAACCGCATTCTTCATGTGGAATCCTAGCCTACCTTTCTCAATGAACTTTTGCTGGCTTTGGTAGAGGTTACATAGGAAGCTGCCTTCTACCAAGTCAGACCATTGGTCCATCTAGCTCAGTATTGTCTACACAGACTGGCAGTGGCTTCTCTAAGGTTGCAGGCAAGATTTCCTGAAATGCCTAGAAATGAGAGTTTATTATACACTGCAGAATCTAAAGTTTTCAGCAAATCTTATTACCCTTCAGTATTAGCTGACCTCTCTTTCCCTGTGTACCCACCCCTCAAGCACCCCTCAATCTTTTGAGCAGCTTTTGCAAACATTTAAAATGTGTATTAGGACCACTCATTTGAAATGTCAAAAAGCAAAATGTAGCTATGTAAAAGATATGCAAAACCAAATTGCATCTCAATGAATTGCTAAATGGTTTGTTAGTCTACCCAGTAACTGGGGAACTGTCACACATACACAGCTGCACTTTAGGAAACAGACAAGTGCAAAACACAATATACCTGTAATATTAACAGTCTGGATATACAAATTGTGTCAAGCGTGTGGGAACGCAATCGGGTTATCTGCTTCCTAGAAAGTGGGCTGTTTGCCCTCACTGCCCCATGTAGTCCAAATACTTGCAGCGAACAGACTCTCTGAAGTTTAAGACACTACTTCTCAAAGATAAGGGCAAACACATTACTGAAGCTCTTGGCCATTCAGTAAGAGCCTCTAACAGAATCATTGGACTCAATATGCATGTTCAATATTAACATGCAAGTTAACATTTCTGGTTTCTTGCCCACCTGTAAACTAATGGAACAATCTAGTGGGACAAACCCTGGCACAAACTCCACTAAACAAATGGGAGTTATCATTATTTTATATCAGGCTGGTTCAAGCGAGTTCCCCACTGGATTGGACCCCAAGAAATTTGTGTGCACAGGTCTATGGGTTGAGCAAAAGAGTACTGAAATATCACATATATTTTTAAAGAGGTTACACATACTTAAATCCGATGCAAAAAGGCACCAGTTCAATCTTCATCTTTAAAATGGATTCTGTTCCCACAGCATCCTGGGTTCCTTCCAGTTTAAAGCACTAATATACATTACATATTCAGTTTCAGAACCTGTAGCAATCAAATACCCTTTGAACTGTGTGGGGTTTTACTACTTAATATTACATTATGAAAACCCCTATTTCAATAGCATGGCCTGCACAGTCTCACTGCTGATCTTGTAACTGCATAATTCACAGCTCTCTGGCACAAGCCCCCTAACTTTAGTGGGGATGGTTCAGGATTTTCAAGCCTGAATGCTTGACTTTGGCAGGAGAGCACAGTGGATAACAGCCCCTATAAGTATACAACACAAGATGCTCAAGATGTGACAAAATCCAGAAGGCAGGCAAAATCACGTGCACAGGAAAGAATATTATAGTCCCACTACCTTCATCAATTATTTCTCTAGGAAGTAAGCAGAAATAACCAACTCTCTAATTTTGGCCTCTGAGCTTCTTTCCAAGAACACTTAAACAAAGATGCAGGAGGAGACACAGCTGTGTAACTGGCAAAAAGCAGTTACACTAAGCACCACGAAATGACAGTTCATTTCAGAAGAACTCTGCAAACAATATACAAACAATTTTTCTGCTAAGCTACAACCTCAATTCCAAATGCAACCTGTTTTTTTCCAGCAGCTATGTTACACTTACACTGTTCAGCTTGAAACATCAGTTCCTTTAACAGAATTAAACAATGTTCTTGTCATGAAGAGAGCGATCTCAGGCCAAACTTGGAACCAAGTGCCAGGAATTTACACCCATTCCTCTCTTCGCACACACAATATTCTTCCTAAGTGATTTTGGTGACTTTTACACCATTTCAACACATTCAGTAATCAGTTTATTCTCTCTTTATAATAATCAAATGCAGAATTTTTTGATGTGCAAGTTTTATTCAAATAAGGCTCATGCATTAGATATTTCAGATAGGAAGGAAGGAAAGAGTGACAACTTATGTTAAACTAAAGCTTTTATTTTGTCATCTTAGGTTTTCTTTCCTTCACTAAAACCCTTCAGAATTCCTAAAACAGTCCTTAGAATGTCACAGAAGTGAGTTAAAAGTTATTAATACGATTAAAGGGTCCAGGGAGTGGGGGAGGAGAAGAGAGCAGCAGCAGTTTGGCAGGATTTCCTAATACCAGGTCAGATTTTAAGCATCCTTCTTCTCCAGTAAAATTTTGTGCAGCTCATCTGCATCCTCACTCGTTTTCACTCTTATCAATATAGGAACTGGGACTGTGGAATTCTTCTCATCAACAGGTGGATTTGGAACACAAACAATAAGAACGTTGTTCTTTCCTGTTCTTGAGCATGGCATCTTAGGTGGCACCAAAATATTCAGCAATATGTTGCCTGCAAGGAAGTGGGGTATGGGAAAGCAACAAGTTATACAACAAGAAGATTTCAAGAGGCAGCAAAACAGATACAACACAGATATTTAGGAAGCACTGAAGACTTGTGATGACACTTGATATAAACAAATGACGCTGCCTTTTGCAGAATTAGACTATTGGTCCAACGAGCCCAGTACTTTTGACTCCAACTGGCAGCTGCTTTCTAATGGCTCATGCAGAGGTTATTCGCAGTATTGCTAGGGGAGATCCTTACAAGCTGGAGGCATCAGGAATTATATATGGGACCTTTGAAACACAAAGCTTATGTTTCCCCAGTGAGTTATGGCCCCTGCTACATAATTCTCTCATTCATTATCTCATAACATCTAGGGATGTGCACGGAACTGGTGGGGGCTGGTTTGAAGGTGGCAGGGTGATAACTGTAAAGGCGGCGGAGGGTGCACTTACACCCCACTCCGCCGTTCTCTGTAAAACTGGTCCGGCAGGGCGGCAGCGTATCTCCCTGCCAAACCATGCTCTCGTTGGACTGGAAGTAACCTTCATGTCATGCTCGCGTGCATTTCTGGTGCAAGTTACTTCAAGTCCAAGGAGAGGACGGGGTGGCAGGGAGGTACGCTGCTGACCCACCAGACCGGTTTTACAGAGAGTGCTGGCGAGGGAAATGCGGGGTGTGTGTGTGCGCGCGCATCCTCCCCCGCCCTTCAAACCAGGCAAACCGCCGGGTGTTCGGAGGCCCATAAAAGGGCTTCCAAACAGGTCCATGTACATCCCTAATAACATCTACTACTACTACTACTACTACTACTACTACTACTACTACTACTACTATTATTATTATTATTATTATTGAGGGGTAAAGTCCTCATTAGAAAGCATTATGTCCACACTTTTCCCACTTAGCAATTAAGAAAAAGGGTGAGATCCAGTGGTCAAGCATGGTGGAACCATCAGAGTAGTAGAATTTGTATTAATGTTGGTCGGCATCAAGATTCCAAGCCATACATCCCATCCTGCAACAATATGCTAGCAAGTGCATGGACTCCATTTTATCATAACCACTGCTATAGCAAGGAATGCATGATGCGAACTTTCAAGTGAAATTCTATAGGCTATAAAACTGCAGCTATGAGAGCAAGAAAGGCCAGCATGAATACTGGAACTACTGGAAGGGAGTCAAAAATCTTCAGTTTAGCAGAAACCTTTACCACAAATATACAGAACTATTTAAAAGAAAAGTTACATACCTAAATTAGTATCTGCCCGTATTAATAGCTGAATCTTCTGATTTCCTGCAGGTTTTAAGTGTAGGGTTCCTACTCCTTTTTCTTTAAATTCATTACCTTTCTTGTAGAAGACTTTGCATCTTAAAAAGAAACACACAACAATGTGCAAAGATTGCTGAAACTGGATGCATTTCACAGAAGCTGCATACATGGGGAAGGTTAATAAAAGCTTCCAAATAGCTTACTTTATTGTATACCAGAATGTGAACAAACATTGGCTGATATCCAAACAAAGCGCTTGTGGAAGGAGGTTGTGTTAAGTCTGGAGCTTGCATTCCAGACTAGTGTTGGTGCTACCACAAGAATGCTTGCACAACTGTCGTATGTCTCATTTGCTTTAAAGGGAACACTTGCACAATTCTGCAAATCTATGTTGTTTTTTTAGCAAAGCTACATGATCTTCTTGGGTCAGTGCAGCTTTTCTTGTTACATAAGCACTTTGTTAGTCAGGATGCCAGCCAATCAATTTAAGCTTATACTGGAACTATCCAGTCTAGCCTTTAAAAATAATCAATCTCTCTGTTCTTTTGACCATGATGAACTGTTAAAAAGGTTATTTTTAAATGCACTGAAAATAATGGCCAGGGTGGAAAAATGCAAAACCAAGCAGCTAGACCCACGGGTTTGAGGTGGCTTCGGAATTGTTCTTCTCAAGACAACTGTCCACATTGCAAGGAAAGTTGCCTATGAAATTTAGGAGAATTTTAAAATTTGTTCAAATTTCATTTTATTTAGCCATTACAAAATCATTTAAGTAGTTCTAAAACAAAAGTAGAAAGCAAACTGCTACCCCACTACCACCGCACCTAAACATAATATTGAAAGAGAGTGCTTAGTGCAAGGGTTGGCCATGCAAGCTTCCTGCTTGACAGATGTAAATAGGGCAGGAGCATACGAGGAAGTAGCACGGTGGCCTGTAAACAGTAGCAAGATCACACTTGGAACCTGAACAAAAGCTTTGAATATTCTATACTGGAAAGACTCTAATGCAGAATGAGATGATATAAATTGCTTAGAGATGCAGGGAATCTCAGGGATTTAGCAAAGTTGGAGGAAATTATATTAGAAAAACAAAACAAAGGCTTTTAAAGTTCCATCTATAAAATACTTGCTCATTTAAATGTAGAAAAGAATGCTCGCCAATTGAAATAGGAAAGGAATCTTACTTCTATAACATATGAAATTTGAATTTGGAAAGTCCTTAATACTAAATGCTAATTTAAAAGAAAGCTTTTATAAGATCATAATGTGATGGTAAAGACTCAGTCATATTTTCAATCTGTCATGATGTGGCAATACAGGAGCTAATTTGACACATGTGTTTTGGACAAATCCAAGAATAAGAGTGGATGCAGGTACATAGTTGCATTCAGAAAATGACTAGTTATTGCTTGCCTATTTATTACCCGATTTACGCTTTTAGTAGTAACCCATAGGTCTTCACAGAGAACTGGGAATTAATTACGCATTTACTAATTACTGCCAGATTAGTAGTCCCCCAACATGGAATGAATAAGTTATGGGACAGTTTATATTGTAAAAATTGACCGATTATATTGGAAGGAGAAAGGGTTTGACAACCAGAGGATAATTTTGTTTATAAATGGAGACTTTTTAATCTCTTATTGGAAAGCTCACAATTAAGATAATGTGCACCCATTTCTGCTTTTAGGCACAATCTGAAACAACAAATCACAACAGAGATTTAATTTTATTTGTAAGTTGACAGTGTAATTTAGTTATGTTAATTTAGATTGGTTTAATTTAGGTCTGTTTTCAAATGTACGTGTGATGTGTTTGCTTATTACAGGGGTTGGCCATCTTTCAGAAGTGGTGTGCCAAGTCTTCAGGGACAGTTCAAGCAGCGGGTGCTACTTAAAGTAAAGCTGGTGTTTCTGTCTCGCTAGCCCTGCCTGCCCCTGTATCAGCTGGGCCATTATGTTGTCCCGCTTCCCATGCCACTGGCACACTCCCAGCCACCAGACTCACAACCAGACTGGATGTCCTGTACAAACTGCCACCTCTCTTCTTCCTGGCAGCGTCCAGCACATTTCTCCAGCCAGCATTAAGCACCACCAGCTGGTTTGTCTCTCTAACCTGCAGTAAGCTTTTGTGATTGTCTTCTCCAGTTGGGGAGCAGATAAAGCACAGAGGTTAGTTGCTGGAGGGGAGAAAGTAAGCACATGAGAAAGACCAGCCACTACAATGCTCACGCCTGCCTCCGCTGTAGCAGGCAGTGGACACCCAGATTCAGTGGTGGCAGTCTTTCCGGCTGTGTCGGCTGGTTGGCTCTCTCTTGCACAGACTTCATTTTTTCAGAGCAAGCCCATTCAAGAAAGTGAGCCAGCCAGTGAGACCTCCGCCACTGATCCTGGATGTCCACTGCCTGCTACAGCAAGCAGCAACCCACTACTTGGAGGCAGGCAGCAAGCCTGGTAGCAGCTGGTTTTCCTAGCAGCAGAGGTGCTCTAACCCCCAGACCTTGGGGCCCTGGTCTGTGGCCTCCAAGGCATGGGGGGGCTCCTGTAGCCACCCCACGTTGCCCCACTAAACAGACTTTTAAGAGCCATGCAGTCCTGTCCCCCCAAGTGGCCGGAGCGACCACTGGGCGTGGCCATTCAGCCCAGTGGCTCTTGCTAACTGCGCAGGCGTGCCTCGCAGTTAGCAAGAGCCGCTGGGCCGAATGGACAGGCCCAGTGCTCGCTCCGGCTGCCGGTGGGGCGGGGGGAGGACTGTTTGGCTCACCCCCGCTGGCAGCCACCCTTCGGCCACGTGGCAGCTGAAATTTAAAAAACCTGGAAGTTCAGCGCGGCAGGAGACCTCCAAATGTAGATTTGGGGGGGATTTGCGGCAGTCCAGGTGCCAAAATTACTTAGGTGCATCCCTGCCTAGCTGTGCGAGTGCCACTCAAGATCATTTTGAGTGCTGATTTTGGCACATGTGCCATAGCTTGTCAACCCATCGCTTATTGTAACTTATGTCTTGTTTTTCTTTTTATGTCCTATTTTGGGCTCATCATGATGATCACTTATTAGTTCTTTAGGATATACATTTGGTAATATTTGGTAATTTTAGGTAAAGTAAAGTGTGTCATCAAGTTGATTTCGACTCCTGGCACACACAGAGCCCTGTGGTTGTCTTTGGTAGAATACAGGAGGGGTTTACCATTGCCTCTTCCCGCGCAGCATGAGATGATGCCTTTGAGCATCTTCTAGTAGTACTAAGTTTATTGCGGTCACAGACCAGATTAACAAACAATAACAATAGCATTAATAAGAAAATTCAAGAAATTTCAAAGTTTACAAAATCACAAACTGTTCAAATTACTAATACAGTCTTTATGGAGCTTCAACACCACGAAACAGAACTTTGCCACATTATCCAAAATTACAGGTTCAAAATTGGTCAGCATCTTTATATCGCTACTGCCCAATATAGGTGTTTCCTATAGTCTGGGAAACATACCAGCGGCGATTCGGACTGGCAACCTTCTGCTTGTTAGTCAAGCATTTCCCCACTGCACCACTTAAGGTACTGTAACTATTATTGAAATTTGACATATTAAATTTGTTATAGCTAGTTACCCATTCCAAAATAAAAGCCACTAAGCATCTGCATTCATAAGGTAAGGGAACACCTGTGTAAAGACCTGAATTTAAATAGTATGAAGATACACACATACTGTATTTAAGCAAATAGAACATGACTATGAATTTAAGATGACCTAATTTCTAACCGCAAATAACTTTGAAAAATCCTAGTCTTGGATTTAGGTTAATACGGTAGTACTCAAGTCAATAGAGTATGCCTTACTTTGAAGTAGTATGCATTACAAAACTGCTGAACTTGTTTTACATGCAATCAAAGGCAAATTTAACCCTTCACTTAACAGCAAGAGCACAGCAGTTGCAATGTCAAAAGACACAACTTACTTCTTTGAGTAGAAGGCATCATCTTCCTTTATTTCATTAACAACTACTTTTGGTGGCTCCTCCTCCTCCTCACCACCCCCTGTAAGAAGAATGATTTCAGAACAGCTTTATGTATATGGCAAGTAGCCTCACTATATTTCTCTCTCTCTGAGAAGTGGAAAGAAATACAGCAATACATACACATCTTTTGATATTCTCAACTTCTTTTGAACAGCAAACATACAGCATGAAAACAATGGGGGTATGCTAGATAAAAAATATTATACAAGTTTAAAAAGCAGATAGACTGTCAGTGATATTTGGAATCATAATCATGGTTAGTTTTGTTGCTGAGCAAGAACCTCTTTCTAAAAAAGCAAGGTAGGGCAGGGTTAGAGATGTGTAAAATTCAAGATGTTAGGGGGAATATGAAAAAAATATATATAATTTCCCTCCCTAACATCTTGAATTTTAGAATATATTATATACATAAAAAATAAAAATTCATCAGGCAGAGAGCAACTCTATCACACTTCAGAATTACACCACACTTCTCTCAGTTGACAATATTCTACTGCCTATCCACCATTGTCCAGATGCACTTGACTTCTGCAATAAAGTCTCACTGACTTCAATGGAATGGGCCAATTATACTTATTTTATTTTTTAAAAAACTGAGGTAACCTCAGCAAAATTTAGTCTATTTACTGCTTATTTACAAAGCTTAATTTATTCCACTATTCCCAGCTACCTAATTTCTCTCTCCTATCTCCTAGCCCTTCATAGGTCAGTGATCTTCATTATTTTTAGGGGTGTGAACGAAATGCATTTTGTGTTCCGTTCCAAGCTTGGAACGGAACGCAAAATGCAGGGATTGTTCCGGCCACCATTTTGGATTCCAAAATGGCGCTCTGAACTGGTCGGAACATTCTGCCTTGGAATGGGTCATTCTGTTCCAAGCTTGAAACAGCTCCCCTCCCCCTTTTAAGGGTGCTCCCTTTCGAGCTCGGAACACTTGAAATGACTCATTTCGAGGCGGAACGTTCCAACTGTGGAATGTTCCGCACGTTCCTATTTTTCTAGTAAGGACTACTCCGGCACTTTCCCACCTCCAGGAAGTACTATGTTTTCCCCAGTGCTGGAAGGTAGGGAGCTGTAAGGACAACAGAGCCCTATCAAGCCCCAGCACCATCTTGGAAGGCACAAACAGAGTGCTGAGAACTATAGCCTTTCCCAGTACCTTCCTGGCAAGTTCTATGGCAAAGGTTCTGGGAATGACTACATTTCTCAGTGTTCCATGTGCACCTTCCAAGATACTGCTGTACATACTGTAGTATTTCACAATGAAGATATAATGTAATTCACTGTCTCTTTAGAATCAACACTAAATGTGATTCCCAACATTGTAATGATAAATTTCCTTTTTACAAATCACAGAAATTAGGTAGTAGAACAAAAATGTTAGTTTAGTTAGACCAGAGTTAAGACTATATCATTTTGGCTAAAAGCCAGGAAATTGGAACCTAAGGTTGGTGCTTTGACATGCTACATGGTCAATGATCATTTGCAATGTCACAAATTGTGTTCATTTACAACTTGCCTTCAATGGGCAATGTGGAGCATCTTTGCTGGTGTCAGGCACTCTATCCTCCCCAGCTTGAATTGAATCTCCCTCTTGATTTCCCCCCCTTCTTCATGCACGAGTTCTACTTCCAACTGTGGTTAGAAACAAGCCAGGATCAGTCATGATGTCCGAAATGACTGAGCGAACTTGTAGTCAGAATAAGCCACAACAGGCAGATTCTGATAATCATGACCAATCATGACTGGCTTCTAACTACAATCAAAAGCTGAATTCTTCCAAGGCTTATTACTCAATAACTAATATTGAATAAGTAAGTAAGTTGAATCCTTCCAAGGCAGTATTACTCAATTTCTTAAAATAGCTGGACAGGAGGATATAGAAATGGTCACTACTGTATTGGGGACTGCAAGGCAATCCACTGACTTCTTGTTGAAAGATTGTTGTTCATTTAATCAATGACTCTTTTTAGTTTGTTATAGGCTAGGGACATAGCAATTCTGTAGAACATAGCACTTTACAGCCAAACACAAAGAGAATCCTTAGTTGCAGGACAAAGATTAATAGATGGCTTATGCTCATACTTTTTTCAAATGAGAGATTTAGGTGATAAGCTTAGACCACATTTTTTTCTGTAATTTTAAATAATGGAGCTGTATGACTAATTTAGCCACCTAATGGCTCAGTGGGGAAGCAACCTGCCTAGAGAGCAGGAGGTCGTTGGTTTGAATCCCCACTGGCGTGTTTCCCAGAATATAGGAAACTCCTATATCGGGCAGTAGCTATATAGGAAGGTGCTGAAAGGCATCATCCCATACTGGGCAGGAAAAGGCAATGGTAACCCTTCCTGTAGTCTACCAAGCAAACCACAGGGCTCTGTGGTTGCCAGGATTTGACACCGACTCAATGGCACAACCTCTCCTTTTCCTATGACTATTTTAATATTTTTATGAACTAGAAAATAGTTAATCTGATGCAATATTATACAATTAATTCATTTGGGGGTTTTGTTTTACATTTTCTTCAATAAAAATTTAAGTACTGGTTTAGTTTTTTACCATTTGCTGCAATTTGAAAAGAAAAAAGGCAGCAAATGTTGGGCAATTCTGAACATTTTGTAATGGACAGCCCCCCCCACACACATGTTCTCAGATACAGAAAACTGGTAACATCAATGTGCAATAACGAACTCTGATTGTCTTACCCCACCTCTGCATAGTGGTAAAGTCACTTGTATGAAAGAGGAACCCCAACAAAATTCACTTCATATACAAAGTCTGTTGTTCATTTTAATCCAATGGATTTCTATCTGATGTATCTGTAGGAAGTAATTGTGGCTGGATGGGTAAGGTGTTAGGCACTGAGTCATCCAAAAGATTTATGGTTGCCACCCCATTTGTGGTCTACCGTTTTCCCTACACACTAAAGACAGCAAATGCTAAAGGACTAATAACAGGTACAATCAAGTGTAATTAAGTCAGGCTCACAACAGATTTCAATTGAAAGTGGGTTCTACCCAGTTTCTCACATTCTGACACAATGGATGTTTACCTTTGTCTTCGTTGACACCACTTTCTATCCGAATGTCTGCTGCGCTGCTGGAAAATGAAGGAACAACCTTGCCCTGGCTTGCATCTTTTCCAAATAAACTTGTACTTCCAGAAGAGAATGAGAAATTAGGTAATGCACTAGTATTCAGACCAGAGCTGTCGACACTTTTACTAAAAGTAAACGGGATAGTTGACGGAGATCCTAACTTTGATTCTGGTTTCTTTTCCAACTCTGTCTTCTTTCCTGAAGTATCTTCAGATTTGCTGCTGTTAAAGAAGAATGTGGAACCTTGCTGAAGATTCTGACTCCCAAACACAGAGCTAGCTTGCGTTCCAGCTGCCTTGTTACTGTCACTTTCAGACCTGCTGTCACTACTGATTCCGTGTTGTTCTATCTCAGCTAAATATTTCTCATAGTCTCGGAAGATTGGTGTCAGGTCACAGAGAGGATTGGCGTTTACATGTTTTACTATCCAGTCACGCACAGAACAGTTCAGAGCAGCTAATTGTTTGTGATAATCATCTGAGCTGCATGCTTTGCTTTGAGTAAATCTGGAGGACAATGGCGGCTGACTCTCACCATTAGCTTCCACACTTATAGGCTTTTTCTCAACCATAGTATTATTCACTGAACTACTGGATGCCACAGAACCTATTAAGAACAAAAACATTTAATGAACATTATTAAGAGTAGTATAGCTATGGTGAAGCCCATTTTCCTCCTCACAATCCCCAAAGATTCAAGTATCTGGATTCTTGTATAAGCTCTTTCTGTGGAGATTACATCAGCTGTATTGCCTTTTCTGTAGGCAGAGAAGAAAAATATTTATCTATTTATTTATTTACATTTATATCCCGCTCTTCCTCCAAGGAGCCCAGAGCGGTGTACTACATACTTGAGTTTCTCCTCACAACAACCCTGTGAAGTAGGTTAGGCTAAGAGAGAAGTGACTGGCCCAGAGTCACCCAGCTAGTATCATGGCTGAATGGGGATTTGAACTCGGGTCTCCCCGGTCCTAGTCCAACACTCTAACCACTACACCACACTGGCTCCACTATTGAATATTGAGCCAATATTGAACATATACATAGGAAACCTGTGGAATATAGTAACCTAGAATTATTCTTATCCCAATAAAGTCAGAATTATGTAAAAAAAAGACAGCAAGATCTTCTCTGGTAATATCTGGACCACATTTTACTTCCTTTAAAACAGTACGAATTGTCTGCATTCATACGTTTTAGCCTACAGTTAGCAATTATGGGCGGAGTAGCAAGAATGAATAGTCTGCTTTGCTAAGCAGGGTCCACCCTGGTTGCGTTTGAATGAAAGACGTGTGAACACTGTAAGATATTCCCCTTAGGGGATCGGGCTGCTCTGGGAAGAGAATCTGTATGCTTGCCTGCAGAAGGTTCCACGTTCCCTCCTGGCATCTCCAAGATAGGGCTGAGAGAGATTCCTGCCTGCAGCCCTGGAGAAGCCACTGCCAGTCTGTGTAGACAATACTGAGCGAGACGGACCTATGGTCTGACTCAGCATAAGGCACCTCTATGTTCCTATGTAATCTTGACACTATACACTCCCTTTCAATTTTGCCAAGTTTGTTACTTTGATACTAGCCTTTTAATAGCAAAATCCTAATTCTTAAATTTGACGGCTACTAGTCGGAGGGCTGTAGACCACCTCCAGCCTCAGGGGTGGGGTGCCTCTGGGTACCAGTTGTGGGGGAGTAACAGCAGGAGAGAGGGCATGCCCTCAACTCCTGCCTGAGGCTTCCAGCAGCATCTGGTGGGCCACTGTGCGAAACAGGATGCTGGACTAGATGGGCCTTGGTCCTGATCCAGCAGGGCTGTTCTTATATTAAATAAAAACTCTGGGCAACTTCAGAAGCAACTTCAGCAAAAGACACAATTCCTCACTGGGACCTGGGACCAAACTTTGGCCTCCCCAACCACCATGGATAAGGAACCGAGGGAGGATAAAAGAGGTGGTTGGTTTTAGTTGTTTTTTAAGGAAGTGATTTTTAAAAATTAGAAGAGTTACAGTTATTATCAGCATCCCTTTATTTTCAGTATTGACATTTTCCAGCTCTGTTACCCAAGAAACTTTAACGGGAAATATTGGAGACTGAACCCAAGTTGGAAAGAATGCACCTGACCACTAAGCTACATACAGCATCATATGTCCATATTCACACAGATCTTTCAAATCCCTTTTAACCACTAAGAAAATATTTACAGATATTATCTGAAAATGCAATTTCTACCAAGTAAATGTTTACTAGTGAACTTACGAAATGTAGTCTCCGTTTCAGCAGCTGTCTTTAAGCTGGTAAATGAAGAAGTATTTGTAACGCTACTGCTGCCATTGGATAATCCTCCTAAAGGCTTAGTTCCATTGCCATTGCCAAAGCCAGAAAATCCACCACCTCCGGAAGGTAAAATGAAACCTTTAAATCCTTTAAAAGCTCCTCCACTCTCAGACTGAAAAGAGAATACAAATAAGTTGTTATATCTTACTTTACAGCTCAATGACTTCAAGCCCACTTCTACACATGCTCACTGAGACAGAGTCCACACTTCAAGTCCCACCAAATAACTCTGAAGTAACCAAACATTACTATGCACACAGTGTAATCAATGTGGACGGTACTTTACAGAGTAACATAAGCAGAAGATGTAGCTTTTGGACAACTATGACTGATGAACTTGCTCTACAGTACAGTGACAGTAAATACGTTCAGCAATCAGTTTTCACAATTAAATCATGAATCTCTAATAGGGGTGCACACGGAATGGGATTTGCATTCCATTCTGAGCTCAGAATGGAACACAAATCCCTGGAATGTTCTATCGGAACTTGGCGAGCCGGTTGTTTTGATGGAAAGAGCTTAGAACGTTTTGAGTGTTTGAAGCACCATTTTGGCAGGCTGTTTTTAGCACAGGCTTCTGACTGGCTTGCGATCTCCTTGCTTCTTGATTGGCTTGTTATCATATAAATCAACTTGATTTTTATGATAACAAGCCAATCGGAAGCCAGTGCCAAAAACAGGGAGCAAAGGAAGAACAGCCTGCCAAACTGGTACTCAGAATGTTCCAACTCTGAATGGGGTCATTCCAGTCTGAGCCAGGTGATTGATAGATGCGATGAGCAAGGAGCAAGTGTAGCAGGAAGTGGGATGCCCCCTTCTCCTCCTCCTCACACCCTTCCTTCAGTTGACTCAGGCAGGTGGTGGCATGGAGTGCAATCCAGTTTTTGCCCAGGATGCTTCACAACAGTTAAGGGAACATTCACCAGGGACAAGGGTGACTCCCTCCTTTTACATTGGGCTTCCCTTGCCTTCTTTTTTGCCTCTTCTCTTTCTCAGCACTGGCACCTCAGGAGGATAATATGTAGTGTGCTGGCAGACAGAAAGATGCTGTGGTATGTGGGGGAACAGCTATGGAGAAGGAAGACACTGCTGCAGTGACTTGAGGAAGGAATCTTTCCTGTCCTCAATGCTGCCTGCATCCTCTTTTTTTATCTCAGAGGAGCACCTGGCCGTACTCATGTGAACCCATATTAATTTGATTGGGGGTAGGGGCCAGGTTGACTGTGAAGAAGCATTTCTAGATGGGTGGGATACTGCCTTTGCCCCAGTTATCCTTCAAGGAGCCCACTCTATCCACAGACCTCCCAGACCCCCTTTAAAATGTTCTTACAAACAATCCCCTTTGTTCTTTTTGAAGCCTAATGTTTCCCTGCATTTAGAATCCTGCAGAGGACAGAATCTTATAAAAGGTCATGTTAGGTTTTTGCTCTCGAGAAGATTTCTGAGAAGCAGTACAACCCACCCAGGTGAGTACCTATATCTGTACTCAGACCTTTTCCCTTACCACTGAACAAATGAGCCCATGAGTTGAACACTGGATCCAGATTACTAGCCAGAACAGTGAATCATGGGATCATGCAGCTGAAGTCACTAGCCTTGACTGAATCTAACATTGGTCTGTCTGGGGAGACATGCCCATGGGATGGACTGTTTTGGGAGACTGCCCTGGACACTCTTGAACACCCAAGCCTGTGAGTAAACTTTCTGTGTGGGCTTGCCACAAGATTATTCCTGTGCCTGACTGCCCAAAAGTCTCCTTGACTCCTGAAGTAAAAACCCCAGATTTGAGAGAGAAGTCTCTGAGGCTGGGTTATTCCCCATTTGGGCTCGCGGCAGGCTGACCCCTGTAACCGATTGCCTCAGAATCCCAGTGCTCTCCTTTTGCTAGCTGTGGACACATGCAGTGACAAACCTGGGTGTAACACTAGCACCCACCCCTTGACCTCCTTTGCAAAACTTTTGTAAGGGACCCTAGATCTTTGCTGGAATTGTGAAATATTCCCTTTCCATATCTGCTGTGTATGAAACAGCTGATATGGACAGGTTACACACTGCTCTTTTGCCTCCGTTCTTTAGTCTCTCTCTTCCTACTCCTTTTTCTCCCCATACTCCAAGCCAGCCATTAAGACTATTATTTCCTATTCCCTGGGAGCTGCCTTTACTTCCCTGTGCTACTCGAGGTTGCCAAATATTTATTTTATAGTATTTATTTAATTTATATACCAACTGACTCCAGAGGCTCCAGGTGGTTCACAAAAACAACAATCAAGAACAGCTATTAAAACAAGAATTAAAATCTAACACAATCAAAAACAACAGCAATTAAATCTAAACAATTAAAGATTTAAAACTCAGAAATTACAAAAAGCCTGTCTTTTTAAAGAACAGTGTCTTAATGGCTATTCTGAAGGCAGGTAAAGATGTTAAACGACGAATGTTAAATGAGCACATTCCACAGCCACAGAGAGGCCCCGCTCCTGAATCACTGCCAGACGAGCTGCTGGTATATGGAGACCTCTCACAACTATCTTAATGTGCGGTGGGGATCACATAGAAGGAGGCACTCTCTCAGGTAACCCAATCCTAAGCTGTTTAGGGCTTTAAAAATAATTACCAGCACTTTGTATTTTGCTACGGAACCTATTGGCAGCCAATGCAACTGTTTTAAAACAGGTGTAATATGGTCTCTCTGAGACACCCCAGAGACCAGTCTAGCCGCTGCATTTTGAATCAAGTGAAGTTTCCAAACCACCAATGAAGGCAGCCCCACACAGAGCACATTGCAGTAGTCAAGCCTAGAGGTTACAAGAGAGGGCACCACAGTTCTGAGATCATTGTCCTCAAGGAATGGACGCAGCTGTCATATCAACCAAAGTTGATATAAAGCGCTCCTGGCCATAGCCTCATCCTGAGAAACCAGAGTGAGACCTGGGTCGAGAAGCACACCCAAGCTACGTACCTGTTCCTTTGGGGGGAGGGGGCTTGCAACCCCATCCAGAACAGGAAGATAGATTACATCCCTTGAAGTATAATCCCCCACCATGTGTACCTCCATCTTGCTTGGATTCAGCTTCAATTTATTATCCCTCATCCAGCCGATTAGTGCTGATAGGGAGGCATTTAGTGGGGGCTATGCCATTTCCTGATGATGATGTCATGGAGAAATAGATTTGGGCATCAACAGGTTATTGATAACACCCCACTCCAAATCTCCTGATGATGAAATAGCGGTTTCATGTACATGTTAAAAAGCATCAGAGACAGGATGGAGCCCTGAGGGACACCTTACAATAGCTCTCATTTCAGAGAGCAACTATCTGAGTGGCACTATCTGAAATCTACCAGAGAGATAGGGACAGAACCACTGCAAAGCAGTGCCAACTATTCCCAAATCCACCAAGCGATTCAGAAGGATACCATGATCAAAAGTATTAAAAGCCGCAGAGAGGTCCAAAAGAACCAACAGAGTTACACTCCCTCTGACCATTCCCTGGTAGAGATAATCCACAAGGCTGACCAAGGCTGTCTCCACCCCATAGCCCACCCTAAAGCCTGTCTGAAATGGATCTAGATAATCAGTATCATCCAAAACTGCCACCACCCTCTCTACCTTGCCCACCCAAGGGAGGTTGGAGACTGGCCTATAATTATCCATCACTAAGGGCTCTAGGGCAGGCTTCTTAAGCAAAGGTCTCACAATTGCCTCCTTCAAACACCCTGCCTTCCCTCAGTGAGGCATTTATGATGTCAACTAGGCCATCTCTAACAACCTCCCTGCTAGATGTTATAAGCCACGTTGGACAAGTGGTAGGCCAAACACCTCCAACAAGTTTGTCCACATCCTCAGGAGTCACAAATTGAAACTGATTCATTCTAATTGAACCAGAGGAGATACTGGACACCTCTGCATTTGACCCTGCCATAACCATGGAGTCCAAGTTGAATCGAATGCAAGAGATTTTATCCACAAAAAAGTTCTAAAAAGCTTCACAAAAATTCAGATCTACATCCAGAGAAGAGGGAACCTGAGTCAATCCCCTCACAACTCTGAACAACTCCACTGGATGTGAACTTGCGGATACAATACATGCAGAATAGAATTGATTCTTCACTGCACGTATTGCCACAGAATAAGCCTTCAAATGGGCTTTGTGCAGGGAAAGGGAGACTAGAAATTTCTAGTCTCCCTTTCCCTGCAATGGCCTGCTGACCTGCCAACACCAAATCTTCTATTCCCCACCACTATTGTAATAGCTGCTTCAGAACTCCACCTATACCAGAGCTCTGACACCTAGCTGTAAATAGCCGGGCAATACAGGGAAGCTGGCACTATAAAGGAAGGAGTCCAAGAGGGTAAATAAATAGGCCTCACCCTCAGTCCCACCCCCTCAAAGGCAGGCAGCGGCAGGCAGCCCACGCTGGTGGCTGCTCCTCCAGCACAGCCTTCCTTCTTTTAAGGGCTGAAGAGTTGGAAAAGCCGCATCAGCTGTCTCACTCAGCCAACAGGGACAGAGCAGCCCACCTGCTCCATGTTAGGGCAGTTAGCAAGGACCAGCAACCAAGGAGTGAGAGGGGCAGGCCCCGGCAGAGCCTGGAGCCAGGCTGCTCACCCGCAACAAGGAGAGCCGGAGGAAGGGAGATGGAATGCACACAAACCTCTCAGTGTCTCCTGCAGTGCTTCTGTTGCATGTGCTTATGTTGTATCAAGTTTTCTTTGTTTCAAAAGCCTTGTCTCTAAGTATGTTGCCTCCCTGGGATATTCTACTGCTGGCATTTGCCTATGTTCAGACTGTAGTCAGTTTTCTATGCACACTTACAAATTTGATATTCAAGCTAATTGCCAGTTTATTCTGAACCATAATGCACCTTAATAGGAGAGCCACAAATCAAGGCTGGAATGAAATCCAGGTGACCTGGATCAAGGCTGAAAAATGAATTTGGCACCTAAATTTTGGTGCTAGCTCCCAGACACAAAGAAAATTGTCAAGGCCTGTACTAAGCAATAAAATCACTTCTAAAGGACAAATGGGGAGATTAAAGTCTGTCGCTCCATAAATACTGGCTTTTAAAGTTTGATTTTTCAGTAAAATAGAGGAAAGAACTGTTATAAGCAAGGGGAAGTTCACAGCAGACAAGCGATCTAGTTTAGCATTATTAGCAGGTACTTTAGTGTCTTATTTTAAAGATAGTCAAGTTTTCAAACAGGTGCGTGCACATGTGCAGATACATTTAGGGAGATTTACCAGAATGCATCTGGGTTTTGTTTGTTAGTTACTTGCTATAGCTACTAATACAAACCGGGGTGCAAAATCCAGGCATGCAGTAGACATTGGTATGTTCCATTAAAAAAAAAATATTTCAGTTTAACATACCATGTTAACAGCTTTTCAACTTCAGCCCTCCTGCAGATGTTAGCCTATAACTCCCATCATCCCTGACTATTGGCCACTGTGGCTGGGGATGCTGGGAGCTGTAGTCCAAAAACAGCTGGCGGGCCACAGTTGAGTAGCCCTGTGAGGGGCTTTTCCATGTTCATGCAAGCTCCAAAATGCCTGGAAATTGTGGCTATTAACAAATACCATTAACAAATGCATTATTTAGTCAATATTGATATGATATGGTATGGTATCCTATGTGTTGTTTTAATGCCTTGAAGCTGGATGGTTGTCAGTGGCAGAGTGGTGAACCAAAGTTCTGGGTTGGTTTGTTCACTAGAATAGATACATGGAGTCTATAGTTGAAGCTACCATTCCAGGTTACAAGTACCCAACTGGCAACCAATACCATCTTCAAAGAATGAAAGATTTGGAAGGGTGCTTGAACATTGTCTAGTAGTCCAAACCCTTGCTTAGTGCAGGCCAATCACCATAAACAGACAAATGTAGGACTTAGGTCCACCACTTTGTCACTGACAGCCATTCAGCTCCAAGGTAGTGATGAAGATGGAAATAACCACAACATAAGATGCCATATGCATATTACCTTTTAAGCGTCTAACCTTTAACAGCCACAATTTCTCAGCATTTTCAAGCTTGACCTGGAGAGCCCCTAACACAGGGCTACTCCACTGCGGTCCTCCAGCTGCTTTTGGACTACAGCTCCCAGGATCCCCAGCCACAGTGGCCAATAGTCAGGGATGATTTGTAAGTCAATGTCTGCAGAAGGGCTGAAATTGAGTAGCCCTGCCCTAACACAACAAATTAAACCAAAAGGTTTTTGTGTTACTGGAATCCGATTAAATTTTGAGAAGGCTAAGTCTCTAATTATCTGAACAGGCAAACTTGAAATTAAAACTGAGAAACTCAATGGAGTTAAGATATACTTTAAAATAAACCATAAGACAAATCTACTTCAAACTGCACACATTTCTGTCACTGTGGGCTGCAATCATGAAAATTTTATGGGGTGGCTAACAAATAAAGTTTATTATTATTTATTATTATTAACTTTCTGCCAAGCCATTCACAACTTATTTTGATACTGGCCCTTGCCATCACTGTGGCAATTGCCAATCATACATTTTAGATGTTACTAAAGTCTAACCACTGGTTTCTTCATCTAAGTATGGTCTACTCTCACAGGTAGCATCTGATCAGGAAATCATGGTGCACCCTCACGAGGCGTTCATTTCACAGTGAGAGCATTAAGTATGTGCAGTTTGAAAGAGATTGGTCCACTGGATTTTTAAATTTTGCACATGCTGTGATGAACTCCTTTCTTATAATTGTTCACTTGGTTGATTGTGCATTTTCCCAGGTATTTTCAAAGTTATCTTCTGTAAGTTTTTGTTGAATATTAACCAAATTGTCAATGAAATATCAGGGTTACCAAATGACTTGAAAAATGGCCTAACCCATTATTAATTCTCCTGATTAATATTGCTCCTCTGAACCACTATTTGCCATGTGTGGTAAAATGTACCTATATAACAAGCAAGCAGAGGCCCAAACTTTGCAGAGCTAAGGAAGGAAAAATTATTTTGGAAGGAGTAGCTCCATAACAATAATTTTAATTAAGGGACAAGATGGGGAAAATATAAGGAACCTTTTTTTTTAACCTTAACTGCCACAACACACACTCAAACTTCAGTAACATGCCTGCTGCAGGTCCACAAGCCTAATAGTACTTCAAGCAGCCATCTCCCCCCGCCCCCTGCTCAAAAGCAGCTAGCATGCTAAGCACATGCTCATACCAAGTATGTGCAGCAAGAGAACATGAGCTCCATAGGCTAAAATAGGCCAACTAACTGCATTTTTAACAACTACAAACATCTAACACTACTGCTTGGTCAAAGCATATTCTAGGTTACCCTTGACCTAACACAAGACACACAAACAAAAATCACTAGAGTCCAATAAAGTCCAACCCCAGCAAAGTGAGGCGGGGGGGGGATTGCTGGAGTCACTCAAATTTAACTCTATAAGTCAGTCATTTCTTATCCTTTCTGTCTCAAAATTGGCATGGATCATCCTCAAAACATCCTTGTCCTACACTGCCAAGTTTCAAAACCAATCAGCGGAGATGTTTTCTAATGGTAAGACATAGTACCTACTGTCCCCTGATTTCTGGTTATAAGAGCAGATTGTTGAGTGTCTCATCCTCAACATAGGGTTGCAACTGCTATAATTAAACAAATTAGGCCTGACAACTGGACTGCAGCAAAGAACAAGGAGGATGTTTCACCTCTATCTGGCTTATAGAAAGAGATTGATGGGGGATATTTGCAAAATATTCTAGACCTCTTACCCTCCCTCAAACTTATAAATTTAACATTCTGCTCCCACTAAGGGCAGTTTAATAGAAGATGAATTTCTATCTTGTTTTAATCAAGTATCAGTCATTTCAGTTATATACTCAACTGAACTTGTGCATTATTATTTCATATTACAGGGCCTCTTAAGTTAATCATAGGTTTATTTTTAGGCAATATGAGTGATCTAACCAAGAAATGAAATACTTGTTATTAAAAGGATTCTATTTATGTACCTCAAATCCTACATTTCTGCGTTTTGCCTTCTTAATTGCCCTGTTCTTCAAAACTTCTTCACTGGCCACTGAGAAAGTTCCCACCTGCAAGGAAAGGTTAAAATCTTAGAACCAGCAAGATAAGAGTATTCTGAGAAACACAGATTGGGTAGACTCTAAAAACAATGTGCACCAGGGGGCTTTCTGGCCTCTGTCTTTAGTCCATCACATGCACAGGAAAAGTATTCATGAAGGTTGGGAGACTCTGGAGCAGGATTCAATATGATGTGAAGAGCTACAAATTGGAAAGCAAAACCTTCAACCCTTCCAGCCACAAGCAATAGGACTTTCCATTTCACATGAGACTGTCCAGATTCTAGGCATTATGTTTCTGGATTCTGTTACAGAAACCTCATTTCAAAAGTATAATATGCAGTCACTATTTGAACCATAGGGCCCAACATTATCAAATAAGTAAACAGACCATAAGAACTCAGGTTTGAATAATGGCGCTTCCGAATTTGACTCTCCTCTTCCAAGGAATTCAGGGTGCCATACAGAGTGACCTCATTTGTCTACCTAAGAACCCTGTAAGTTGGGGCTAAGGTGAGAAAGTGACCAACAGAAGATAACCAAGGTGAGATTCATAGCTTACGAATTTGAACCAGATCTCCCAAGGGTCTGACAATGATGACTATACTGGCTGATTAATATATTTGGACTGATATCTGATTAATACATTTTGTACACATGACCTGTACAAGAATGCAGGCCAATCAACAGGTCAAATGATCAGCTGTTTGTACAAGAGAAAGACTTCTGCCAATTTCAAAAACCTGTCTGCTAGCTGCTATGAAAAATTCAGTTCCAAAGTATTGCAATTTATAGCCAATGTTATATACATATAGACATTGGTGAATATTAACAGATTGAACTACTGAACATTGATTATTCTGAAGGCACAAGGATAATCAAAGAGATTATCCTATGAGAGTAATCTTAACTACTGCAATGTGCTCTACGTAGGGCTGCCTTTGTACGTAGTCCGGAAACTACAACTGGTACAGAATGTGATAGCCAGATTGGTCTCTGGGACAACTCAAAGGGACCACATAACATCAGTTTTAAGGGAACTGCACTGGCGGCTGCTATGTTTCCGGGTGAAATGCAAAGTGCTGGTTATTACCTATAAAGCCCTTAATGGCTTGGGTCCAGGGTATTTAAGAGAGTGCCTCCTTTGTCATGAACCTTGCTTACTTTTACGATCTTCTGGAGAGGCCTGGTTATGGTTGCCACTGGCTTCTTTGGTGGCCACTCAGGACCGGGCTTTCTCTGTGGCTGCCCCAGGGCTTCGGAATATGCTCCCTGCTGAAATAAGAGCATCTCCTTCTCTGTTTGTTTTCAGGAAGACCCTCAAGACTCACCTGTTCTCACAGACTTTTGATTAGTTTAGTTTTAATAATTTGTTTTAATAATTGTTTTATGTTACTGTATTTATGTTACTGTTTTAATTGTGTTGTGTTTTAATCTGTGTTGATTTTTAAATATTGTTTTAAATTTTGTACACCACCTAGAGATGTACATATCAGGTGGTATAAAAATATGATAAATAAATAATCTCTAATGCACTTTATATGAAGCCACCTTTGAAACCTCTTGGGAACTTCAGTTAGTACAGATTTATTTGTTTTTATTTATTACCTTTCTATACCACCACATACCAGCATCTTGTGGTGGTTTACAAAGCAAGCAATAAAACCAGAATTAAAACCAAATTAGAACAATTATTATTATTATTTTTTTAAAAAACCAATTTAAAAAATCAACTTACAGCTATTTATATTTTGTTATTACATTTCTATAATGCTGCAGCAAGACTACTAACTAGGGCTTATTGTTTTGATCATTTTAAGTCTGAAATGGATGAGATATGGAACAGACTGGCTGCCAGTCTGTTTCTGGGCACAATTCAAAGTATGTGACCCAGGTACCTGAAGGACTGTCTAAATGAACTTGTCCAAGCTGTTCATTCTGCCTTAGAGGCCCTGCTACAAGCAGCAGATGGAGAGTGAGGGGCACCCAGATTCTTGTAGGACTGGGAAGCTCTCAGTTCTACCTTTGCGAAACATACAACTGTATCATAGCATCATTTAAGAAGTAGGCTACTGGCTGCGCAAAGCATTCTTGGCTTCATGGAACAGAATAAAATACTGGCCCAATTCAGATGCAATATATAAACCATGGTTTTAGAAGGTGCCACAGTGAGCACACTCTTTCCTCCTCTTCCCTGCTTCTCCACAATAAGAAGCTTCTGAAGTTTGTTCCTAACTGGCTTGTTTTGTCGAAATACAGAAAACTGTGGCTTGTACAAACTAGTGTTAGCTGACCTGGTTCATCAAAATTAGGATCAGTGTTAACTATGGCTTGTACAAAACACCACTTTCCCATATTTGGATAAACTGGAAAACTGGAAGTTTTAAACTTCCTCACATTGCACAGAGAGGAGGAAGAAGCAACATGTGAGCTCAAAGCTACTCTTCTAACACTAGTTCATGGATCTAGCTTTACAGGAATCAGCCAGTGTCAAATAAGCGTCAACTGACTGCTTGTCCCAACCCCAAGATCAATTATTGGGGAGGAAAATTTTCCATTATTGCATTTTTCAGCAAAATATTTCCTATTTCTAAATATGTATTATTTTATGAATACAAGATGAACAAACACAATACCAGCCAAATCATGGAATTTTAAAGCTGTAATTAGTCTTTCCAGCCAACGACATCAGGAGGTACAGTATACTTCATACACAGATATTTGGACATGCTAAAGTTAGCATGTTACTAGTTTTCAGTGCTTTAATATTTTTTCCTTTATATTTAAATAATGTAAAGAAGAGACAAACTATTAAATTGCCATGTCTTAGCATATTTGCAAATATTCCATAAAAATGGTTTCAAAATAATGCCTTGAATTTGTTTGAATATAGCACTCTAGCCACATTAAGAGCGTGAGTGCGTCTGTGAGCATGTATGTATGTGCATGTTTCAAATTAAGTCCAGCTCAAATTTAGTTCCAGCTCCTTTGGCTATTGGATAGACTTCAAAATATTTACATAGCAGGCAAAGTTAACATGGAGTGCTTTTTTTGTTCAATTTGTATGTAGTAAACATGATAAAATGGAGCCCAATAGATTTAAGGCACTGGAATATTTTCTAGAAAACTAACACCGGCACCTAAGATATAAATCCACAGGCAAAACAGAATGCATTCCAGAAGTTGATATGTGGTTGATATTTCCATCAGTGTCAATGACAAATCTAGCATTTATTTTAATGGAGCTATAGTTTACCTACAATGTACACAGTAACAACTGCATAAAACTGCAAGTATTCCAACTCATTCAAAATGTATGTATGGCAGTGACTAGCAGCTGATAAACAAGACAAGAAAAAATTCTGGCTGTTCATATTTTAAATTATTTCACAAAGTAAATTTAATTTGCAAAGGAAATTAAGCAGAAGAACCAATGCTTTAATTATGCTTAATCTATCTAGCAAGTTATTTTGACCTGTCAAATATTTAAAAGATAGTTGTGAGAGAGGCACTTAAAAAAAAGCCTAATATCAAACACACCCAAGGAATTTTAAGGTCGTTCTGGTCTCTATCAAGTGAAAAGAAAAATTATCTTGATCTTTTGCTACATGAAATAACCAAGCCTTGACATCATAAGTGCTATACACAGACAACACAAACTTTGCAGACAAAGCCTGACACCAAGTATATGAATGAGATTATATGTATTTCCCTATTGGGCATGTCCTGGCTCTAGGAAAGCTTCAAGGCAGGGTGAACTGGCTGACTCAGTGCAATGCATAGTGTAGCAGTTAAGAGTGCTGGACTAAGACAGAGGACAGCCAAATTCAAATCCCCATTCAGCCATAAGACTCACTGAGTAACTCTGGGCCAGTCACCTACCTCTCTGCCTAACCTACTTCACAGGGTTGCTGTGAGGATAAACATAACTATGTACACCACTCTGGGCAACTTGGAGGACGAGCAGGATATAAATGTAGAAAAAAACGTGTTAAGCCCTTTCTTCAACTGTACTAACAGAACACTAGAATTAATACTTCTGAGATTAGCTACTATTTGTTAGCAACGATTTCAACTTGATCGCTAATAAAACCAACCAGCATCTATTACCTCCTCTGTTTCCTCTTCTTGATCCCAGTTCCTGTCAGTCAGCTCCTTCTCTGCTACTCTCTTGGCCATTTTACAGCACTACTGTATTGAAATAAACAAACCGCGATTAGCTATGCTCAGGACGAGCACTGGCTTTTAAGCAGGTGGCAAAAGCAAGCAACGTATAATACTCATCTGCATTACTAGATGTGAGACAATTCTGTTTTTTTAGAAGGCCCACTCACCCCCGATCCCCACATGGAGCGCTGGCGGCAAGAGGGAGCCTGCCCAGCGAGCAGAGGGCAGCCGCGCAGAAAGCGTGCCTGGATCAGGCGGGCCTGCACAACTTACGGCCCGCGGCAGCTTCCTCCCCGCCCTCTCCCCCGCCGAAGAGAGAAGGAAGCGAAGCAACGCCGAGGATGATCACCTTCTCTTGCTACTTTTCAGCTTTCCTCGCCTCCGCCTCCCCGTCCCCTGTCACGGCGAAGAGAGTGGCAAAAGAGCCGATGCAGAGGATAATCACCTTTACTATGCCGGTGCCGAGGGAAACCGTCTCTCCGCCGTGACTGGGGGAGGGGGAGGGGGGAATCTGCGAGGCAAGATGTGAACTCCAACGGCCCGGTCGCTCTCTGAGCGGGGACTTCCGATGCTTTGACCGCAGTGCCTGCTGGAGGTAGTAGTTCCCCAGGCCAAACCTCTCCCGCGGAGCCTGACTAGTGGACTCCAGATCCCGTGATGCCTCACGCTCTACTGCCGGAGAAGGCGCGGCAAGGGCGGGAACGTGCGTGAGCGAAGCCAGCCCCCGCCCCGAGTCTGGGAAAAGGGGATATCCTCCGTGGTCTTCCTGTGGAGCAGAACAAACGTTTGCCTAGACACCGCTTATCCATTCAGTCTTCGTGGAGATATAATCCAGGCAGGTGAAGCAGGAACTCATTGCCACAGGGCGATGGCATCAGCTCAGGAGGGCTTTGAACAGGGGCGTAACTAGGTTGGAGTGGGCCCTGAGACAAGATTCTAAAATGCCCCCCCCGCCGAGAAATTTTTTATTAATAATAATAATAATAATAATAATAATAATAATAATAATAATTCGATTTCTATACCGCCCTTCCAAAAATGGCTCAGGGCGGTTTACAAAGAGAAAAAGGTGCCTCTTTGCCCAGTTAGCAGGGGACTTTTATTCTCACATTTCTGTCCTCATTCAAAACATACAAAAAACAGATGTACAAAATTGAGCAAATGAGAAGACACTAGAAACACTAATTATTAAAATGGGCCCCTTGCTGCAGATTAGCAAAGGAGACTTTCAACCATGCAGGGTGAGCCTATGTTTGTTTTCTCAGAATTCTGAACCAATTCAGTAAAGTTTGATTCCAGGAGGTTTTTCACAAGAGGCTTTTAAAGCCCTTTAACACACATCTCCTCAGGAATGGAGGTGCTGCATTCACATGTTGGCCAGATTTACCCTAAGGGGAAAAAATATAAAAACACAACACATGCGTCACAGTTCTCACTCATGTCTCAGTTCTCACTCAGACCTGGGTTGCAAAACAACTTGAACATAAGTGTATTAATTAATTAATTAATTAATACATAAATAAATTTGTTCCAGAAGTTTTTGTAATTTCCTGCCATGAAACAAGCCACTTATAGGACTTTTTAGAGGGTTTTTTTTAAGCCAGCAAATTTTCCAATCAGTTTTAAATTAAATATTCAGAGACTTCTCAGTCTCTCCCCACCCCATCAAAGCCCTATGGCAAGCAGATCCCTATATAGTGGGTGGGGGGAGTGTAACCACAAAAAGGAATTCATATTCTACCTGGCAAAGGCTGAGCTGTCTGGCCTGTGAAGAGGGTCTGCTGCAGAGAGCTGTAGTGGCCACTCTGACTGCCAGCCTTCTTCCTGGGGCTTGCCAGCCTACTCGAATTCAGGCTTCACTGAGGCCTACACGGAGGCCTCCCTGGAAGCCCCGCCTACCCGCCGATCAGCTGAGAGGCGGGGAGAAAAGCAGCTTGCCTGCTGCTTTGATTTCTGACCAGGACGACAAGCAGGAGAGAGGGCAAACAGCGCAAGTGGCTGAAGGGTCTTGGGGCTGGGCAGGGGGCAATGGGGAGTCATGTGAGGTGTCTCTGGGGGTCTCCTCAAGGCAGTGGGGCCCCGAGACGACTGCCTCCCCCTGCCTAATGGTAGTTACGCCCCTGGCTTTGAAAAAGAGTCAAAGTTCAAGGAGAGGGAAGAACGAGGAAGAGAGGTCGGTTTTACCACCTAGCAACATGGAAGTGGTGCTTCCAGGTGCAGAGGCACCTTTTGACTGCTGTGCTGTAGGATAGGGACAGGCAAGGCATTCGGTTTCTGCTTTTGAAGACATTTATTTTGTCACTGCAGGAAACAGGATGCTTGCCCTTTAGAGTCTAACCCATTCAAACATTTTTATCGGTGCTTCTTAGCCAGTATAGCTAAATGGAACCTCAATGTTCAGAGGTAGTATACCACTAAATACCAAAGGCTCAGCTGCTGGAGATGACTTATTTGTATGCCCTGCTTCTGCACTTTCTAAAGGCATCTTTGCCTGCTGTGGGAAACCCGATGCTGAGCTAGATTGGTTGGATCCCCTATGTCTTACATTATATACACTTCTAGTTGCTTTGATTATTTTTTTTTTAATGCAGAAATAATGTGCAGAAATTTTAATTTTTTAATGCAGAAATAATGTGCTGAAGATGGACTTCAGCTCCTGCACACCAAGTCATGGTTGGTTCTGGTTAAAATAAATTAAAACCATTTCCGTGTACACACCATCAGTTTACAGTCAAGCACAGAAAAAGACCTTTGGCAGAGAGATGAGGGAAGAGGGTGAGAGGGAAGCAGTGTTCTCTCTAATTTTTTTCATCTGTGTGCTGAATGAGTTTCGTTCTGGGTGGGAGTATCAAAGCAGTGTGTGTGCACCTGCATTCAGAGTGGGGCCTTCCTGATTCAACCTGAGCGGGATCTAAAATTAATGGAGCGGACATTAAAAACTTGTGGCTGCAGGCATGTATGTACGCATGCCTTAGAGGGAACACTGGAGGGGAGTCACCCAGTTTTTCTCACAAGCTAATGAATCTTATAGTATCTAATGCTTCTCAGACATTGACATCTGGTTTTAACTTTTCTATAAATAATACTTCCTTTATTTTCCTTTTTTGTAAATTTCTTTCAATCCCCAAAATAGGTATTTTAGTAGGCACTACTTTGCCTTGTGAATGCATATGAGAAAAAAGCACAAAGGCAAAGTAGTGCCTACTAAAATACCTATTTTGGGGATTGAAAGAAATTTACAAAAAAGGAACATAAAGGAAACTTTATTTATAGAAAAGTTAAAAGCAGATGTCAATGCTCAAGAAGCTTTAGCTGATGCTATAAGATTCATTAACCTGTGAGAAAAACTAGGTGACCTCTTCCCTCATCTTTCTGCCAGTCACGGAACAGAGTGTTAGCTGGTTAAGGAATTTAACAGCCAGGGAACAGAAGAGGTCTTTTTCTGTGCTTGATTGTAAACAGATGATGGCGTGTAGTACACTGAAACGTTTTTAATTGATTTGTTGGTTGGTTGTGCTGTCAAGTCGGTGTTGACTCTTGGTGACCATAGAGCCATGTGGTTTTCATGGTAAAATACAGGAGAGGTTTACCTTTCTGTACAGCAGGGACGTCAACATCCAAGATACTCTAGAACAGGGTTTCTTAACCTTGGTCCCCCAGACGACATTGGACTACAACTCCCATCATCCCTAGACATGGCCTTTGTGGCTGAGGATGATGGGAGTTGTAGTCCAACAACATCTCGGAGGCCAAGGTTAAGAAACCCTGCTCTAGAAGATATTCCCTACTTGCAAGAACCTCTACTATGGGAAGATGAAGTTAGATCAGCACTCCGGTCATTACCATGTCAGAAGTCTACAGGAATTGATGGAACAGCTACAGAAATATGGCAGGCAACAGAAGAATCAGGCAAGGCTCTAACCCAGGGGTGCACAACTCAAATGCCCCAGTGGGCCGGAACCAACCATGACTTGCTACATGGGGCCAAGGTCAACTTAATGCACGTTAATTACTACATTAAAATTTAAAATATTAATAAAAGTGAGATGGCAGAGGGTTGTTGTCAGTAGGCTTTATTTGGGGAGTAGGGGACATCTGGTCTCAAGTGGCCAGCTGCATTGAGCTGCTGCCGCTCAGTTGGAAAGGCCAAGAGCTCTTTTATGGCTCCTGCTCTTGCTGCAGGATATTCCTTTCTGGGGGCCAGCAAAAAAGTCCCCGTGGGCCGGATCTGGCCCCCGGGCCTTATGTTGTGCAGGCTTGCTCTAACCACACTATGCCAGCAAATTTGGAGAACGGCACAGTGGCCAACAGATTGGAAGAGGTCAATCTACATACTCATACCAAAGAAAGGAAACTTAACAGGTTGCGCAAACCATTGCACAATATCCTTAATTTCACATGCTAGAAAACTAATGCTCAGGATCATCTGACGCAGATTAGAGCTCTAAGGGAAATGCCAGATGTTCAAGCTGGCTTCAGAAAACAGCGAGGAACAAGAGACATCACTGCTGATGCATGCTGGATAATTGTGAAAGCAAAAGAATACAAGAAAGAGGTCAATATGTGCTTTATTGACTACAGAAAAGCCTTTGATTGCGTCAACCATGTCAAGTTGTGGAATATCCTTAGGAAAGTGGGCATCCCAGAACATCTCATTGTTCTCATGAGAAACCTATACACAGGACAGGAAGCCACAGTCCAGACAGAACATGGTGAAACAGACTGGTTCCAGATTGCCAAAGGAGTAAGGCAAGGCTGTATACTTGTCCCCTCTTTATTCAATTTATATACTGAGGAAAGCTGGATTGGAAGAAGATGAACATGGTTTTAAAGTTGGAGGAAGAAACATCAATTACCTATGCTATGCTGATGACACTACTCTGATAGCTGAGAAGGTGGATGATCTGCAAGCTCTAGTAATGAAAGTCAAGGAGCACAGTAAAAAAATGGGACAACAATTAAATGTAAAGAAGACTAAACTAATGACAATGGGTGCCTGCCTCAGAATTGACAATGAAGACATTCAAGTGGTGAATAGCTTCTGCCTTTCTGTTGATCAACCATCAACAGTAAAGGATCCAGCAGTCAAGAAATATGCCGCAGACTAGCACTTGGTAGGGTTGCAATGAAGGCCTTGGAAAGGATATTTAGATGCCGTGATGTGTCTATATCTACAAAGATTAGAATCATTCCAACAATATTTTTCCCTGTGACACTCTATGAATGCAAAGCTGGACTTTGAAGAAGCAAGATAGAAAAAGCATTGATGCTTTTGAACTTTGGTGTTGGAAAAGACTTTTGAGGATACCATGAACAGCCAGGAAAACAAACAAATGGATCATAGAACAAATCAATCCAGAACTTTCACTCGAGGCACAAATGAACAGGCTCAAACTATCATACTTTGGACATATTATGCCCAGCTCCCTTGAGAAGTCCATAATGCTGGGGAAAGTTGAAGGAAAGAGAAGAAGAGGAAGACCAGCAGCAAGATGGATGGACTCAATTACGACAGCAATGAATGCACCACTGAGAAACCTTAAAGGCCAAGTTGAAGACAGATAATCCTGGAGAGAATCTATCTATGTGGTTGCTAAGAGTCAACACCGACTTGATGGCACTTAATAAATCAGTCAATTACCATTGCTCAGTTACTGCTCAGTTACCCTTGCTAATGGAGCAGTACCCCTGCTGTTCAAGTGGTGATTCTCATATTTAGCAGGGGGAGAGCAACTGGCCCTATCCAACCCCAGCACAACATCCTTCCAGTGACTGTTGCTGGTATCTGCCTTATGTTTCTTCTTCTTCTTCTTCTTCTTCTTCTTCTTCTTCTTCTTCTTATTATTATTATTATTATTATTATTATTATTAATTATTTCTTGTTTACACAGTCAGACAGGTGTTATCGACTGCTTTGTTTTATCCAGACATCGAGTCCTTCCCAAGGACCTGGGATGGCTGAATTTTATTGTCAGTTGTTATAGATATCGTCGCAGAATATAGGCTGTTCCCAGTAAAGCTGCTTTTTGTAATTGGCTGATGGTTATTTCTGTGGCCCCTATGGTGTCGAGGTGCTGCTATTATTATTATTATTATTATTATTATTATTATTATTATTATTATTATTATTAATAATAATAATAATAATAATAATAATAATTTGATTTTTATACCAACCTTCTAAAAATGTCTCAGGGCAGTTTACATGGAGAAATAACAAACAAATAAGATGGCTCCCTGTCCCTAAAGGGCTCACAATCTAAAAAGAAATATAAGATAGACACCAGCAATGGTCACTGGAAGTACTGTGCTGGGGGTGGATAGGGCCAGTTACTTTCCCACTGCTAAATAAAAAGAATCAGCACAGTAAAAGGTGCCTCTTTGCCCAGTTAGCAGGGGGGATTGTGAGACCTTTGGGGACAGGGGACCATCTTATTTATGTCTTGTTTATTTTTCTATGTAAACCGCTTTGGGAACTTTGGTTGAAGAGCAGTATATAATAATAATAAAAAATAATAATACCATTGCCATATCCTGCGCAGTATGAGATGAGCACCTTTCTATATCGCTGCTGCCCACTATAGGAGTTTCCCATATTCTGGGAAACACACCAGTGGGGATTCGAACCAACAGCCTCCTGCTCTCTAGGCAAATTACTTCCCCGCTGCACCATTGATTTGCACTAATTTTTAATAAACCTTTGTGCAATAGGTCTTTGTGAAGAGAACTGAAGTTTTAATATGCGCATTGCATCACTGACTTATCAACTTATGGTAGTAGTTAAATTTAAAAGGTTTTTTAAAATTTCCCTTTTCTTTTCTTTTTAACTGGTTTGATCTATCTAATGTATCTGATCTTTGGTCATAATAAATGACTTGATTGGACTTGATTTAGCATGTTTGAGTTATATTTAGCAAATGAAAATAAATATTTTACATACTGCATACATTCTAGAAGTCTTCCAATAGCCAGAAATATTTAAATTGAAATACTTGCTTATATCGGGGTGTGGGGGGGAGTAATAGGGTTTAAATGTTATGTTCAGTCAAATACAACACTTTACTTTGAAATTATTTTTATTGGAATACTTGTAAATATTTTAAAACATGGCAATTCAATATCATATCCTTCTCTTTGTTTACATTTGAAGGAAAAAAACATGAAGGCACTGAGATTAGCACTCCAAAAGAACTGTGAATTAGATATATAAGAATACCCTAAGTAAACACTCTGTTTTTGTATTCCATCCATGTGTTTGCCAAACACATGGAAGGGAAGTCAGTCCTGACCTCTGGAGGTATCTGTCTTCAACTTGGCCTTTAAGGTTTCTCAGTGGTGCATTCATTGCTGTCGTAATTGAGTCCATCCATCTTGCTGCTGGTCTTCCTCTTCTTCTCTTTCCTTCAACAATCTCTGGAGGTATGGTAAAAGGTGAGAAGAAGTGGTATGCTGCATAAGCCGTATTTGGACTTTTATTATAACTGCAATCATATTATAACTGCAATCATTTTTGTCACTGTGAACTATGCTTAAAGCAGGTCAGAAGCCCAAGTGTCTGTCTCACCCTTCTCACTGCACTGCTCATGGTTATGGCAGCATTTGTCTAAGAGGCACATGCAGTAATCATGATGGCAGGCTTTTCTGTGATTGGAGTACTGTACGGTTCTGGTCATCATATCTGAAGGAGGACATTGTAGAAATGAAAAGGTGCAGAAGAGGGCAACCAAGATTAGGGATATGCATGGAACCGCGGAGACATGCTGTAGGAACACATAAGGACACCTCAACTATGTAGTTTGTAATGATGTCATCCACCCTGATTTAAGATGGCAGACATGTAAACTTTGGCGCAATTGGGCTAACTTGTGAACCTCCTAACATATTGAACCAAATTTGCTCCAGCTGAAGGAGCACATAGGGATGCCCAAATGGCGAGGTGTGTGATGATGTCATCAACTCCAATTCAAAATGACGGCTGCTTGAACATCTGAGGTGCAAGTGGGCTAATTTGTGGACTGTCTAACCCATTTGAATCAAATTAGGTACAGTTGCAATGAGTGACACACAGGGACACCTCAGTGGCATAGCCTGTGATGATGTCATCCACCCTGATTCAAGATGGCGGATACGTAAACTTTTGAGGCACAAGTGGGCTAATTTATGAACCACTTAACTGATTTGAACCAAATTTGCTACAGCTGTAGGGTCACATGGGGAAACCTCAATGGGGAAACCACATGGGGAAACCTCAATGCTGTAGTTTGTGATGATGTCAACCCCACAATCCAAGATGGCGGGCGTGTGAATTTTTGAGGCACAAACACACTAACTTGATGACTGTAACCAAATTTTGGACCAGATTTGGTACAAATTGTAGTGAATGACACACAGGGATACCGCGATGGTGTAGTTTGTAATGATGTCATCCACCCTGATCCGAGATGGCAGACACGAGGACCTTTGAAGTGCAAGAGATCTAGCTTGTGGACCTCAATTCAAACCAAATTTAGTCCAATTGTAGAGACAGAGAAAGGACAGTAGGCTGATCATTTCTTACTAGAACAACTTGTTAAGATATTCCAACAACTCCAGAGACTAAAAGTAAGTTCAAACCATTGGGTGAAGTGTCCTCAGTTCTGTGTAATAAAGGGTCTAAATCGAATTTTTACTATCTCCCACACATCTTTAAGGATTACAATTCCTAGATATTTAAATGTCAGCAGTTTCCAGATAAATGGCCAGTACTGCAAGGCACTTTTTGGGTCCCACCTACAAACATAGCCTCAATCTTAGCCAAATTGATATATTAATGCCATCAGACTTGGGGCTGGTTTTTCAGGATTAGCCAAGAACAATAATGCATCATCAGCATAAAACGCCAGCTTTATTTTCTGGACCCAGTCTGCCGCAAAGCTGCTCGTGGGTGCAAGTCACTTCATGAGTATTACACCCATCCTGCGTCAGCTTCATTGTTTACCAGTCCGCTTCTGGGCTAGATTCAAGGTGCTGGTATTGACCTTTAAAGCCCTACACGGCTTGGGGTCAGGGTACCTGTCTGACGCATTCACCCATATGAATCTGCCAGGGCTCTCCACTCATTATCTCAGGCCCTGCTCATGACCCCACCACTAACAGATCCAGTTGGCAGGGACTAGAGACAGGGTCTTTTAGGTTGTGGCCCCTTGGCTTTGGAACGCCCTCCCTGAAAAGTTTCACCATGCTCCCTCCCTCAGTGTTTTTTAAAAAAATCTCAGAAACACACCTTTTAAAGGAGACTTTTTAATGCTCCATTATTGTTTTGTTATATCTAGTAGCTTCTTTAGCTTCTTTAGCTTTTTATAATTTTCAGTTTTAACCTAATAATTGTGGTTTTTAATCTGACTTTTTAAAAAAAGTTAATTTTATTACTTTTATTGTATTTGTGTCTATCTTATTGTTGTGAGCCACCCCTGCACTGGAGGGGCGAGTTATAAATATTATAAATAAATAAATAAATGGAGGAGGCAGACCTGATTCCATTTGTACTGATATGAACGCTTTAGCTTTGTCTGAGAATTTTTATTCTTAAAGGATCGACGTGTGCCGTCGATACAGTGTCGACTCCTGGCAACCACAGAGCCCTGTGGTTGTCTTTGGTAGAATACAGGAGGGATTTACCATTTGCATCTCCCGTGCAGTATGAGGTGATGCCTTTCAGCATCTTCCTATATCACTGCTGTCCGGTGTTGTCTGGGAAACATACCAACAGGGATTCGAACCAGCAACCTAGCAATCTCTAATGCCAAGTCTTCTAGCATAGGAGTCAATTTTTCATTAAACATTTTGTACTGTTCAGTGATGTAACCATCAGGCCCTGGGACTTTCCTATCTTCATATGACTAGCTGTGGTTATATTTCAGTTGATGTCAGGGAAATACAATAAAACACCTTATATAGCTCGGTTATTCCCCTGTGGTACCAGAGCTATTGAGACAACCACACATGTTTTACTTTATTGTCTGTTTTATAAGTATATTCGTAATAGTTTTATTTTTCCACTTTTAGTAAATTATCATAGCCATACCAATATGCATTATCTTTAGTATTTGTTATCTGATTATAATGATCTAATTTCCCTAAACATGGCAAAATTTATTTTTGTAGCATGTAAAACTCATAAGGAGATACTCTCTTGATATAAGTACCCTCTTTTATCAATTGTCTTGGATGGTGATTTTAGTATGGTGTTTATTCAGCTGGTCAATTGACCCTAATAAAGGAATGTATCTATTTGCTTATTTTTATTTTATTTTAACACATTTGTATGTTGAACTCATGTCTCTGGGCAATCTCTTCTTTATTTGGAAGCAACTTAATGTCTGACATGATGAAAATTACTCAAATTTGTCCTACTGAAATTAAAAGGACACATACTTTGAGTAATTTTCATCATGTCAGCCATTATCTTTCTTGCTGTATTCTCTACAAAGTAGCAGAGAAGGGGTAGTTCAATTCAGTTTATTGTGGTCAGTGGACCAGAAGTAGAAATAAGCAACAATTATTGGCATTCTTGTTTTAAATACAGTGATTAACAGATCCTATGGTCTGTAGGATGCTGTGAATATTGCTAGACTCTGTGAGCACAGCCTCTGTGATGGGTGGAGTCGTGGTAGGTTTACCTTAGTGTTGTATTAGTATTAGTACACCACAGTATTAGTGGTGGTGAGCCACCTAATGGTGCAGCAGGGAAGTAACTTGCCTAGGGAGCAAGAGGTTGCTGGTTCAAATCCCCGCTGGTGTTTCCCAGACTATGGGAAACACCTATATTGGGCAGCAGCGATATAGGAAGATGCTGAAAGACATCATCTCATACTGCGTGGGAGATGGCAATGGTAAACCCCTCCTGTTTCTATCAAAGAAAACTACATGGCTCTGTGGTCGCCAGGAGTTGACACCGACTTGATGGCACAACTTTACCTTTAACTTTATTAGTGGTAGCGGGTTTACCTCCCATCAATACCATTTATTTTCAGGGATTGTTTAACTGTTCCCTCTTTATTTGGAAGCAAGTCCCACTGAGTAACAGAGCTTACTCCTTTTAAAATATGCATATAGAATTGCAGGATCAGTCATAAAAATGCTCCTTGGAAAAAGCATGTGTACTCCAGCCCAACATCCTCTTTCCCAAATGCTTAGCCAAATGTTTCCAGAAAGTTCCAAAGAAGTGCAGCAAGGAAATCCCACAAACCATTCCCCCAGTGCCAGCAAGCTACTATGCTGGTGTAGACTGCCATTGAAGAACCAAACTTCATGAGAACCAAACTGCCTGGCAATAAGCCTCCTTACTGACAGACCGACTAGGTCTCATGTAGAACCTTCATGTTCAAGAGCAGGCTACATCAGAATGCTACTTTATTGGTACTGGATGGGAATTGTTTTTGGGATTTCATTGCTGCACTTCTTTGAGGCTTCCTAGCATGGGGCCCTTAGCTCCTATCCTATACATGTTTACTCAACGCCTAGATAAATAATCCCCCCCCCTCAAATTCTTTTATTCTTTGAGGGGCTAAGAGGAAGAGGAAGAAGAACCCATATTTTTGCCTAAGGTTTCTGCTGGTCCTGATTCCTGTGTGTGCTTACTCATAAGTAAGCTCTAGTAAAACCAATGAACTTACTTCTCAGTAACATTCCAAGTTCTGAGTCCCCCTTTGTTGAGTGTGAGAGGAAAGAGGGAGAGAGGTCCTTCGGTTGCACCTGAGCCACAAGGGTCCAATCACCACTAATGGAAGGGTGGGGTTATATGTAGTAATAGTAGTGTCAGGGTCTGGCCAACTGCCAGGGAAGATCACGAGACAAAACGGAGCTGCTGAAACTGGATATGGCTCGGGAAGTTCGTCTTGACCGGACTTGGCTGCACGCTGTCGACACAGAGGTTGACGAATGTTGCTTTTCAGCAGTGAGTAGAAGGCTGGTGACATGATTTATAGTGCAAGCCCAGAGCTCCCAGCTGGCAGGAATTAAAGGCTTATCAGCCCTCTGCAAGAGGCGTTTGCTTCTCCTAATAGTCCCCAACTGAGCCCTGCATCTCGTGACACGCCGCTGTTGTAGAGTCAGCGGGGGTTGGTTGCATAGCTCCTCTTCGGATTGGTCTTTCACGATTTCTGCTGCCTCAGGTTGTTGTGCCTGCTCTGAATCATTAGCCACAGCTGTTTCCTGAACACTGACAGCCGGGCTCTGCCCCTTAGACACTCCTGCATCGCCTGGAAAGTTGACAGCTTCCCCTTCCCCCTCGCTGTCTGAGATCGAGGGCGTGACAAGTAGTAAATTTGTTATGGTCCTTGGACCAGCTTAACATTTAAAATAATACATTTATAATTTACAAAATATTCAAATTGCTAATACAGATTCTACAAAGTTTGGATGCAACAAAACTAAACTTGGCCACATTAAAAGAGGTAACAGGTTTAAAATCTGACAGCAAGAAGTCCAAGTAAAATTGATCCATATGGCCAGGATGATTCTTTAAGAGAGGAGCAATGAACTTAATATGAACATCCCTATAAAACTGACCATAAAGAATAACATGAACAACTGATTCTATCTCCCCTGAGCCACAAGGGCATCAATGCAATGCATACGGAACTCATTTATATTTCCCGTCTAGGAGTGCAGAAGGAAGGGCTTTCAAATGAGCAAGGGTCAATGCTCTCCTAAAGTTAGGTAAAAATATATAATCTAAATATTCAGCCGGTTTATGACTGAAATTTTGGGAGCCTATATACATTCCCCTTGGTAATCATGCACACTCCTCCTGTAGATTTATATCCAATAGTCGTCGTCTGACAAAACATATTGCCTGATCTAAACCTCTCCCTATAAGGTTTTCTTGGGATGTGCCCAGATGATGCAATTTCGTTTCCAGAGCTATTTCCCATTGAGATGTAAAGCTGTTGATTAACACTAAAGGCACTAAACCGACTGGGGAGAAAACCAAATGCAGCCAGAATTTGATTATACAAAACCAGATTTTCATTTTCAAGGTGGTAACCCCAACCTCTCTATGAAGAGCCACATTGGCTATGCCTCTGGGGACTTGAAGGATGGCCCTTAAGAATTTAGTTTGAACTGTTTCTAATACTGTAAAATTATCAAAAGGCCCAATTTGCATGCCATAAAGAATATGAGGGTATGTTTTCGCCTTCAGTAATTTGACAGCTGCTGGGACAGCACCTCTCGAAAAGTAAAAATATTTAATCACATTTGCCATCTGTTGGGCACTGTGAGAAACAAAGCTAAGATGGGCTTTCCGGGATCTGCTGGAATGAAATACAACCCTTAAATATTTGAAAACCTTGACCTGCTCAATATTATGTCAATTTATGGACCATTTATGGATTTTGGGGCATTTTGCAAAAACCATCACCTTAGTCTTGGTATAGTTTACCTCCAAGGCCTCCTTCATAGTATAAACACTCAGGGAGGTTAAGGCATGGCTTAGCCCTATCTTGGTTTGAGATGATAGGACAATATCATCTGCATAAAGCATTAACAAAACATGCCTGTTTGCAGGTTTAGGGGGATGAAGAGCAAGGTCATTCAGATAGGAAACTATTGAATTTATATAAAAATTAAATAAAACAGGGGCAATAATGCAACCTTGTCTTACTCCTCTATAAGTAGGTATAGCATAAGCCGAGAGATGCCCTTTCCTACTACACTGCACTCTGAGGCGGGTTAGGTTATATGATTATCACTGTGCCCCTCGGCTCTCCCTATCCCTGCTCTTTCTTAAATCCAAAAACCTGATGTTCTACAGCCTTATTTTTTCTAGCCAGCCTGGAAGTTATTTAATTCGGGCACCAAGCTAAATCACTTCTTTGCAAGCATCTGGTTAATCTTTGTAATGTATTTTTAATAGTAATTTTGCTTTAATCAACTCTCTTATTCTGCTGTACCCCTGAACCCCAAATAAAAGTTTACTTTATTGTGAACTTCAACTTCTCTGTCAGTTCATTTCCCCAAGACCAGGACTTGAAAATTATTCTGACATGGGACTGCTCCACCCCAGCTCTCTAATTCCCCGCACAAAGCCCAAATGCACTTAGGGGTGTTTGCCAATCACCGTGGAGCACTTCCATTAACAGGGGCAAAGGGAGATAACAAAATCCCATGAAAGGAAAGGGAGGGATGAGGGTATGTTTCTTTAAAGAAGCGCCACAATGCTCATAGACGCTCCTTATCTAGCAGCTATGTTCAGAACCATGAAGTCACTCTCTAGAACTTGCCAGACTCTCTAGAATTCTAGCTTCAGAAAAATCATTGATCTGTGACTGTGACCATCATTGTTTTTATTCTGTTTTTCGTTAATTTTACCCTGTTTCAAACACTGATTACTCAAAAACCACTAGATATTTCCCCCCCAAACAAACAGCAGTGTCCACCATGGACCTGAAACCTTGAATAATAATAAAGCAGTATTAAAATATTTAAAAATACAGTATCTTTGGTGAAAAATGTTCACTCAGATGCCACTTTTTAGGAGTTAAAGTGTTAAACTGCTGTATCTCGGCCATGCGTTAAAAGATTTTCACCAAATCTGGAGGGGTTGTGTCTCTTTTGACCTAGTTGATGTGTGCAAAATTTCAGGAGGATAGGATAGATCAGGGGTTACCAACAGAGGATACTCAGAGCCCCCATGCTGTAGCCATGCTGTTTGTTCCTCATCTGAGGATCACTGATGTGTGTCTGTTACAGAAGAGAAGGGCAAGGACCCTTCTTCTCTCCTCCTGATTGGCTGGCTACATGCTCAGCCTGGGGAATAAGCTTCAGAAAATTAGCACTGAGTGCTCCCATTAATTTCAGTAAGTCTGCTTATGAGCAACTTAGTTTAGATGTGAGGAAGTGACCATAGTAGTCTTTCTTTCTAACTGTAACACCTAAATTTGTGATTTCATGTATATATGCATGTGCATGCGCGCGCACACACAGAGAGAGATTTAAATGTTACAGTTATGGATTACCTCAGTTATTGGCTTATATCCAAATTAAGTAACTCATAAGCAGTCTTATTGAAATTAATGGGACACATTTACTTGTCCCATTAAAGTCAATTGGCGTACTCATGAGTAACTCAGTCTGGATATAAGCCAGTGACTGGAGTAGCCTCTCTCATAATTGTAACATTTAAATTTACATGTGCATACAGAGACACTAAAGATATCTATGGGGTACCTAAGCTGAAGTTTTGAGGCAGAAGGGGTAAAGTGTGCCGTCCAGTTGATGTCGACTCCTGGCACCCCCAGAGCCCTGTGGTTGTCTTTGGTAGAATACAGGAGGGGTTTACCATTGCCTCTTCCCACGCAGTATAAGATGATGCCTTTCAGCATCTTCCTATATCACTGCTGCCCAATATTGGTGTTTCCCATAGGTACAATTGTTTAATAAGGTTGGGAATCTCTGGGATGGATAATATACTTTTTAATGAGTGCTAGGATGTTCACAGCTTATAATGGCGGAATGTTGAAACAACTCATCAGTAGTGCCAGTATAATATTTTATTCCAGTCAGGATTGGAGAGGATGGGCAACTTTCTGTGACCATCAAAATGACAAAAGGTTTCATCAGGGATGTAATCTGGCACCAGTGATTTTTAATTTGTATATAAGATCTGGTACTTTCTCCTGTCCGGTACCCAATACTTTCCCCCTAAAATAGGCACTAAGAGTATTTCAGCAATCTTGTATGCAGATGACACAGCACTGCTGTCATTAACACAGATTGGCTTGTAACATCTCCTTCAATCTTTTGGTATTTACTGTAAAAATACTATATATAAAAAGACTATATTAGTTGTCTTCCACAGAGGTCCTCAAAACATCTCTGGAAGCTAGATGGACAGGAGATTGAGCAGGTACAGGCTTTTTGATACTTGGGGTAGTATTTTCACAGAAGGGAAGCTGATCACACCATGTTGAATGCATGAAAGCGAGAGCCACTAAAACCGTTTTGGGCCTCTGTAGAATGAAGGGTGGTCATTAGGTAGCTATGGGGGGGGGATGGAGTGATATAAAAAGAAATTCATCCCAAAATTTCTCTATGCAGCCCAACTTTGGGCTTGGGGAAACATAACATCTTTAGAAATGTTCCAAAATAGATTCTTACAATCTTTGCTGGTACTTCTCTCTTTGGCCCTGGGATGAGAGGGGGGAGATTTTGAGTCTATTTACTAAGGTTTCTTTAAAATTTGTATTTCCTGATCTTCCCAACAGGATCTTGTTCCACTGCCAACATGTACAATCTCTTAATAATCAGGAATCCTCTTTATAGGGGCCTTCAGACAGAGACACTCTCCTTTGTTATTTCACAAATTTATTAATGATTTATTAATGTACAGTTTCTGAGGTTTTCTTGTCTCTCTACTTAATAAATAGGGTAGTTCTCTTACTTGGTTACAGAACAGGTTCTTTGATAGTATGGTTTACTTTCAGTTACTTCTGGTATAGAACTTCTATGAGTCTGGTTCTACACTTACTTTCTTCCCAGAGCTCATAAATTCAAATTACATCTATGTTTCTTTTTTACAGAACCTTCCCTGGTTCTCCTTAACTCAGCCTTCTCCCAGGCGGTTGGTATCTTAGACACACACGTTGTGTCTTTATAGTACAAACTCCTCCTGCCAACAGTCACTCTCAAGATTACAACTGCTCTAGCAGCTTTTCTCCACAAGGGGGTTTCCCAGACACAGCTGCAGGGAAACTGTACACTTAGTCTAGGATTTAACCCCTTGCTATCCAAGTAATCTCTACAGTTTATTCTCCAGTCTCATTTCATCACAGGCCCCTTCTGTTCTTTGCAGACTTTAGTTGGCTGACACAACAATGCAGATAGTTGCATACAAAATGATGATAAACTACTGGTTAAAGATCACCTTCAGTGATCCTGTGTGTCCCCTTCACACTGTATTTGAGGAAATGAGTTCTCAGTCCTGGAAGGAGTGTGTATCAGATTTAGTGATGACTCTCAGTTTTTCTGAACAATATATAAAGAACCTGGGCTCACAATGAGCTAAAAAGCTGCTGAGCCAGTGCCTGCAGGATGTAGCTCTTCCAACGGATAGAGCAGTAGTATCAGCTTCCAAGATATCACCATTTTATAGAAATCTCCCATGTGCTTCTTTTACTGTGTCTCACTATTTCAGGGAGATTTTATTTATTTGTTTATTTTGCAAATCAATCATATTCATATAATGCTCTAGGTGGTGGTTATATAAATCTAGCTGGTGTACATAATCCAAATTACAATATAAAAATAAAATAAAAACACTTAAAGCACTTTCACAGAATAAAAACAAATAAATACAATACACAGAATAAAACAAACAGTTTGAAATTAGTTTTAATTAAAAGCCTGAGAAAACAGGTGTGTTTTAAGGGTCTTTTAAAAAGCAATCAGAGAACACTCTTATTTTGATAGGGAGTGCATTCCAAAGCCCTGGGGCAGCCACAGGGAAGGCCCAGCCCTGAGTTGCCATCAGAGGATCCAAGGGCAACTGTAACTGGACCACCCCAGAAGAGCTTAATAGGTGGCAAGGTTTATGACAAAGGAGGTGCTCTCTTAAGTACTCTGGACCAGCACTTTGTAGTTCATTTGGAAACATATTGGCAGCCAGTGCAATTCTTTCAGAATTGGTGTCCATTGGACAACAACTGTCTGGGACAACAATTTTGGGTTGTCCCAGAGACCAAACTGGATGTCACATTCTATACAAGTCAGTGGTGGCTCTTATCTGAGGGCAAAGTGGGCGGCATCCACCTTAAAATACCTGAAAATATTTGTCAGCCATTTTACCTCCTCTGTCTTCTGTAACCATTTCTCTCACTGCATCCCTGTCTGTGCCCTGCTTGCAGCCTGGCCTCAGTGGGCTATAGTACCAGAATGTTGCAAACACCAATAGGAAAACACAGAATTGTCCAGATTCATAGGCATAGCAGCCATTGGACAAGCAGGGACAAATGTCCCTGGGCCCAGAGGGTCAGAAGCAGACTGCCTCTGCCCTGCCCCACCACCACTCTTGCACCCTGACCCTGCCCTGCCACCCCTGCCCTTGCCCCACCACCGCTTCTTATCTTTGCCTGTGCAGTTCTGTTATGGAAGTCGCATGCCCGAGATGTCATGGGCATGTGATGTCCATAGTCGAACTGTTCAAGCGCACATTTTGGCCAGCGAGAGAGAGAGAGGCACGCTGGCCGGCTAGAGAGGAGAGGCCCGGCCCAGACACAGCGCCCACCACCACCGCATGGGGGCAAAGATAAGAAGTGGCGGCGAGGCAAGGGCAGGGGTGGTGGGGAAAGGGCATGGGCAGCAGTGGGGAGATGTTTGTTGCCCCACCCCTTGTGTCTGATGTCAGGTGCAGGGGGCATGGCTTGGGGCACGCATGCGCTTTGCGTGCACAATAGGGGCCCCTCACAACGATTTTGTCCCTAGGCTCCTGGGGGGTCTCACTATGCTCCTGTTCAGATTTCAATATAAATGAGGCAGGAGCCAATTACAAGGTTGCCTTTGTTTTCAGAAGGTGGGCAGAGCTTAAAACACCCTGAGCACCAGTCAGAAGGCATCATGCTGATTGTCTCCTCAGGCAGTCAATCCGAGTGCCCAGAGGGTGGGAAGTCTTTTTCCTTTAACTACTTGTATTCTATTCAGTAATCCGTTGCAGTTTGTTTCTTTGGACTTTTATCCCAAAGAGATCCTGTAGAGAGTGTGGGGGAGGAGTCAAGAGGAAAACGGAGAGAAAGGGAAGGAGAAAATGGAGCTGTTGCTGAATAAATCCTTAGTTAAATCTACTTAAGATTTCCTTGTGTATGTATGTATGTATGTATTTTATTGTTAAATTTATACCCTACCTTTCATTAAGAAAATCCCAAGGCAGCTCACAATAAAATTTAAAAACAAGAATATAAAAAAGACACATTAATATAAAAACAAATCTGATTTTTAAAAAATAAATTAAAACACAAGCATAAAAATAGTACAAAATACAAGAAGCAGCAGTGGAGACAATCATATAAAAGCCTGGGTAAAAAGCCACGATTTGACATGCTTTCTAAAAACTGTGATGGAGACTGAGGAGTGGATACCCAGCGGGAGAACATTCCAGAGTCTGGGGGCAGCAACAGAGAAAGCCCTGTCCCAAATGCACGGCAACGTAGCCTCCCTCATTGTTGGCACCCAGAGCAGAGCCCCCTCCCATGACCTTGTCAAGCGGGCAGCAACCCTTGGGAGCAGGCGGTCCCTCAGGTATCAGGTGGGTCCAAACTGTTAAGGGCGTTTAAAGGTCAAAACCAGCACCTTGAATTGGACCCGGAAACGAACTGGCAACCAGTGCAACTCTTCCAGAATGGGTGTGATGTGCTCCCACTGGGCAGCTCCAGATAAAACCCTAGCTGCCACATTTTGCACTAGCTGTAGTTTCCAGATTTTTTTCAAGGGCAGCCCCACATAGAGCACGTTACGCTCTAATCCTGCCGTGACGTGACTAAGGCATGGGTAACTGTGGCCAGATCTGCCTTCTCGAGAAAGGGATGCAGCTGGCGCACTTGATGAAGCCGTGCAAAGGCACCCCTGGCCACCGTCTCCACTTGAGCTTCCAAAAGCAGAGCTGGGTCCAATAATACCCCCAAGCTGTGTACTTGCTCCTTGAAGGGGAGTGCAACCCCATCCAGAACCGGTAAAATCTCCTCATCCCAATTAGCTCTCCAACTGACCAACAGTACCTCCATCTTGTCCGGATTCAATTTCAGTTTATTAGCCCACATCCAACCCCTCACAGCCTCCAGCTCCCGATTCAGGACATCCACCGCCTCCCTAGATCAGGTGACAAGCAGAGATAGAGCTGAGTGTCATCTGCATATTGCTGACAACTCAGTTCAAGTCCCTGGATGACCTCTCCCAGCAGTTTCATGTAGATGTTAAACAGCATGGGGGACAAGACCGAATCCTGTGGGACCCCACAGGCCAATGGCCACGGAGTCAAGCAGTAGTCCCCCAGCACCACCTTCTGGACCCTCCCCACAAGAAAGGACCAGAACCACTGCAACACAGTACCTCCAATTCCCATACTCGAGAGGTGACCCAAAAGGATACCATGGTTGATGGTACTGAATGCTGCCAAGAAGTCCAGCAGAATCAACAGGGACGCACTCCCCCTGTCTAGTTCCCGGCATAGGTCATCCACTATAGCGACCAAGGCAGTTTCATACCCGGGGCGGAAGCCAGATTGAAAGGAGTCCAGATAATCCGTATCATCCAATACCCTCTGCAGCTGGGATGCAACCACACGCTCTATCATCTTGCCCAAAAAGGGCAGGTTAGAGACCGGTCTATAGTTGTCCGGGTTGGAGGGATCAAGGGAGGGCTTTTTAAATACAGTGGTCCCTCGACTTACGAAGATAATCCGATCCGAACGCACGTTCGTAGGTCGGAATTTTCGTAAGTCGAAAAGCGCATCCACGGAGGTCCGGAACACTCGTAAGTCGAGGAAACCGCATCTAAAAATTCGTAGGTCGAGGAAGCCGCTTCTAAACCGGCAATGACTTCCGGTATTTTTTGTCGTTCGTATGTCGAAATCTTCGGATGTTGAGTGCTTCGTAAGTCGAGGGACCACTGTAATGGTCTTACCACCGCCTCCTTGAGGCATGATGTAATCCTGCCCTCCCTTAACGAGGCATTAATAATCACCTCCAACCATCTACCTGTACCCTCCCCGGCAACTTTTATTAGCCATGAAGGGCAAGGGTCAAGAGCACACGATGTCACCTGCACACTGCCCAGGATCTTGTCCACATCCTCAGTCGGCACCACCTGAAAAGAATCCAACACAATGGTACCAGATGGTACCAAAGGCACGTCTGCCGAAACTGCCAGAACTCTGGAGTCCAAATCAGCATGGATGCGAGCAACTTTATCGGCAAAGTGACATGCAAACTGATCACAGCGGGCTGTAGATTATTCCTCCCCCATAACCTGGGGGGATGTGTGCAGCAATGTCTTTGCTACACAGAACAGCTCCACCGGTCTGCACTGAGCAGATGCTATGGAGGCGGAGAAAAATTTTTCCTTCGCTGCCCCTACTGCCACAGAGTAGTCCCTAAAATGGGCTGTTCGGTCGGATTCATCACGACTCTTCCTCCAGCATCGTTCCTGCTGTCGCCCAAGTTGTTTCATCACCCTAAGCTCCGAGGAAAACCAAGGAGCAGATCGGGCTCCACCAAGCCGGAGAGGGCTTTTAGGAGCAACCGTGTCAACAGCCTGAGCTGTCTCTCCATTCCAGAGATACACCAGGGCCTTGACAGGGTCACCAGTTCTGGACACTGGAAACTCCCCGAGGACCGTCTGGAATCCAGGCGGATCCATAAGCCTCTGGGGGCGGACCATCCTAATCGGCCCACCACCCCTGCAGAGGGTGGATGGAGCAGTCAAACTAAACCCCACCATGATGATCTGTCCATGACAAGGGAGTTGTCTCAAATTCTCCCACCTCCAGATTATTTATTCCCCGGTCAGCAAAAACTAGATCCGGAGTATGTCCTGCCATGTGGGTAGGGTCCAATACCAATTGAGACAGGCCCATGGTTTCCATGGAGGCTATGAAATCCTGAGCCGCACTCACTGGGGGGCCTCAGTGTGGACATTGAAATCCCCCAAAACAATAAGCTTGGGGGAACCCAAGGCCACCTCTGATACCACCCCCGCCAGCTCAGGTAGGGAGACTGAAGTGCAGCGGGGTTGTCGGTACACCAGCAGAATCCCCAGCCTATCTTAGAGGCCCACCCTCAAGGACAAACACTCGAAATTCTGCGATTGCCTGACAGGGCACTTGGAAATGGGAAGGATCTCTCGATAGATGACTGCAACGCCCCCTCCTGAACCCCCGAGGCAGGGCTGTTGCATGATCTGGAAACCTGGAGGACAGAGCTGAGAGAGACCAACCCACGCAGCTCATCCAACCAGGTCTCCGTCATACATACCAGGTCAGCATGCTCATCCACAATCAAATCGTGGATGAGAGATGTTTTAGCATTGACTGACCTGGCATTCAACAGCAGCACCCAAATCCTGGAGGGAGTGTTCTCAGAGCTCCCTGAGGTCAGAGGGTTGGGAGGAGAGCCGGGAAAAGGAACAGGCCTCAACTGCCTAGATCGTTTCCCCCTGTAACGGCCCTGTATGAGGGAAGCAGCTATAAAACACTACTCAGAATAATCCAATCACCATTTTGGTTAGAGAGATGGCAGGCTGGCTGGCTGTTGGTCAGTCTGATCTTTTGCTGGCTTTTTTGTTTGAGTTTGTTTGGAGGAAAGAAGCGTAACCTCTGCTTTCTCTTCTTTGCTCTCTTATCTGTATGCAAAGCATTATGGCCCATTCTCAAAACAACATGCCATAAAACATTTGAATGAACAGCAAACTGTAGGACTGGACTAATTAGATTAGAAACTGGCATAGGAAGCCAGAAAGTTCTTTTAGGGCATATGCATGGATTTCTGAGACCAAACTGCTTTTCAAATAATTGCAGAAGTGACTTTCCATTTGGATGTGGTGTATGTAGAGAAGGAATGGATTCTGTTGGAAGGAAAATAATTTTAAAAATCCATTTGCTATGCAGAGAGCTTTTCTTTGGTTTTTCTCTGGGTTGTGGCCAGTATCTGTAACATTAATATGTCCACTGACAGTTATAGGGCATTGGGCAAGGATCAAGGAAGTTATCTCTATTTTTTATTTTGTAAAAAATGTTGTTTGCTAGGATGGACACCCAGGCTAATTGATGGGCACACAGGGTGGGCAGAGAGTGGCATCCAGCTGTTCAGTAGGCATAGAGTAGGGAGAGGGTGTCCCTATCAGTGTTCCTTCTAATTTTTACCATCAGTGAGTGGAATGAGTTTTGTTCTGGGTGGCAGTATCAAGGCAGTGTGTGCACATATGCCACTACAGATCTCTCTCTCTCTCTCTCTCTCTCTCTCTCTCTCTCTCTCTCTCTCTCTCTCTCTCTCTCTCTCACACACACACACACACACACACACCACATACATATGGAAGGAAAGGAGTGTACTTTACAATTCTATTTATCTGTCTTCTATTTTAATAGCAATTGTATTTGCCATTGGTGGTTAAAAGTGGCCCGTAAAATAATAATTTAAAGAAGTATCTAGTTTTGTTATTTCAAAACTAAAAGTTTTGTAATTTAAATTTGAGTTCATCCTTGCTTTCTTGCTCTTAGCTGTAAAATGTTGATTGCCTGAGTATTAGTTGCCCCTACAATTGGATAGTTAGTCACAGTAGGCTTCCCATTTCCTTTTTAAAGAAAAAAACCTATTTCTGTTTAAAATCCATATCCTTTTTAAAAAATGAATTTTGACGTTTTGTATTTTACAAACATCTTTCCCAGTCCCCTTGCCAAGCCTGACCTTTCCTCCCCAAGCCAGCCTTTAGGTGCTGCGCTGGATAAGGGAGGTGAAAAAAGAAAGGAGAGATAGAGAGAAAGAGAAAGTGGAGGAAGAAGACAGAAGAAAAGCAGAAGGGGGAAGGGGAGAGAAGAAAGAACACACACCTTTGCAATGTGGGTAAATCAAAAGGATTCTTATTCTAAGAATAAGTCAAGGATGTTGTCACAGATTTCGGACCATTTATCTGGTTTATTTACTTTTATGAGGGCCCATTTTTCATGTGCCACCAACTCAAGCAACTCATGCACCCATTCCTCAATCCTGGGGGAGTGGGAGATTTCCATTGCCACAAAATTACTCTCTTGGCCTCCAGTAAGCCTCACCATAGCCACTGTTTAGAATTTGATTTCAGTCCCCAGCCTGCTGGGGTATATCCCAGTACTGCATTCAAGACCCTAAGTGCAAGAGATGAATCCATCACCAAATTAATACACGTAATCACCTCCTTCCAGAAGCCTTGCACTGTGGGACAGTCCCAGGACATATGCTCTAAGTCTGAGTGAGGATTTTTGCATCTCCCGCAATTACTATTTGAGGCCATATTTAATCGATTAAGATGCAGTCGGCCCTGAAAATAATCTTCTGTTGGATAAGGTACAATTTGAGATCCATTGAGCTACATTTAACACTACCTAAGATTGCGTGCCATTGCTCTGATGACAGTTTATGTGTAAATCCCATGTTCCATTTCTCCCTAAGCCAGGGCCCAGGACTCCTTGTGACTTTTCATTTCCTTCCAAATACCCTGGAGATTGGAGCTAATACATGCCTTAAACCAGGATTCTCAATGTTGGGTCCTCAGATGTCATTGGACTTCAGCTCCCATAATCCCCAACCAAAGGTCACTGAGGCTGGGGATTATGGGAGTTGAAGTCAAATAACATCTGGGGACCCAATGTTGAGAATCCCTGCGTTAGATTAACTATACTAGCTGCTTGCCAAAGCAAGAGTTTAAATAAGGGCCTTAACTGTGTATTTATTAATTTGTACATTTTTGTTCCATCTTTTGGAGCCAATCTGAATCTTCAAGGCTGGAAAATAATATCAGAAATTTAAAGATAGATAAACATAGGAATATAGGAAGCTGCTATATACTGTCCATCTAGCTCAGTATTGTTCACACAGTCAAGCAGCTTCTCCAAATTTGTAGGCAGGAATCTCTCTCAGCCCTATTTTGGAGATACCAAGGAGGGAACTGAGAACCTTCTGTGTGCAAGCATGCAGGATTGAATCCAGGGCTAGGACCTACAGGGCCTGGCTGAGGCCCACAGCCTTCCCACATTTTCATAATTAAATTCTTTCATGCTCTCTAAAGGTATCTCCAACACTCTGCTGCCACAGGTTTGCTTCACAGGGCAGCAGAATGTCATAAGTAGTTTAGGAGACATTGCTGCTATCAAAATCCATGTGCTTTTCTTTACAAACAGAAGCATGTTGCTGAGGAATGACATCACGGCGTGGGGTGCTGATGTTATGGGAGCTGTCAGAATGCCCTTACCTCACAGGAAATTGTCAAATGAGGGGTTTACATCATAAGAAATGGTCAGAACCAGGGGTATACCCTCACCCTGGAAGTTCTGGCCCCTAACCTTCCACCCCACCCTAGAATATGTCTGGGCATGTCCTGAAGGTGGGCATGTGACCCCTCTACAAACACGCCATGCCAACCTGGGCCAATAGGAACAGGTTTCAGAGCCCAGAAAGGTCCGACTGTGCATGTGTGATAATGGGCTGGCTGCCATTTTGTGCAACTTTATTGGCCAAAATGGGGTCAGGTGATGGTCAGGTGGGGTTAGGTGAAGCGCCCAGAAGAAGACCAAGAAGTTTATGAAATCTAACAGGAAATAATACAGGCTATAGCAGCAGAGTCTCCCAGAATGCAGGTAAATAGAGGATATTAGCAGTGAATAATGTTATAGGGCAGTGATGCCTGGTTCTAGAGGTCAACATAAAAGTAACGTAAAACTGTGTTCTTTATTCCTTCCCCCCCTGCTTCATTTGTAGGAAGCGGGGGATCCTTGACTTAATGCATAGCCTCTAGCTATGTGGAATTTGACAGAACCAGGAAACATGCATATTAAGGTACATATGAAGAATATGGGTTGGTATCTCCATTTTCAAAATACAGAAAGTTAAAAATAAATCGTCGTCCCCACTTTTCCTATAGAATCCTTTAGCAGTGAGAACGCAGCAAGCCAGCAAACTGCAATGCAGAACTTCCTAGGACTACAAGTGAATGAATTGGATTACATTCCTGCAAGGAAAAGGAGATTTGCAATGAAAAGCCTTGTGAGAACAGTGGTTTATGCCATTTTAAAACACACCCTTAGAGGTCATATGCATGGTTCCTGCTATGGATGTATGATTCAAGCCAAGAGAAAAAACTCACATGAATGTGTCAACTGGACTGAAAGAAATATTTCCAGATTTATTAGAATATTTTCTTCAAAGATATGCATCAAATCAGTGCTACACATAATCACTATAATTGGTTATAGTCTGGAAATGCTAATGCTTACTAGTGATGTGCACGGAACCGCGGAGGTGCGGTCCGGCACTGGGGTGGGGATTCCTTTAAGGGTGGGGGAAGGGTGTACTTACCCCTCCCGCCGCTTTCCCCCCTCCGGCACGCCTTTTTTAGTTAGCATTTGGGGCGGCAGGATACCTCCCTGCCGCCCTTTCCCCAACTCGGCTGCAAAAGGCTTCAGGAAGCCTTTTGTGCATGCACACGTCGTGTGCGCATGTCACGTCTCCGCAACGTGCGCGCGGGCAGCCACACATAGCCTGTAGAATGGCCTCCGGACCGGTCCGTGCACATCACTAATGCTTACTAGTGAAACAGTGGACTAGGCTCTAAACCTAATCATAGATGTTAAGGATGCAAGCATGCCACAAGAGGCGTTAGAAAAGATCCCACATGAAAAAGATTCAAGAATGCTCATGTTTGTCAACTGTGTGCTTGAAAAGAGCGAATATAAAACATTTCTCAGATAGGTACCAACAGTATAAATTCCCTCACAAAATATAAATGTAGTATTGTACATTACTGCCATCTTATGGTTTTCCCCGTCATACATTGTTTCTATGCAGAAGGATTCCTAAATTGCTTAGGAACCAGATGAGATAATCTCATCAAGTATCCCTGCAAACAACTCTCTTCAGAATAAAAGTGAACCAAACTGTTTTTTAAATATACAAAGGGAGGAGCACAGAAACACAGATACAGAATGCTTCTTTGTGTTCATGTGGTTTTTCTGTTAAATGCCAATTTATTGTGTCTATAATTTCATAAAAAATAACATCGGAAGCTGCCATATACTGAGTCAGACCATAGGTCCATCTAGCTCAGTATTTTCTACACAGACAGGTAGCGGCTTCTCCAAGGCTGCAGGAAAGAATCTCTCTCAGCCCTATCTTGGAGATGCCAGGGAGGGAACTTGGAACCTTCTGCGCTCCCCCGAGCGGCTCCATCCCCTAAGGGGAATATCTTACAGTGCTCACACATCAAGTCTCCCATTCATATGCAACTAGGGCAGGACCTGCTTATCTAAGGGGACAAGTCATGCTTGCTACCACAAGACCAGCTCTCCTCTTATGAAGACATATCTCCTCTCCTCTTATGAAAGCATAAAAATGCCTTCTCCCTAAATAAAGTGATTCTATTTTATTTTATGAGGAAAAGCCTCTGTCTACTCTATTTACAGGAAGGGTGGGGTCCCTAGATGAGTTCACCAGATAATCCCATCAAGATTAACTAGCATAAGGAGTGACCATGCAGGTGCTTACCAGGAGGAACGACAACCAATTGGAAAACTCAAGCATGAGCATGTGGGAAATTAATTCAAAATGATAAAATCACTGTGAGGCAGGAAGTCATCTTTTTTCTACTCCCTGAGAGCTCCCCAGAAGTCAGCATTCAGTAGCAACAGAGAAAGCTCTGTAAGTAGTAAGATCCTATTTCTAGTAACAATCCCCTGTATTAATGTAAAATGCCCCCCTTTTGAAGTTTAAATGGTTTTTTTGGAGGGAGTGGGCCTATAAAACTAAAAGCATGGTCATTTTGGATGGGTTGGGGTAGAGGGGTTGCTCCATTTTCAGATAATTCCTGAATAATTATTAGTGTTTCTTGTGTATGTGTTGGATGGCTTGCATTTTATTTTCAATCAGATCTGCCCAATGTGTTGAATTGGGTCCTGGTATTTTAAGGGGAGAACTTATTTTGTGTGTGTTTAATACTGTAGAATAAGTGTGAGAGAACTAGGTTGTTTAGACACTAATGGTATTTTTTCATGCTGTAAGAGGCTCTTTAAAAAGAGGTATTCCTTCAGAGACTGTTAAGAGGAAAATGAGCCATCTGCTTGCGTGTTCTCTCTCATTCAGATAGGTAGAATTGCTGCCATGTTGTGGGCTGTTTTATTTTTTCTTTTCCTTCCATGTGGGTGATGTGAAACCTATCTCCCACCCCCATGAATCCTGTATTGAGATTTGGCTTGTGAATCTAGTTTGAACCTAGGTATTGAGATTTTTGGCCATTTTCCTTTGCTTTTTTCTCTTTGTTTTCTTTGCTTTTGCTTTTTCTTCCATGCTGGTGGGGGGTGAAGGCTGTTTTTCCCACATGAATCCTGTATCGAGATTTGTTTTTAAAAAATTGTGGTTGGGAGACATCTTGTGGGTTTTCTCCATTATGCTGCTCATGCTAGGTAATCAGGCAAGGTAGCTGAGTGGTTAAGGTGGGGGAGTGCTATTCCTTTGTGCTAGGCATGCATGGGTTCAAATTTCATCCTTGTTGGTCTTTAAAAATTAAATCACAAGCATTTTTATTATTTTTAAATTTTATTCTTAAAATACACATTTATACTGGAAATAGGAGATAACATATTTTTAATTGTTGCTTGAAGATGTGCAGAATTCTAACTTTCATGAACTGAAGCCAGCTTTCTGCAATGCAGTTCTCCTCTAATAAATAAAGAAATGTAGGATCCCAGTATGCATAGGTCACAATTATGTTTGTCTAAATTAAATATACTTACCCAACCCCCATGGTCAAGGATCCTATCAGCTTTAGTCCTCACAATGTAATATATAATAAAATGAGCCATTCTGCACATATTTTCTCTGGTCACAGGTAACTTTTATAACTAGTGTCCCAAATAGTAATATTGTTAAGAGCCTCCCTCGATTGATTCTTCCATCTGCAAATTCAGCTCTCATTACGCCTATAAAAATATTCTCAATATCTTGTAGGGAGTTGACATGAAAAAAAATCAGAAGGGGACTTGTATCCTTTTCCATTTCCCATAATAGTTGAGCAGTTTTGTGCCCCTCTTTTTTGGTTTTCCACAAACCCATTCTATACAGTCTAGAGTTATGGTGTAAATCCTCAGATGCTCCATGGCCAAAGACACTGCTAAGAAATGGATCTGTGATTCTTAACATGTCTGAGCCTAATTAAAATGTGCTTCTGTGATTGTCAACATGCCTGAGCATGCCCTGATTAAAATGTGCTTTTTCTGTTCAATTTCATAGCAAGATAAGACACACCCACAGAGATGGAGAAGACCCAGAGACGGAACAGGGAGGAAGGTGAGTACTGTGTGTGTGTGTGTGTGTGTGTGTGTGTGTGTGTGTGAATTTTTGAGGCTCTTATGTACTATTAAGGTGCATCTTGTGTTCCTGCAGATGATGACTTTGTCACTAAGAATGTGAAAATCCTGAGAACTGTGTTTTTGCTCTCAAAGGGTATGGGTTTCTCACCATCTTGTACAAAAAAAATCCCCCCCCCAAGTGGTCTCTCTGCAACCTATACCCTGGCCCATCATTGAGCTTTTTTGAGTGGTTTGGGGCCTCCTAGGTGAGGACCCCAAAGACTATCAAACAGAACTCTCAGCAGCCTGCTATGACCAATTTGTGTTACATCTTGCAGATTAAAATTGTTCATATCTGTTCCAACTTGGATGCCAAGATTTTTGTGGCACCGGAACTGGATGTTGCCGATGCACCATCTGGTCTTGTCTTATTGGATCATTTTCAGACTGTGTAGCCTGAGGAGGTGGAAGGCTGTTTGGAAGGTTGAGGGCTACCATGTGTATCTTCAACCCTTGCCCTTTATGGTTGGTGAAGGCCTCTAGGGAGGGACTGGGTCCATGTGTGGCGGGGTGGTGAATGCCTCTCTAAAGCAGGGGGTGATCCCCCCTTGCCTGAAAGAGGCTGTCATTAGGCCCCTCCCCTTCTTCAGCAAGGTGTTGGAGAGCTTGTGGTGTCTTGGCTCCAGGCAGCCCTGGATGAATCTGGTGGATGACCTATGCCGGGAGATAGACAGAGGGAGTGTGATTCTGTTGATCCACCTGGACATCTCAGCTGCTTTCGATACCATCGACCATGGTATCCTTCTGGGACGTCTCTCTGGGTTGGGACTTGGGGGTATGGTTATACAGCGGCTCCGCTCCTACTTGGAGGGTCGTACTCAGAAGGTGGTGCTGTGGGATGCCTGCTCCACCCTTTGGCTTATGGGGTGCCACAAGGATCTACTCTGTTGCCCATGCTGTTTAACATTTACATGAAACCGCTGGGAGAGGTCATCCGTAGGTGTGGGCTGCAGTGCTATCAATGTGCTGATGACACCCAACTCTACCCATCTTTTAAGTCAGCAAACACCAGGAAGGCAGTGGATGCTCTGAACCGGGGCTTGGAGGTTGTTCTGGACTGGATGGGGGCAAACAAGTTGAAACTTAATCCAGACAAGACAGAAGTGCTCTGGGTTGGTAGAACTGATCACCCGGGTAATGAGGTAAATCTAGTCTTGGATGGGGTCACACTCCCTCTGAAAGACAAAGTCTGCAGCTTGGGGGTGCTTCTGGAGGCACCGGTGGAGGCACAATGTTGTCCTTGGAGGCACCGGTGGCAGTGGTGTGCAGAAGCGCCTTTTACCAACTACAGCTGGTATGCCAGCTGCAACTCTACTTGAAGAAGTTGAACCTGACCTCAGTCACTCATGCATTGGTAACATCCAGATTTGACTACTGCAATGCACTCTACGTGGGGCTGCCTTTGAAGACTGTTCAGAAGCTTCAGCTAGTTCAGAATGCTGTGGCAAGGATGCTTGTGGGTGCAAGTTGTTTCATGAGTATCACACCCATCCTGCGGCAGCTTCATTGATTACCGGTCCGCATCTGGGATAGACTCAAGGTGCTGATCTTGACCTCTAAAGCTCTACATGGCTTGGGGCCAGGGTACCTGTCAGACTGCGTCCGTCTATATGCATCTGCCAGGGCCCTCTGCTCATCATCTCAGCCCTGCTAGTGGCCCCACCACTAACAGATCTGGTTGGCAGGGACTAGAGACAGGGCCTTTTGGGTTGTGACCCCTTGCTTTGGATTCCCTCCCTGAAAAGCTTCGCCATGCTCCCTCCCTCTGTTTTTAAAAAAACAACTTAAAACACACCTTTTAAAGGAAGCTTTTTAATGCTCCATTTTTGCTTATATCTGGTAGGTTCTTTAGCTTTTTATAATTTTCAGTTTGTATCTATTTTATTGTTGTAAGCTGCCCTGAGCAGTAGTGCACTGGAGGGGCGGGGTATAAATATTTTAAATAAATAATAACAAATAAATCTGTATTAAAAGTTGCATGGCCTCTTTTTAATAGCTTATTAGCCAGTCAGGCAAAGACTAATAATAGCCTCGTATCCCCTCACCACAGCTGACCTGACAAACACCCAGGAAGAGGTTTTCACTTCCTTTGGGACCCCAGAACTAAATGACATTGAGGGTATTTTATTAAAACAAAGTGCCTTACATTTATACTGTACTGTGCAGGCAGTGTGTTGCATAATTCATTATATTTCTGTTGGTTGCAGAGGAAATCACACGCCCTGCTCCAGAAAGTATAGAGAACACTAAAATGGGAGAAAGGAATGTGAAAAGGAATCATGTTTCTACCTCTGGAGAAGAGCAACTAGCCCTCAAGAAGACCATTGCTGGCTGTGAGAAATCTGGTAGTTTTGTACTTGTACTTACCTAGACATTAATTGTACTTGTACTTACCTAGACATTAATTCTTTACCACAGACACTAACACCTTACCACACAGTAAAGCCTTGGTTGTGAGTTCGAGTCTCACCTAGGGCACTAGTTTTAAAGTATTCAGATTATAGAATTCATGTTTTAAAACCAATTAAAAGGTATATTTTTAGAGAGGCTTTAGTTTTTATAGTTCTTATTTTAAACTTTTAAAATAACTTTTAATTTTAAACTTTAAAAAATACATAAATTGTAATTTTAATTGTGGTTTTATCCTGATCTTTTAACTTGTTAAGTTTAATTTGGTTAACTTTATTAGTCTTATTTTACATTGTATCTATTTTTTTTAATGTTCTTCTTCTTTTTTACTGGAGGAGCAGGGTATAAATATTTTAAATCACAACAAACTTGTGGGGTGGGCTTTTATACTTTCCTAACTCAATCATGTTCTTGTTTTTAGACCCTGCTGATGAAACACACCCTGACGCACATTGTTGGCTGGTTGATAGCAGCACGCTGAGTAACTATGTAGAACAATTTGCAGCTCTTGCAGCTTTGGTAAAGATTATTAAGCGATCTGAAGTAGAGCACAGACAGCTTAGAATTTTGGCTGGATGTAGAGTGGACATTGACAAATGGTTTGGTAGCATTGCTGATATGGATGCAGTCTCCTTTTTTTTTTTTTTTTAATGAAATCGAAAACAGGTTCACTTATTCCTGTAGTGATACACCATGTACCACACCTGGGTCTGTGAGCAGGAAAACATATACACCACCAGAGGTGGCTATAGAAAGTACTGCTGGTCAGACTGACCTACAATCAGGACTTTCTACCAAACAATGGGGAGGAGGCAAAAATGTGTATCAAGGACAAAAGCCACATGTTGCTGTTAATTCTTTAGAAATTCACCCCATAGCATCTGGTGGTGATCCTCCAGGGCTGTCTCAAACAAACCGAACTTCCAAGGCAGAAAATACTGCTGATTCGCGGGAAGAATTTTATTTATTTAACATTTTTATACCACCCAAAACTTATGTCTTTGGGTGGTTTACAACAAGATAAGGAGATAAGGATAAGATAAGGAATCTCAGGAGGACTCTCAGGAGGCGGGCTCTCAATCAACCAACTCTGAAGTATCTCAGGAGCAGGGGTGCTGAGTACCTAGCTGTAGACAGGGAGTGGGAAAGGGAGTCCCCACACCATGGGGCCAAGGCAACCTATTATGAATTCCATTTTGTGAATTTATAGAGAATAAGATCATTTTCCAAAGTGAGAGCTGCAATGTATTCAGCCATCCAACAATTATTGGATCATGTGAAAGACTAGATCCAGATGCCTATGTTCAGCTCTTATTACAGGTGGAAGGGCTGGCTAATCCTCTGTGTTTGGTTAGAAGACACATAAATGACTTAAATGCTGATGAGCTTTTAACAGCTTTCAGTAAGCTAATGCAGAGTCATGCAGAAATACTTGCTGGGACTACCTTAAAATTACAGGTGGTTGTTGTTTTCTCCACTAGGGGGCAGGGGTGTCAGGAGACCTCTAAAATCCATACTATATCGCGCCATTATAGCTAAAAAGATGAGACCCTTGGTTAATGTCGATATTCAAAACACTAATCTCTGTTTTGCAGGAGGGCTCATGGCCATTGGGTCTGAGAGTCCCACAACCTTAGAAATAATAGCTGACACCAAGAAATTACAGTGATCTTGGTTGGACAGTCAAAGAAGGTTTCTCTTTCTGATATAACATCTGTTAAGCATCATCTGCAGATCAATATACCTGTAGTTCGCTGAGATGGAGAAGGCTGGAGTTTTTAAAAGTGCTGAACTGCAGTATTCTCAAACCTGTTTCATGTTACTTCATGATGACCACTACTACGGCATCGAATGTAAAGGGGTTATTTGGGAGTAGAAACTTCTGTGAAGTGTTTAACACACCCTATACACAAGCCCATGACTGCATGTTCAAATGTCACCATTGTTTGAGTAAAGTGTACATGCAGACCGTGGGGCATATAGTCAGATGCTCCACAAGCAAACTACAATGTAGATCCCGAGCATGCTTAGACACAAGAAGCTTGCTGCAGAAGAAAAGGTATTCCGAGAGAACTATGTTGGAAGAGTGAATATTATGTTGACACAGAGCATGAAGCAAAGAAGAAGTGCCAGGAGAAGCAGTGCAGAGTGTGCTGAGATTATGCCGAGGATCTTGAACAACATGTGTGCTACATGGGGAAAATTAAGTATGCAAAAATATCTGTAAAGTATATCTTTTATTATTATTGCGAATGCAGGCAAGAAATGGGAGAGCATTTAATAAGAAAAAGGAAGCATGGAAGCTTGCTGGACAATTCTGGAAATTTCACTGTGAGTCATGCCTTGCAGACTTTGTCCAGACAGTCACTAGCAACACACACTTTAAGAACTGTACTCTCCTGGCACACAATAGTAAAGGATATGACAGAATCCTAGTCCTTTGTGAAATGATGAAACAGAGTTCAGATGTTGAATTGATCACTCATGTTGTGTA